>NC_067482.1:80243262-80543262 GCF_947179515.1 Apodemus sylvaticus | reverse complement strand
AATCTTCGGGAACTTTAGAGGCCTATAGTTTTGCTCTTGGGTGAATTATGAAAAGAAAAGGAACTGTGTGGAAAGACTACAAAGCAGCTCTGAGTGTAGACAGGAGGGTGAAGCTGCACCCAGAGCTTTGAGTTGATAGGACACGGGTCAGTACAGTGTAGCTCCTTACAGGTGTGTGTCCTCCCAAAGCTGGGCGAGGACCCTGGGCCTGTGATTAAGAAGCATTGCTCTGTGGTGCTCTTTTCCTAGCTATAGAAAGCGAATTACATGTTTGACCAGTTTCTGTCACTACAGATGTTGCTAACTGTGCTGGGACTTCTTTCCCTTCTTACAATGTTATTGTTTCTGTCATTAGCATACAAGCTTTAGAGAGGATGCTTTGCTGAAGATTGCAGCCTTTAAGAAAAGTTTGAATTTTAAGTCTTGCTTCTTGTGAGTCCTTGTCTTTCTTTGAGGCTTTCCCTGTGTCCTGGTGGCTTTAGAAATGTTTGATTTACAGCCTTGGGGGCGGGGGTGGCAGCTGAGGGGGAGTATGTTTTAACGTGGCACTTCACTTTTTGAAGGAGACTTTTTGAAGTTTGAGATTTTTATCTGCAGTGTTTAAACTTGAGCCATTCTCTGTGGTAGTTTGTCTGGGGGAGCTATTCATTATGCATATTGCTGTGCTTTGCAGATATTCTTGGGTTCACCATTTAATACAAAATTAGCAGTTTAAGCACACCATTTGTAACTATTTTATCCTGACAAGTAGAGAGATAGTGTGTGAATTTGGCAGGACTCTGTTGTCTTGAAAGTTTTTGAAGTGCTTATCTAATTCTTCTGTAGTCTCCTAGTCTTGCACCTCCCTTCCAAATGAAGTCAAGAGTCACTAAGGGGAGAAAATGACTTAAATGGTATTTAATAAGTTTACCTGTTAAGTCATCACTAATGATGTCCTTAATTCCTTTATAACTGCAGTGATATTGACGGACTTATCTGAGCTCCCTGAAAAGATAGTCTGTTGTTGGTATGTTCCATAGCTTAATAACTGTGTTGTAGTCATCAGTATGTTGAAGTGTGTGTCCCCAGACGAGCACAGTGTAGCTTTCAGAGCTGTGTGTGTACACAGGCTGGCCTGCTTTTATTAGTTCTGTGAATACTGTCAGACTAAAGGAGCTGTTGTGGCTCCTGCCTACCAGCCCTGGAATAAGTTCTGTAAGGAAAGCCAATGTTTTAGGATTGCTGAGAGGGAATAAATGAGAGCATGTGCAATGAGAGCGTAGACGAGACAAAGCCAGCCTTTAATTTCACATCAGTCGTGTTCTCAGTACTCACTGAACTTTTGAAAACCAGCTTTTGTTTTATCACCTGAAAAACTTAATGATTTGCCCTTTAATGAACGTTTTATGGTCTTCTGTTTATTTTCTGATAACTAGAACAAAATAGTAGCATGTTGTGATTCTATAGCAATATTGTCCTTAATTAGGAAGAGAGGGAAAAAGCTGTTTGAATATTCCTCTTTAAAAAATCATAAGAAATATTTTTTCTGTTACTTGCCAATGAATGTGTGTGTGTGTGTGTGTGTGTGTGTGTGTGCGCGCGCAATAGATTCCTTATAATAGCTTGGCCAGCCCAAGGACCTGTTCAATCTTTATCATGGGTTAGGGTAGGCGGAAGCCTGGTTGTGTGTGCTTGCTTAGGAGCAGGATTAGTAATTCAGACTTTGGGATGAGTGTATTGTAGTTGTAAATAATTATCCCAAGGTCATTAGTTTAGTCTGTATGAAGATAGGGTTGTTTGTGTGTGCTTGATTTTTTTTTTCTTTTCTATTTTGATATTTCCAGCTGTGAAAATAGTGAATAGACTACTTAGGTGTGAAATTAGTTGCTTTTATCATCATGCAACATTATAGCCTGTGTGCATCTAAGCAGGTCAGGTTTGGGCCTTTAAAGAACTTTCAGACATGCTGGTACATATTTCATCTTTAAACCAATGTGTTGATGCTAATGAAATTATTATTATCTGAAACTTTTAAACTTGGCTGTGCAGCACACATGGTTGGTGTTGTTAAATAAGGGGCCTGATTAAACACTGGCTAGTCGTGTGTAAATTGGCTAAACAAACAAGAAAATTTGCATGGTTAGAAGTGAAAGCTTGTTTTAAAGTGAAATACCTATTTCTCTCATTGAAGTCAAATTGTTAGAAACATTTGTAAAAAGAATGAGAATGATTGGTTCTGTGCAACTTGAAAATCAGTTATTCTGGATCCCAGGTTAAATGTTTGATGAACTTGAAGCTGAGAACATGAACTAAGGAAGTTCTTTTAGCTGTTAAAGAGTGAAAGGACAGCTGCATGGTGATTAGATAGGCTGGGTAACTAAAGGTATCACAGGAATAATTGTAGGAGGCTAATTCCTCTGCCTTGTTTCCCTGTCAGTGTGTTTTTACAGTTCAGCATTTGATCAAGCACTTTCTTTTCATCTCCATTTGAAGTTAACTTAATAGGCCTGCCTCCAAAAATTGACTTGGCCTAATAGAACAATTGCACGCTGACAGCTGACTTGGATTTACACAGAAAGGGCCTGCCGACCCGTCTTGTCAGATGGTCCTTTATAGGTTAAAAGCAAGCATTTCATTGTTGGGGGCAGGAGGGTGGTGGTGGTGGTGGTGGTGGTGGTAAATTCCAAGGATCTCTTCTCTAGTTTTATACCCTGAGATCTCATGGGGGATTTACCAGTAATTCTGACTGGGGATAGGAAGCAGTCATGGCTCCATTGATATGTGTGTGTGTGTGTGTGTGTGTGTGTATGTGTTTGTGTACAGGGGACTGTGCCAAGCACATTAAGCTTGTTCATTCCATCCTTACATTCATACAGATTTAGATACTATTGTTTAGTCCGTTATACAGAGGAAGAAACTGAGAGAAAGTTTGTTTCTCTAACCTGAGCAAATGGTAAAACCTGAATTGAAACCATGGTCTGCCTTGGTTCTTGTCAAATAAGTAAATCTGAGTTTGATAGGATTTTGACATTTAATTCAAATCTAATTTCTCATAATTTGTATTGGAATTCTCAAAGGCCTATGGCCACCTCCCCCGACCCCATGAAATTATTCACACATTGTTGTGAATGGGTGTGTTTATTTTCCTGGTAGTTTCCCAAGAGGAAAAGAGAAGTTCCCACCTAGTATTTGTCTTTGACCGATCCAGCACTAAGAATTTAAGTGGAAGGCCCAAGAAGATAGCTCAATGGATAAATAAAGGTGCTTGGTGTCAAGCTTGACTGAATTTGATCCTTGACACCCACGTGTCAAGAGAACCAACTCCTGATGGTTGTCTTGTGACCTCTGCCTAGACTCTGTGGCACACATGCCCTTTCCATAAATGTAAGAAAAAAGTTGAGTGAGGTCACAGGTCCCTTGGGCTGGCCAGGGCTGGAGGGGAAGCCTACAGCTTTGCAAACCTCCATTGAGCCTCTTTATTTGATGGATGTCTACCAAATCCTGTCCTGTACAGAGCAATGCTGCACTGCTGTAGTCCTCTGAGATAGACTCACCACAGATAATCATCCTTACCAACTGAGTTTTTTCACAGAATCGCACCCTCCGCTGCCCATGGCATCTGTATCTCAACTGAGTGTGTGCATCTATGTCCTGCTAGTTCTGTATCATCCTTGGGAGAGAGAAAAAAGTAACCAACACTCAAGGAATTTTCTACATTTAGATGACGTGGAGGTAGAAGAGATGGAAATAAAAGATTTGAGATAGCAAAGGGTTAGAGGTGTCCCTTTCTACCATTCACTGCACAGTGAAGTAGAACAGCTGCTGGTGTTGGAAGGCTGCCTTCTGGTGAACCCAAATCTCAGGGAGACAGGTCTTCATAGTCAAAAGAATGTGGGCTGAGACATAGCTCAGGGGAAGAGAGCCCTTGCCTAGCATGATTGAATGCTAGGTAAGGGCCAGGTTTCAGGATGAAACCTGGGTTTCATCCTCTGCAGTGGAAGAAAACAAAAGTACCAAGTACTAAATTAGATTTAATGCAAGGCTAGAAAGTGCCTTGTTTCAGCCATAAGTGTGTGGTAAGGATAGGGACAGCCATGATTAACATTTAATTCCTCTGAGTCCAAGGCTTGGAGCCTCTCTGTTCACCCTAATACAGCTGGCATTGTCTCATGGAAGAGTGGGTACAAACAATATAGCTTATGATTAAACTAAGGAAAAACAGACATTCTTCAGTTATATATTGAATATTGGGTTTTTTCCTGATTATTTAAAAATTGAGTCTTTTCAGTATTCCTTTGTCAGAGCTTTTAAAAATAGCTATCAGGAAGTCGGGTGGTGGTAGCGCATACCTTTAATCCTAGCAGGGGCAGGTGGGATCTCTGAGTTTGAAATTAGGCTGGCTAACATATTGAGTCCAGGATACACAGAACTGCTCAAAGAGACCTTGTCTTGAGAAACAAACAAAACAAAACAAAAGTAGCTATCAGGGACTGGGGAGATTGGCTTAGTGGGTAAAGTACTTGCAGTGTAAGTCTGGGGAACTAAGCTCAAATCTCCAAGACCCAAGTCAAAAGCTGGGCAGGTAATACATGCCTGCACTCTCAGTGCTGGGAAGGTAAAGGCAAGCCAGTCTAACGAAATCAACAAACTCTAGGTCAGGGAGAGATCCTGTTTCAAAAACTAAGGTAGAGGGCAGCTGAGGAGGTGCCCAGAATTGACCTCTGGCACCCACATACACATATAACATGTACACACACACACAAAATGTAACTAAGAATGAATCCAGACACTGTGGCTGGGGTTGCACATCTCTAATTCCAGATACTTAGGAGACTGAGGCAGGAAGATCACAGGAGCCAGGAGTCTCTCAGGTTAGCCTGTAGAGCATAGCAAGAAACACAAAAGACAACAATAACAAAACCCAAACCAAAACAAAAAAAGCTACTAATGTTCAGATGCTTGCAACTTAAGGCCTTAGACACAATGCTTTGTTTTAATTGTAACAGACATGGTCAATGGCAGTTTTTAGATTAAGAAGTCAGTAGCAAAGTGGTACTTGTGACAGTCACTGATCAGTTCTTTAGCAGATCAGGTTCAAACTGACTTTACTGGGGCAGAGGTTTTTTTTCTTGTTTTGTCTGAGGTCGCCTCACATGGCACTTCTTTTTGAGATAAGGTTATATAGACTGATCTTAGAATTCAAATGTGGGTTTAAACCTAGAACCATTGACAGGAAATGTGTTTGTAACTGAGAACACCCCCTAGCTGCTACTGGAGAAGTGTTTTTCTTCCTTGTCACTTCTCCCAGCCCCACAATCACACAGTGCTCATTTCAACTTGTTTTGTCCTAGAGCCAGGCTGACCAGTTTCTGAAGACAGTGACTAGAAGTATCTAGCTATCGCTTGATGGCACTTGTGCTGCTTTGGGCTGTTGGCAAAGCTGGAATGGCTGAAGTAGCCTGCCCTTTACAGGGATGTCTGATGTGAGGAGGCACACCTCATTCTGTGGCTGACTTCAGAGTCAGTTAGGAGTCTGTACCACTGTCTTCAGAGAGATTACGTCCCGAGTACATTGCTTCTTTTCTTTGCACAGGCTGTATGTTCCTGATGATTAAAATATTTTAAGAATGCCTGAAGCTGTGGGCTGTCCCTGCTCTTTCCATTAGGAGAATTCAGCAGTACCTTGCATTCGCTAGATCCTGGATGGGGCATAGCAGGGAACACAACTAAGGCAGAGTGTGGGGATCAGACAGCAAGCAGAGAGTACTACTTTACCCTGACACCCTGTCTGGTAGGACACTGGCCTTGGTGCTAAGTTTGGGCTGGACAAGCTGTTGTATGTCACAGCATAGTATGGATTTGAGCAGTCTGGTCTTTTCAAACTAATTTTACTTATCTTTGAGGTTAAAGCTGATAAACCTTTTGTGGAGACATGCCTTTGTACCTGTTAAACAGGCAGGAGGCTAAGAGTGGAGGTCTTTGTTCTGTTTGTAGGCTGAATTAGATGTTTTAAAATCTTACTTTTAGCAGCTCTGTTGACTTATGATAGTGTGAAAAGAATAAGGTCAGCTGGCCTATTGTGGTTCAAAGGAGAGCCTTTCAGTTTTATTACTCTTAAGACATGTTGTAAGAGTTGCTATTCCCTTCTCTGTGTAGCAGCCAGGGTGATACGGTTATTTAGAAACCAAATGTGTGAGTTGACTTGGTGAAAGTAACTTTGATGATACTAGAAGTTTGAGGAGAAAATGTTGGAATGGCAACTTCTGGTGTCCTGAGGGCTGCTGCATTTTGAAACTGGAAGAGTAAGGATGGCTGAATTTTAGGTACATGTAAAATCCCGTCCAGTGCTGTAAGATCTGATTAAAACACAGTTTATGAGGAGATGACTAGGTTAGTAAAATGTTTGTCATGCAAGCATGAGGACCTGGGTCTGACTCCCCAGCACTCACATACAGAGCTGGCTGCAGCACTGTATGTCTGTATTCCCAGTGCTGGGAGGGAGGGAGAAGCAGATTCCTGGGGCCGATAGGCCAGCGTGTCTGATGAAAGCCTGTCTAAGAGAAAATGGAAAGTAGCCGGGAGGACTCCATGCCAATGTTGATCTCTGGCCTCCATGTACTTGCCAAAATATAAGAATACATACAAGTATTTATCACACACAGTATAATTTTATTATAAAATACTTGGGAAATACTGAAAATTATGAAAAAAACTTACTATGTACATATTGCTTTCCCCATAAACTGATTGAGAGTTTAAAGAAAATTAGAAAAACATAGTGGTGATAACCCTTTTTCTGCTTTGAGTATTTGTTATTAAATAGTCTGAAACATTTTTAGAGACCATGTCATAGGTTATTATTTTCTGTTATAGGCCATACTATTAGGGAAATCCTTAGAGTGGGTGAGTATGAACATGTTTAAAATTCTCACAGGCATTGTCAGATACCTCAGTAGAAGGGCTTGTATTAGTTTAGACCCTACCAGTTAATGTGTGTGGAGAATATGTACCTTGTGGTACATATGTGTTTCTTTGAAAACTAGTACAAATAAACCAGAAAAGGTGGAAATTTGTATATTCCTGTCATTTAGTAAATATCAAATACTGCTTTTTTTTTTTTCTGTAAGTGTTTTGAGTTCTGCACAGAGATGCTGTCGGTAGCCTCAGAGTGCCTTCCCTCATGTGTTTGTGACCTTGATTCTGCAGCAGCAGATGGTGCCCTCCTTTGGGCAAGGTGGTTGTCCACTCCAAGTTGACTGAGCTTGGAGGACTGGAGACTGCAAAGCATGCTGTGAGATAAAGCAGTTTGGTGCTCGGGGATGCTATTGCCTTAGATGTTTTCTATTAGGCCTATCTATCATAGAGTAGTTCTCTGCATCCTAGGTTCAATGAAGGCCAAGCAAATTGACCTAGAATTCTAAGTGACACTGTCAGTTATTGGTGGGCAGATAGAGTCAAGCATCAAACAAACTTTCTGGCCTGAAAGCAACTTTTAGAAGAGTGGTTCCTCTTAAATATCTAGTGTACATATAGTTCAGCTTTTAGTGAGAAAAGGAAACATCTGACAACCCCAGGTCACAGTCACACAGTAAGGAACAGCTAGCTCTTCCTTTGAGTTGGTCAGGAACCCTTCAGCTCATAAGTCCCTATGGCATCATCCAGCCTGCGATGAACTTTGCAACCCTTTCTATCTCTGCACGTTCTGAAGTTGAACTCTAAAGGTGTGTTTCATCAAATAGCCTGTGTGTTAGATGCTTATACTATGTTCTTGAACAAAGCTGCACTGGCTCTAATGTAAGCGAAGTATTCTTTTTCCCCCCCAGACCATTTCCTATCCTACCAAGGCTGGCCTCAGACTCCTGATCCTCCTATCCAAGTACAGATGTTGTCCCACCAGTCACAGCTGCTTCTATGGGTGGGCTTTTTCTTTACTCTCTCCCTGGACATGCAACTTTGAGTTGGTCAGGAACCCTTCACAACTCGCTCTCCTTCCTTTTCCCCTTCCTTCTTTCCTTCCTTCCTCCTCCCTCCCTCCATTTCTTTCCCGTTGAGAGAGTCTTATTGTAAGCTTCTAATTGGAACTTGCTATGTAATCCTGACCTTGCCTTTGCCTCCCAAGTCTGGGGTTATAGGCATGCCCACCATTTGTTTTGGATTATCTTTCTTCCTTTCCCTATCTCCTCTACCTTTCTTTTCTTTCCTGCCTTTTTTCTTTCCTTTCAGTACTGAGGATTAATTAAACCTAGGACCTTTATGCTTAATTCTCAAACTCCTTTTGAAGTTCTGTGAGACCAAAGTCTTGGGGCTACTTGGCATGTTTGTAGGGATCTTCTCCCCCAATCCTTTGTTAAATTACATATATATATATATAATATATATATATGTATATATAAAAATGTATAAAAAAGTATGAGAATGCATGTAGGTGCCTGATGTCCTCCAAGGTCAGAAGTGGGTGTTAGTTCTGCTGGGACTGGTACAGATGGCTATCAGCCACCATATGAGTTCTAGGAATTGAACCAAGTTCTTCTGTAAGAGCAACAAGTGCTCTTATAGCTGAGCTAACTCTCCAGCCTTGTCTGTCTGTCTGTCTGTCTGTCTGTGTATATGTATCTATGTATGTGTATATGTGTGTGTGTATGTATCTATGTATGTGTATATGTGTGTGTATGTATGTGCATATGTGTGTGTGTTTGTATGTATGTATATATGCATGTATTTTTTTGAGTAATCCAGGCTGCCTTAGAATTTACATTGTAGTTCAGGTTTGCCTTTAACTCATGGTTTAAGTATTGGGATCACAGGCATGAGTCACTGTGCTCAGGTCTTGCTTTCTTTTAGTTACAAGAAATGCATTGAAGATTGTCTTGTAAGTGTCATAACTCGTTTCTTCTTTAGAATAAGGGAACTATGTGTGAGGGTATTAGGAGAGGCTGGGCTTAGGACTCCCTTACAGTGCTCTTTCTAGAACAGTGTTCTACCTTGTTTCAGTTACAGGAAATCTCTAATGAGCCTGGAACTTTAGGGTCCCTAGTACACGTTGACTTGTATTGTCTTTATTATTCTTTTCTGGGGATGAATTCTGCTCCAGAAGGCATTCTGTCATTTAAGGGGGTCTCAGTTGCCAGAGCTTGTCTATACTTGACACAAAATAATTTTCTTTTCTTTCTTTCTTTCTTTTTTTTTTTTCCTGAGGCAGGGTTTCTCTGTGTAGCCCTGGCTGTCCTAGAACTCACTCTGTAGACTAGGCTAGCCTCAAACTCAGAAATCCGCCTGCCTCTGCCATCCAAGTGCTGGGATTACAGGCGTGCGCCACCACCGCCTGGCCACAAAATACTTTTGTGTATTTTTCTTTAAATGCATTTGACATTGTGTATATATCAGCTTTATGGATGCCCCCCCACCCCCCCACTATCACTGGGTACCCAGAAACTTGGCATCTTTTCACAAAGTACCTTAGTCTTGGAGTAGATGGTGAACAGACTGCTAGCGGTATGTAAAGAATGTTTAGGCGGGCTGTGGTGGTGCACACCTTTAATCCCAGCACTTGGGAGGCAGAAGCAGGCGGATTTCTGAGTTTGAGGCCAGTCTGGTCTACAGAGTGAGTTCCAGGACAGCCAGGGCTGCAAAGAAAAACCCTGTCTCAAAAAAGCAAAAAAAAAAAAAAAAAAAAAAAAAAAAGGATGTTTCAACCTTGATTAGCAAAACTTTCAAAGTAGATCTCCAGTTAGCTAGGGATTAAGTCACTGGAAAAGGTGTCCACGGGATGATGTTTGGTTTGCCCTGTCTCTTAGTGACCTTACTTCCTCTACTTTTAAAGTTATATTTCTATTATTTCTAATTATGTGTGCCCGTTGGTGTGTGTACATGAGTCTGTGGAGGCTGGAAGTGTCAAATCCCCTGGAGCTGGTGTGCTGCCTGAGGTGGGTGATGGGAACTGAGTAAGGGTCCTCTTCAAGGAGAGTAGGTCTCTTAGCCGCTGAACCATCTCTGCAGTTCTGCCCTTACCTTTTGCCCTGTGATGCCTTAGTCTCCTTTCACCCCCATACCTTCCTTTCCCACCACATTTATCTTACTGCAGTAACTTCTGAGCACATCAACCCTTGGTCAGAATCCTCGATTGTTCTTTGAAGGTGGGTCCTGTGCTTTCTTCCACCTGTGCTTTCCTTCCCATTGCCCTCCTGCTGAAAACATTGCTGTATGTCAGCAGTATTCCTGTTCCCTGCTTTGCCTCTGATTCTTCCCAGCTCTCATATGAAACAAAACTTCTGGTCCATCCCATCGAGTGTGTTCTAGTTCCTCTGGCATAGCCTTTGAAGCAGGACATTCCATCCCTTCAGTGCTTTGCATGTACACCTTTAAGATAATTACTAAACTAAAATGCTTCTAGATCTAGTACTTTGGAGTGTTAGTGTAGGAAAAGACAGCCTGTGACAGAGGCTATCTGTTCTATAATTGTAGAAACTATTCACATGCAATTTTCAGACATGAGTGTGTCCTAGGCTATTCCAAATAGTTGGGATAGACCAGACTCTTAAAATAATTTCACCCTACTGGGTGTGATAACATTCTTCTGTGATCCTAGCATGATAAAGGTTGAAAGAGAAGGATCATGAGTTGAGGCTACCTTATTATCAAAACCAGTCAACCAACAAACAAAACCCAATCAACCATCATCTAACCAAATAAAACTTCCTCCTTGCATGTGCTGTCTTTGACCCCCTCTACCTTCTCCCAGCCTGGAATGTGACTGACTGTGAACTTGTTGGAGAAGGAAACATTCAGTCTGACTCTAGACTTTAAGGATGTATTTATTTAAATTAGTATATTTTAGTGTCACTAACTCACCAAACTTCTTTTTGTTTTGTTAGGTTTTTTTTTTTGTTTTTGTTTTTTTTTTTTGGATTTGGTTTTTTCGGGACAGGTTTTCTCTGTATAGCCCTGGCTGTCCTGGAGCTCACTCTGTAGACCTGGCTGGCCTCGAACTCTGAAATCCACAGGCATGGCCCCTCTCCCCCCCAGCCTCACCAAACTTAAAAACAACAACAAAACTTGTTGGTTTGGGGAAACAGCTCTTGAGTGACCTGCCAGTAGCAGCTGTATGTGAGTTCTTAAATATATACTGTATGTTCCTTCAAATAATTTTTGCCTCTTTGGAAGCTGTGTCACTGGCCTTGATCAAAGGATGACAATTTTGTTTCCGAGGACTATGTATTAGTCTTAGATCTCAGTTTGATTGTCTTTACTCTGTGGGGCCTCTATAATCAGAAAATTATGAAATTAGTGCTTCATTGTACTTGTAAGAATTTCTAAGGTTTTCTTTTTGTCTCTCTTGCTGTTTTGTATGGGGTAGTGTCAGACACATAGACACCAGTATCTTCAGGACTATTCCAGAAGTGATATAGAGTGTGCTGTATTTTACTTGTGTTAGAGGATTTTCATGGCTTTTCTATGGTATGCCTTTTTCAGATATGTTCTAATGCCCATCAGTAAATGCTACTCTTGCTCTACTTATTAAATGAACAGATAAATACGTGGTTTTGAAGTTTTGGTGTTACTAGATTTAAATGTCTAGGACACATATGTACTGGTTTGTGGTGTTGAATGTGCAATGTGGATGATTTCAGGTTGCAGAGGCAGTGGTAGTTTTTGCATTTCTTGATTCTTATGTTTAATTTTGCAGTCTCAACATTTCATCACCATAGATTCTCACATTTAATGAATATTTATGTTGAGCTGTATTCTATATGAATGTGAAGGTTTTTTACTTGATTATAACTTGCTATATACTGTGGCCAGGAGTGCCCTACAGACAACAGAGTTGGCACACGTTTCAGCGTGCCAAGCCTCAGCGGATGTGGTTAGGGACCATGGTGACTGGCCTTGGTTGCCATGCCAACCTTGTTTTTTGGAAAGGGGAGACTCTAAAACAGTTCATAGTGTGGAGGCAGAATAGTTTTGGATATTTCAAGTAAAGTGATTCCCTTCAAAGAGATGTAGAATTTCTTATATCTAATATTATGAAAACTCCTCTCTTCCTCCCTCCCCCCAATATCCTTGTCCTCTGGTACCACTAATCTAGTGATCACTGATTGGGGAGAGGGAATAGAACAAGAGAAAGGGTAGATGAACTCTACCCCCCTGCTCCTTATTCCCATTTCTTCCCTTCCCTCCAGTACCAGAAGTCCTTCCTACTTTCTGTTCTTATGTATCAGCAACCACCATGGCAGTAGTTGGAATGCTCTTGTTTCTTTTGAGCTGGCATCTCTAGTGTGGCCTGGCCTGTAATTCACTATGCAATCTAGGCAGGCCGTGTATGTTGATCCTCCTGCCTCAGCCTGCCTAGTAGCTTGGATTACAGACCTCCTACCAGGCCTGGCTATACATGGGATCTTATGTTTTCCTGCCCTCATCTGTTGGGAAAGCTAGTATTTGGGTCCTACATGGCACTTCATGTCAGAGAGAGAATTGTTCAAGCCTAGGGAGCCAGATAGAATCCAAGAGTGCAGATAGGGAATAGGTTTGCTGGTGCCAGTCTTATGTAGCACCTTTTTTCAAGAGGCCTGATAGTCACTGGAGGCTGTACCTTGTCCAGGTTCAACAGCCCAGGCAGTGTGTCATGTGGAGGCCTTTGTCCTCAAGTCTCATCACTGCTTGGATTTGGCCACACATAATCTTTGCTTGTTATAACAGACACTACTCTGATACTATTAGAATGAGACACCCTTCCCAAAGGGCCTCTGTGAAGATTATAAGAAGCTATTTTGGGTTTAGGATGAGGACAGATGTGCAGAACATCCATTAATGTGCAGTGCTCAGGCTGGCTGTCCTTGAGATGTCTCTCTCCCTGTGGGTGGTGTTGCACCTGCCTATATGTTGTCACTTTTAAGTCTGCTGTGCTGCTTCTGATTTCTGAGGGTCCTTCCTAGAAAACCAGGGAACCATGAATGTAAAATGAGGAAACGGACACCAAGGGGAATGTCAGATTTAGTATATAGAGTCTTGGCATATGCTTTGCTTTTTGAAACACTTTGTGCCAACTTTTTGAATATAAGTTGACTCGTACATGGGATCCTCAGAATTTGGGAACATATTTTATATTATTTTGGTGGTTTTTTAGACAACTCTGGCTGTCCTGGAACTCATAGAGATCCTCCTGCCTCTGCCTCTCCAGTGCTGAGATTAAAAGTGTGTCCTACTATGTTCAGCTGAAAATACGGCTTTTGTTTTGTTTCTCTGTGTAACAGTCCTAGCTGTCCTGGAACTTACTCTGTAGAGCAGGCTGGTGTTGAACTCAGAAATCTACCTGCCTCTGCCTCCTGAGTGCAGGGATCACAGTTCTGGGATTAAAGGAATGCACCACCACACCTGGTGAAAATACTTAATCATTATTTGCAAATTAAGTTTGGGAGTATAATCTGACTTGTATATAAAGTCTCTTTAGTTCTTGATAACTGTATAGTTAGCCAGCTGTATCTAAAGACTTGGAAGGATGCGCTCATCATCAGCACTAGTATAGCTGTTAGATCAGGGTTTGTCAGGTTTCTTATAATATATTGTGAGTTTGTAGAGCACTGCATTTATGTGTTTTCTTCGGTAAAGGGAAAGTCTGCTCAATGCCTTGTCTGGAGCCAGACTGTCTGGTTCTACATTCTTTTTTTTTTTTTTTAAGATTTATTTATTTTTATTTATATGAGAACACTGTAGCTGTCTTTAGACATACCAGAATTGTGCATCAGATCCCATTACAGATGGTTGTGAGCCACCATGTGGTTGCTGGGAATTGAACTCAGGACCTCTGGAAGAGCATCAGTGCTCTTAACCTCTGAGCCATCTCTCCAGCCCCGTGGTTCTACATTCTTACACTGACTATTACTACTGTGATATTGCTTGACTTTTCCTGGAGAGTCTGTTTCTATTTACCATTGGCACATAGGGCTACAACAGGCCAAAGAGATAATTCCACCCAGTTCTAGCTTGGTGAACCAATGAGTTTAATTGAACCACTTCTAGAGCCACGAGTAGAGGGTTATTTTCAAGAGCACGAGCAACTTACAGGTATCTGTACTACCAAGGATGTATTGGTTTGGGATGTGTGTGTGTGTGTGCATGCTTGTGTGTGTGTTGGAGTTGTTAACTGCCTGTATATTATTGAGGAGGGATGAGCCCACTGTCTCCTATCCCTTATGAATCTTACAAGCCCCATGACACTTCCTAATGAATGGATGCTGGTGGGCCCAACCTTGTGAAGAACTCATGTGATAATCACAGCTGCTTTGATATCAAGATGATTAGAGGATGAATCCTGCAGCATGTAGAAGGTGCTCTTTGCTTCTCTGGATCTCAGGTTCTTCATCCTTCCAAGATTTGTCTCAAGGATGACTTGAGTTACTGACAGAATGCAGTGGATGTTGAGTCAGGGTGAGAATAAAAATATCAGACATAATTTTGAGACATTTTCCACATGTGCCTTACCTTTGTGCTGTGGTTCCCACTCTAAAGCCCAAAAGATAACAGATTGAGGAATGACCAAACACACTCACACACTCTCTCTCTCTCTCTCTCTCTCTCTCTCTCTCTCTCTCTCTCTCTCTCTCTCTCCATCTCTTCCTCTCTCCTTCTCTCCCTCTCTCCCTTCCCCCCTCCCTCAATTGGGCAGGAAGTGTGATGTACCCTTTGTGCTTCCTTGTCTGTTGTTCCTGAGTCCTGAGGTCTGTATTTGGTCAAGGCTGCTCTAAAGCAGAATGGTTGATTCTGCCCTTTAGAGCACTGGGAGAGCTGTGGTATATTGAGGCCATACTGTGGTCCTAATTATGTGGCAGATACAAATGACTTAAGCACTTGATTCAGCACAGCATAAAATTTGCCAAAGCAAATAGTTTATTAATCTTACCTCCCCCCCAAAAAAATTAGACACATTGGCTTTTTCTAAAAATGGGAATGATTGGAGTGCATTGTGGGCTTTTAAGTCCCCTTTCTGTCTTCCACTCCTGTCCTCAAAGGCAAGCTGTGCTCTCCTTTCCCTGACTGTAGACGTGCATTGTGGCCTGCCCACTTCTTCTCACTGTTTTGAAATTAGGTGATGGTAGGTCGCCTGGGAAGGGTGTGTGGATTCTAAGACAGGGTCTCTTGTAGCTCAGCCTGGCCTTGGACTTGCTATGTATCGGAGGATGCCCTTAAACTATTGATCCTTTTGCCTCCACTCCCAAGTGCTGGGATTAAAGGTATGCTTCACTCATTGTTTTCAAGGTCAAAGAAAGGGTCTGCTGTTAGAATGGAACTTTACTGACTGGGAATTCTTGGGACTCTGATTGAGACTACGTGCAAGGAAAACTTGGGTGACTTCTGTTAGTGACCTTGAATGTGTCTGGGAGGATGAGCTATAATTATTTTGTATGTAGTGAGGGAATAAGTGATGTCAGCAGGGCTTCCTACCTGATGCCCTGCATCTGTCCACAGAGTCTGCTGGGTTAAGGGAAATTCACTGGGTTCATAACTAGTATTATAGTTTGTTCCTATCTATATGAGAAAAAACTGCCTCTAAACAAGCATGCAGCCTTACCTTACCTCACTCCAGAAAACAGTTCTGTAGCTTCCCAGATAGCCTCTGCCTGTTGTGTCCGGGTTGACCTGTTGGGAGTTATCAGCTTTGAAGTCCTAAGGTGCCATTTTAATACTTTCTTTACGGTGTAGGTTTCGAGAGCAATTTAACTAGATTCTGGAGGGAGCTTACTTTACAGCATTCTTAAGAGCTCTGACAATCTTGAAAGAGTTAAACTCTAATTAGCTCATTCCTAAGGTATTTAATGCCCTTATTAAAACTCAACTGCTTGTTCACTTTTTTCTTTAGTGAATCAGATTTCTTGAGGAGCTGAGCCCTCGCTCCTCAGATCACAGGCTCACATGTTGAAGCTGGCAGTGCTAGAGGCTAGTTCCTATCTGTGTGACAGCATTTTTAATTTAACAGGACTGCCTTTGATGTTCCCAAATATTTATAGGCAGCTTTAGATCATTTCAGTATGTGCTTTCTTTTTCTCTTCTTCTGTCTTGCTCTTAAAAAAAAAACAAAAAAACAAGAAAAAAACCCAACAAAAACTGGAGCAAAAGTTATTCCTCATGCAACAGCTTTCTTTTAATCCTGCTGGTTTATTTTTGCTTTCTTTGCAGCCTTGATGAAGACTCTGGCTGCATTCACACATAGGAGGCCAACTCTTCTTGCCTCTTCAGTACTTCCCCCCACCCCCTATCATACGGCCCACTTGAGATTGCTTTGAGGCTCTTCTGTTTGTCCCTTGATCTTCTCAGTGTTCCTTTTAGGAATCTGTTTTCTGGCAACCTGAAAGCATTCAGACCGATGTGGTGACTTACACAGTTTTTGTGGAAGATAATGAGTGGCGGTGTTTTGCTCTGTCTGTCTGCATTGTCTGAATCTCCAGAAGGTGTGACTCGTAATGGACCCTTGGAGATAATGGTCTCTTGACTGCAGGCTTGCTTCATGTGGCTGTACTAGACTTGTGTAAAATACTAGAGAATCAAAGACTTAAGACTCAGGAATGGGATAAACAAGGATATAGTGTAGAGCCTTGTTAAGCCACTAAGAAAAAGAAAGACATTTTGTAACAACGAAAACATGTGGCAGAGAGGAGAGGACAGCAGCCTGTCAGTGTAGGCTCAGGTAAACATTCTGCTTGTGAAACAATCCACGTTTTTGAACTCTTGGCTCTCTGTTACTTACCTGCCTGGGACAGGCAGGAACTGGGACACTTCATGACTTCCTTTAGCACTGCTGGCTCTGCCTGCTACTACATGGTAGCTTTGTGGGGCTGAAGGTCAAGTAGGTGGTTGATGAAATGTTTGAATGAATGGATGTTCTGTTAAAACACTGTCCTTGGGCTTTTACACTGTGTCCCCAGATCCTCAGGAGGACTCCGAATGGTGAAGTTTCCTCCCATGATTTTGGATGAGGACACTAAAGGGCAGTGCAATTTAACACAGCTGTAACTGGATCTGGAACTCAGGACTGTGTAGTCTTACTACATGGTAGTTCTGGGTAGGTGTATACAGTTGTGGTCTGCTAGGCTTTTATGAGTAGGTAGGCGTATATAGTGGTGGTCTGCTAGGCTCTTACAGGTTTTAAAAGAGAAGAAGAAAAAAAACCTATGAAGCTATGTGTGCTATATCTCCTGTGTGCTATGCCCTGAGAGTTCAGAGCTGACAGGTTTTTGCCATATAAGAGCCACACTGGTGCCTGATAGGTGTTTGCCAGCTTTGCCACTGCCAGCAGTATGACCTTGGCCAGGTCTTCCAACCTCTGTGAACTGTTTTCCTATCAGTAGCATGGGCCATTTAGCTTCTACCTCAAAAGAATTATAAAGCTTAAATGAAATACTTTGGTAACTTGGTGTTACCAAATTGTCATTGTTTAAAGGAGTTCATAGTTCTGTGGGAGGACAGGTAAATAAGTCATTAGAAGACACTATGGCCCCTAAAGCTGAGAGATCTGTTGTTTACATTAGGGACTCAGGACAGAGCCACTGATAAGAGAACTTTATATGATTTTAAGCAGATGCTTTTGAGGCCTCTTTGAAGACAGGTGATGTTAGGTGGGACCATTGTGTTGATCGTGTGTTCCCCCAATCCCCCTGTCCAGTTCCCGGAGAATTTGAGCTGAAATGTTAATTGCTACCTGAAGAAAGATTTCCCGAAGTGAAATAAAACCCCAAGGTGCACAGATATACTTTAGTTAATAGTTTATCTTGTATGGCCCTGTGCTATCCTTCAACTATTTAATCTTATCCAATTTCCCTTAAATTTTCTAGTCTGTTCTGTATAAGAACCTTATAATACTTGAGAATGTACTTGAAACTTGCCAAGGGAGCAGGTGGTGACAGTTTGGGTCCCCACACTGTCCAGATGGTGTCCGAGCTTTCTCCTAGTCTGGCTCCATGGGGATTTGTTGATAAGATTTTGCCTTGATTTGATTTTCCCACCAGCACCATGTTCAGATTCAGTTACAGCCTGTAGCTGTTTTCTTTGCAAGGCTCCACGTTTCAGTCATTTTCAGTGCTGACACATAGGCCCTGTGTTGTATCCCTGGCCTCTTTTGCACAAGGTGAGAGATGTCTGCACGACAGATTGGACCAATGTCAGCGTACTTTTCATTTGTTCTGTTGATTGGGAACATATTTTTTTTTAAAGGAATTTTTTAAAATATTTATTTATGATATGTAAGTACACTGTAGCTGTCTCCAGATGCCAGAAGAGGGTGTCATATCTCTTTATGGATGGTTGTGAGCCACCATGTGGATGCTGGGATTTGAACTCATGACCTTTGGAAGAGCAGTCAGTGCTCTTACCCGCTGAGCCATCTCTCCAGCCCCAGTTGGGAACATATTTAATCTAGACCAGAAGACACATGAAAATCAGTTACTATTATTTCTGTAAGCTCCCTAAAATAGACTTAAGGTCATTTCTATGTCTTTCCTGTCCAGTTGGAAGCTAGAAAATAACTCTGAAATTGCATTGTCTACTATTCAAGTCTGTCAGAGTAGGTAATGTGGCTATCACTAACTAGGACATTTGAGTAAAAAAATAGACCAAGAGGAGCTACTTAGTATCACAGGGGCCCATGTCTGGTGGTGATTGCATTTCTTTTTCTTTTAAAGATTTATTTTTTGTTTTGTTTGTTTTGTTTTGTTTTGTTTTTCTAAGACAGGGCTTCTTTATATAGCCCTGGCTGTCCTGGAACTCACTCTGTAGATCAGACTGGCCTTGAATTCAAAGGTCTGCTTGCCTCCCAAGTCCTGGGACAAAAGGTATGTAAGACCATACCTGGCTAAAGAGTTATTATTTTAAATTATGTGAATATTTGTGTTTGTGGCCACTAGTGCATGTGACCATAGAGGAAGTCAAATTCTTTTGGACTGGAGTTAGAAGCATTTGTGAGCCACCTGACATTGAGTGCTGGGAATCAAACTCAGGTCCTGGAAAAGCAGTATATACTCTTATTCACTAAGACATCTCTTCAGCCTCTGAGGTTTGTATTTCCAGTGATATTAGAGTATCAGTTTGCCCTATGTTAGGAAGTACTTCTGTGCCTGTGTGCGCCCCTCCTCCCAGAGGAGTACTAGAAGCAAAGTCCTTTCTGTGTTTCCCCCCTTGATGTTCAACTGAAGTGTCGGCTGTTCTATCAGTTGGGTGTAGTTTGTGTGTGCTGAAGAAAAGGGAATGGCTTGCATTTGTAGTACAATGATCTGGTTTGCTTGCCACTTAGGTTTAAACATTGGTGATTTATTTTGTCTGTGGGTACAAAGATGAAGCTGAAGGTATAGTACACAGATCACTGATAGTATCTTAGTTGGTATTTTTTAAAACACGATGATTTATTTTGAATTTTGAATTTTTTTCTAAAGCTCTACTAAAGGGTTTTGTGCTCTTAACTCTTTGTTGTTTGAGGAAATTTGCTAGTTAGGAACAGACAGCAACTGGATACAGCATCTTTGAAGCTAGGACCCTTCCTAAGGGGTTCTGTGTATCAATCCCATTCTGCATGCTTTTCCATTTAGATCCTTTAGACTAGGATGATTTTTATAAAAATTCTCAAACCAAACCCAAACTCACTAGAATAGTTTTACAAATCGGATGTGTATGCTGTGTTCTTAGAGATGCAGTTCTCATAGGAGAAGCAGCACCTTTGCTGGAGCTATATACTTTCCTCATTTCATGAAGTAAATGTCATGAAATCTGGTGTCTGGAACTTCTGTTTGTTTAGATCTGAAAGACAAGAAGAAAGCAAAGTAACATTTCTTTCTTCTCTTTGTGGATGAAAGCTATCCTGAGTCTTCAGTTTGGTCTGCCTGTAGTGTATTATTTGGATACTAAGATAGGAGGTTTGCAGCAGCCCGGGGAGTTTCACGGTATGTCTGGCCTCACTGATCTGAGCCCCAACCTTAATGACCTCTTTCTTAGAGAAGGTTCATGGATGTAGAGCTTGTGGTTTTCTGAATAGTGCTCATGGCATGGTCGGTCTATTCTTGGATATCTTATGGGGTAGGTTGTTTGGTCATTGGAAAAGATATGAACTTTAGGTGGTTGCAGTGTTAATTACAGAGTCTGAGTGCTACATGCCTGAGGCCAAGAGTAAAACAGAGAATGGTCCTGTGTTATGCCCCCTTTAAGGAAGGCCTGCTCTTGGATTTGCCCCTGATATCCCACTTCTTTTGCTGAGATCCAGGCTGGGTTGGCACTCAGTAAAGGCTTATTTTTACTATGTGAATCAGAGTCATCTGGTGTGGATATGCTCAGGGCAAAGCAGGAGAAAGGAAAGACCATGTGAGGCATGTCCAGAATCATGACAGTGAAATGAGACCTAAGGGGGAACCCCTCTTTTCTCCTGATCCTCAGTCCTGCCATCTGTAGACTGGCAGGCATGTGGACTTGTGGCCTCAAGTCAGTCCTGCCAGGAATAGGGTACCTGTAGCTGGATTTCATCTCAGTGGGAAAGAGTACCTAACTAGAGAGAGAAAAGGACATAAAGCTTAGAAGGTAGGGAGGGCTATGAATACAACCAGGCAGAGGTGAGCCCATGGAGATGGGGCAGAACGCAGATGGCGCCCTTTGTTTCATGCTAGAGTTTGATGGCTTGGCCTCCCTCCTGCCCCATGTTCTACAGCAGCAGTGTGCAGAGGCTGTGCTAGCATTCACTCTTATGAAGAAAATAATTTGGAGTTTCAGGGAGTCATGTTCTTGTGACAGCCTTAAATTTACTTTATTAAAGATAAATACAACAGCTTTGACTTTTAGGGTTGTTTGTAGCAAATTGCTCTCTACTTGTACACTTAGCCATTCACAACACCTTGGAGAAAATTGCTGTTGTGTGGCATTTGACCTTGGCTCAACGTATTTTCTGAGGTTTTGAAAATAGACAGGAGAGTGTAGTGACTTCTAGAGAACAGTTCTTCAGGCTCCTTTCAAGTTCTGCTTGTCACCCTTCAGTGTGGGGGTATCAATGGACAGACCTTGGTTTTAGCAGAGAGCTTGTAAGCATGCCCCATCCCTAGCCTTAGGATTAAGCAATAGAGTGATAGGCTGGTTTGGACATTTTTCTGGTTATTGATGGGTGTTATTGTGGCTTCTCCAAACTGAATGAGGATTTTTTTTTTTTTTTAAATACAGCTAGTGAGCCAAATGAGCCACACTGGGATAAACTCTGTTTGTTTACAAATTATGTAAGCGAAGGGCTCGCCATTAAATTCTTCTGAGCCAGAATTTTTGTCCCTCTTCAAAGTTGTAATCAAACTAAACAAACACTTTCCTGCAGGAGAAACAGGAGCAGATGCTTCTGGGAGGCCTTCAGCAACTGTGGAATGTTTAAAGTAGAAACACGTAACCAAGGTGGAGCTGTTCCAGAGACAGTGCTTGTTCTAGCCAGAACCAAAGCACGTGTCAGCTTTTTTATTTAGGGCAAGAGGTGCAGAATGAACCAGGCCAGTGCAGGCAGAGTTTTCCTCAGAATGTTTAACTGGATTTTCTTACCCGACTTCTCACAGTGTCAGCTCCACTGGTTCTTGCCTACTCCTTTTTCCCCTTAAAAAACAAAACAAAACAACAAAAAGAGCACTCCCAAAACCTTAATTATTATCTCTTACTTTTTAGCTATGTTGGATTACAGTTGAACCTTATCTTTTTAACTGTGCTAGATTCAGCTGGGAGTCTAAAAGCCCTTCTGTTAGCTCCATCCTCACAGGGTCATTCAGGGAAGTGACGTGGAAGCATTCCTGGCCTTTGCTAGTGTCTCAGAGACCCTGGAAGACTTAGTTCTTTTGGGCATGGGCAAAGACTTCTAGGCTCAAGGACATTTTTTTATTATTATTTTTTGTTTTTTTTAACTCTCACTAGCTGGATCTTTACTGAGTGCCTTGATTTAAGATTAATTCATTTTTATTCATGTGTATGTGTCTGTATCTGCCACATGAGTGCAGGTGCCCACAGAGCCAGAACAGAGTGTCAGATCTCCTCATGTAAGAGTTACAGGCAGTTTTGAGTCTCAGGACTTGGATTCTAGGAACTAAACTTGGGTCCTCTGAAAGAGCAGTATGTGCTTTTAACTACGGAGCCATTCTTCCTTCTTTAAGTGGCTTGATTTAGTTTGGCTTGGGAAATTGTAAAATTTCAGGACACCAGTATTTAAGTAGATTGTGCTTTTTTTGTTTGTGGTTTTGAGACAGTGTCTATATAGTCTTGGCTATCATGGAGCTTACTGAGTTTGAACTCGCAGGTCTGCCCCTGCCTCCCTAGTGCTGGGATTAAAGGCGTGTTCTACAATGCCCACTCTTGATGTGTACTTTCTAAGCCATGTGTAGGTTTCTAAGAAGTGTGCCCAAGATGAGCTTTTCTCAGGGTATCTTCTAAAAGATACCAACACTGCAGAATGATCTAGGGTAAAAGGATTTTATGAATTCACTTTGAGAAATGATATTTATTATAGTTCCCTAAAAGTCCTACTGGAGAAAAAAAATCTGTTTAATCTGCCATCACTCAAATATATTTGATCACAAAACTTTTTCTTAAAAGGACTTGGGAAGAATCTGTACTATGTGCCTAATAATGTTAACCTGGTTTAGGGTTTGTGCCTGTTGGATTATGAGTAGGACAGGCCAAGAGCACATCTACTTCCACCTTAAAGGCCCTGAGATATACAGTCACCACCAGCTAGAACCAACAGCACACCTTTCAAAGATGATGGGGGTGCTTTTACAGTTCAGCTCAGCAGATCATGATCTTTGTGAGTGATGATATGCAAGGAATTAGAAGCTATGCATGCAAGAGCATATGACATAATCCCAAAGTGATCCTAGCCCTGGAAAGATCCAAGAAACGTGTTCTGTGGCATTTTGGGGGATGGGGATAGCAAGCAGAGGTGACTTTTACTGTGAAAATTTAATAAGCTGTTTGTAGATTGTTTGTGTGTGTATGTGATAACCTGTAAGGATCACTGGCTGATATTCAAGCCTCACTTTGTTGTATTACCATCTTGAGGTTGATTGGTGTGGCCATGTTTCCCAGATTTACTTTCATACTGTGTGAGTTCGGTGGTATGTTTCTGAGGTCCAGCTACCTTGGAGGTGCTAGGCTGAGTTGAATGGATGCAATTTTCCAGACTTGTCTGCCTTAATGAATGCATGAAATTTGTAAAGAATATATGGCACAAGCCTGACTAGGTTAGATATTCCTCTGAGGCTCAACAGGGATAAACTCTGAGGTGAGAAGTTTAAATTCTCCAACTAAGTCCTGTATTTAACAGAGTGTTGCCTTAGTGGGCACCCCCTTCTTTTGAGGCAGACTGGGTTGGCATCACCCTCAAAGAGAGCTGCTTGTCTCTGCCCCACAAGCGTGAGGAACATAAAAGGTGTGCACCATAATCATCTTATTCTTCTCCACTTTCCTCCCCCCAGCTCCCTCAAGGGATATCAACAGCAGCTGATTCCACAGAGCTGTGTTTCTCTACAGAATGTCTATGTTCCCTCTCATAATCTCTTATTTCAGAGAGCTGATTGTTACAAAGCTTTCTTCCCACCCCACCAAGTAGAATTAAATGCTTCATTATCCCACAGCTACCTCCTAGTGTGTATTTTAGGGTAGGCATAACAAGTAGTGCAGACTGGATAGGTTGAAAAGTAGGTACATTTATTTTTTTTTACAGTTCTGGAGGCTAGAAGTCCAGGAACAGGGTGATGGCAGAGTTGGTTTCTTCTAGGCCCTCTCTCCATGTCTTAGAAGATGAGAGCTGTATTATTACTAGTTATTCTTACATCACAACACTGACCAGGGTACCCTAGAGAACAACTGGAAGAGGAAAGATTGGGTTCATGGTTTCAGAAGCTGCAGTCCATCCTGCCATGGAAAGTCTGGTAGAATTACATCATGGCAGTCAGGAAGCAGAGAGTGGCAGTGATAATGCCAGCTTTTCTATTCTTTTCTTCTCTTCAGTCTGGAGTCTGGAGTCCGTGGATAGTGCCATCTGTGTCCAGTGTGGATCTTCTCCCCTCCATTAATCCTTTCTAGAAACACTAGCATGACATGTCTGTCTGTCTGTCTGTCTATCTATCTATCTATCTATCTATGCCTTGTTAGTCTCCTAGGTACTTCTAAATTTAGTCAAGTTGATAATTAAAGCCAACCAGACAGGAGTCTCACTATTTTCCCATGGTCTGTCCTCTTAACTGCAGATTTTCCTTCTATAAACATTGCAATCACTATGGCTAGAGAGATGGTTCAGTGGTTAAGTGCTCAGACTGTTCTTGCAGAGGACATCAATTCCTAGCTACCATATCAGGTGTAACTCTAGCTTGTGGTGAGATGATCTGATGCCATGTATACACAAACAAATACGCACATAATGAAAAAATAAAACTATATCAGGACTATTCTAGCCTTACTGTCTCTTTAAGACCCTATCCTCAAATAGTCATGTTCTTAGATGCTAGGAGGCCTTCATATTAATTTTGTTTGTTTGTTGTGTTTTGAGACAGTGTCCCTCTATGTAGTCCTGTCTGTCCTAGGCCTGCTGGGCTGGCATCATATTCACAGAGATCTGCCTGCTTTTGCTTCTCAGGAGGCAGTGCTGTTATCAAAGGCATTTGCCCTCATGCTTGGCTTCATGCTAATTTTGAGAGATACAATTTAACCTATAACAGTCACTAAAGCATGATTATCCTCCAGGCTTTTGAAGGTTCCCAACACCTGTTATTTATCTTTTCATCAATAAAACCAATAAAATTGGTTTCTCATTGCTGAGCACCCCAAGTCCTTTCTGTTCTTCATAAGAGATGGCTTTGAGGTCCTTCCTCATCTTGGAACTGGGACTTTGTTAAGTTGAGGAAGGATCATGGACTGCTTGATATGGTCAATATAATAACCATTGTAATGTTCTACCCCACAGTAAGATGACATTTTAGTGACATCTGGAGGAGGGGAGATACAGTGTGTATTGGGGGTGCATAGTTTTAGGTGAATCTAACACCTTCACTTGCCTGAGTTTGTGTGACCACTAACAGATGACTTGCACTATGGGATGGTTAAGTAATCATCCACTGTAGCTTTGCCCAGCAGCCTTGAGCCTGATGCTGACTGGACATTTCTGACAAAAGCTTTTGTTTAGAGTAAAGCATACAGCCACATTCACTCACCACTCTTCTGCTTCCTCATAGTCTTCAGTTTTAGAAAATCTTTGGGAATAGTTACTTCAAAAGAACAAGTGAGGGTTGGAGAGATGGCTCAGCGGTTAAGAGCACTGACTGTTCTTCCAGAGGTCCTGAGTTCCAATTCCCAGCAACCACATGGTGGCTCACAACCATCTGTAATTGGATCTGATGCCCTCTTCTGGTGTATCTGAAGAGAGCAATGGTGTACTCATATACATAAAATAAATAAATAAATCTTGAAAAAAAAAAACAAACCCAAATGAGTGTGAGCTTTTTTGTTTTATTTTAAAGTCTGATTGTGTCTGGAGAGCTTAGAAGTCAATTACTGAGCATAACTTTTTAGTTACATAGTTTTATGCCAACCTGCAGTGTAATTAGATTCAATACTATAAGGTTTCCTCTTTCTTTATTTTGGGGAATAGTTTACTTTCATTACCCATCTTCTCTATTAAAAATTATCAAGAGGCTCTTCTTCCAACACTAAGAGTGAAGTTCAGAAAAAAATTTGTTCAATGGCTAAATGAATCCTCTTAATTACCTTGTGCTTATTTAAGCAGGATATCCTTGTGTTTTAGAAGCCTAGATGAAGTAGAAACAGCAACATAAGGTTTAGGGATTAGTATGATACCTTCCTCTCATGCTGGAGATAGAACTCAGCCCCGGCAAAGCTCAGTGCTTTACCACTGAGCTATACTCCCATTCCCTTTTGCTGTTGAATTGTGTGGAACATCCATTAAAAAAACACCTGGTGCTCCACTGCTAACCGGTGGTTTGGAAATCCTGATTGATAGTTTGAACAGTCTTTCTCCCCTTTTTGTAGTGTCATGAGATAGAATGCAACACTCTTGAAGTAACAGTCTTTGAAGATGCTTTGACTGCACCGCCCAGGATTTCCAAATTCTAGCCCTTTGAACCCCAGAGCCCTGACCCCTACTACCCCCAGCTGTTAGGCTCCTGTCTCTTCTGGAGGCCTGACAACATTAAAAACACCAGCTATTTATAGCTTACTTTTCAGGCTCAGTAAATTATAGGCTGTCTTTGCCAGTGGGATGGGGCTAACATCCATCTGCTGTCTCTGATTGCCTAGTAGCATCAGTCAGGTGACAGGAGGTACCCCCCCCCCAACACACACACACCTGAGTGCTTCTGAGGTCTCACCTGGTGCTATATAGAATACTAAGGCTTGGTGAAATGATACGGAGTCCATAGTCTTGTGATGGAGTGGTGGCAATTAAAAAAAAAAGATAAGATATATGTACTCTTGAGAGTGGCCCAGGCTAGTGTCACTGCCAGCTTCCAATCACAGGCTTAAGTTGTGGCTGTGTATGTGACTCAGTTGGTAGAGTGCTTTCCTAACATGCACAGAGGGGCCAGTCATAGTGGCAAATGACTATTAATTCTAGAACTCAGGAAATGGGAAGGCAGGGAACAGAAGTTACAGATGGGGCCAGAAGTTGATAAAGAGGTTGAATGCATCCTTATTAAATAAAGAGTTTGAGGCTAACCCGGGCTTCATGAGACTTTGTCTCAGAAAAAAGGTGGAGGATGACTTAATTCACTAGTGGATTGGGAGGTGTCCTATGCAGTGTTTGTTTGGGGGAGGAGCCTCAAAATTCAGCAAAGCAACTGAAAATTATTTTAAATGTGGGCCAAGTAATCTGTACAGTGATGGATATTAAGAGTATGGGAAGGCTCTGAGAAAGGGCCTCTGGGCCTAGAGTCTTCTGTCAGCCAGATCCTAGCACACCAGGAGGGTAGCCCCTCCACCAGAAACTGTTTAGAAAGGACTTGTTGTTAGAAGGCTGTTGAAGCTGTATTGCCTATTGATGCCATACCAGATCAGAAGTCAGGGAGCAGCAGGTTTTGTCCTCATAGCTTTTTGATCTCAACAGTTCTTAGAATGGCTCAGGGAAGGCTCAGGCAGCAAAAGAGGTCTGTGTATTTAGTTGGAGTTTCCACTGAAGTGCTAACTGCTACATTTTTTGACCTAGCCTAAGAGGGTGTTTATAACTAGCTGTATGCTTAGAGGAGTCTAGGCCCTGCCTTTCTATAGTGGTTTAAGAGCTGTGCCCTTGGTGTGGTCTGAAAGAGCAGGCCTGATGGGTGTGAGGACTCATGACCTGTGCTCCCCATGAACTTGTCCTCCTATTCTCCATCCTGTCAGACCAGCAGCCCTTTCAGGGTTAATTTCTCTGCTTTGGAAGCAGCTGGCCAGTTTACACTCCTCCCTGGGCTGTACAAAAATACTTCCTTTGAAGTGTTGGGAGATGTGGTGAAGGGTAAAACCTGGTGAAGAATAAAATCTGGAGTGGGGCTCAAATGCACTTCTCTCCCAGGGAGTTTGCTTAGGAACAGATTGCTCAGCCTTCATCTGAATCTCTCATGCAGATTGTATCCTCTCCTGTAGTTTGCAGCATTGAGTTTCAGTTTCATGCTTCCTACCCCCATGTGTTCTTTTTCCACGAAGAAATATTTCTTACCAAGAGGGATAGTTAGGATGCAGCCACCAGCTTACTTGGTAGCTGGAATCCTTTCCAAGGCCCTTTTCTTTGGGGAGTGCTCTATCCCTCCCAGCAGGAGTGATACCTTGGAGTATAATGTGAATTTCTAATGCAGCCAGCCCTGTTCTTGCTTCCTTCTGGGGAAGGAAAGCTGTCATGGATCCTGACTTTGTTTCAGGTCTAAGGCTAATAGTGCAAATGAGCAAGCATTGACCTCAGAGTCAGAAATTCTCACTTTTACCTTGGATTTCCTTTTGGTTAATGGAGTCAGCTGCAGGGGTGTTTGTTGTAAGGATCTGTGGAAGTACTGAGGTGGGGACCTTGAAAGTGAAGGACATTTTCTCTAATGTAGGCCTGCTAAGAAGCAGAAATGGCATTTAGGATAAAGAGGCCAAAGAGAATGCCAGAGCAGAAGTGACACAGAACAAGGCTTGAATGGCTTCCTAATCCCTGAGTATTTGCAGCCGAGGAGGGGTTGGGCAAGAGCAGGAGGAAAGGCAGCTGTTAGATTCTGAAGAAGAATGCCGACCTGCTGCTTTCCACAAAGGGAGCCATGCAGATTCCTTCTGAACCTGGTTTGTTGTCCTTTCTTCCCTTGAAGATGTCCTCATTGGATTTCTAACATCTTACATGGCTGCTGTGTCTCTCAGGCAAGGAATGAAGCCCACAGATTTAAAGATAATTCCATGTGGCTAGCAGTCATTGATGATTTTTGCCATGTATTGTGTTAAATAGCAGCATGAATGACCTCATTTATTCCGTCCCATAACAGCCCAGGGCTGCTAACTATTCTTGTCCCCATTGTATGAATGAGGATGGAAACTGAGGAAACGATTTGCCCAAAGTTTTAATTTCTACTGTACAAGGGTTGGAAGAGAGACCCCCATCAAACTAACTTTAGAACTTTACTTCTTTGTTTTTTTTTTTTTTGTTTTTTGTTTTTTGTTTCTTTTTGTCTTTCGAGACAGGGTGTCTCTGTGTATCCCTGGCTGTCCTGGAACTCACTCTGTAGACCAGGCTGGCCTCGAACTCAGAAATCCGCCTGCCTCTGCCTCCCAAGTGCTGGGATTACAGGCATGCACCACCACACCCAGCTACTTCTTTGTTTTATTTTGTTGGTTTGTTTGTTTTGTTTTGAGACAGTCTCAGTATTTAGCTGTGGTTGGTCTTAAACTCACCAGCCCCCTGAGTGCTAGGATCTCAAGAGTGTGCCACACTTTTAGCCTTTTATTCATAGTAAAAGAAAAGCTGTTATAAGTGATGGAGATGAGATTTCATTCTGTGCTCCAGACTTGTTCCGTTGTTTTTTGGGAAGAAGTGGAACATTGACCTCTGTTCATTCAGGCCATTCTGTCAGGTTCATCAGTTGGCTTATTGATCCATTTGTATTTGAGTAACCACAAATGGGAAATAGTTTCTTTATAGGAATGCCTTTATTCTCCCTCTGACTAGTTGACTGTGACTTCCTAGTTGAATGTCTGGGTGTTGGGGGTAGACAGTTGCCTGTGCTGTCACTATAAACTTTGGCCCCTTCCTTAGCCTGAAACCAGAGTTTGCACCTCTTTCAAGGGGTTTAGAGCCTTTCTTGACCCTCCTCTCTTGAGAGGTATGGGGGTGGGGGTGGGGGCTGGGAAAGTTAGCTCTATTTGCCCTTACTCACACATGGGGCCTGACCCTGGGCCAGGCTGGCAGGTTCTCAGTGTACTGGCCACATGCCTCCTTCCCACCTGAATTTCAAACAGGAGAAAAGATGAAAGGACTAGAGATGACAAGTCAGGAGCAGGAGGGCTCTCATTTGCAAACTGTTTCTTTTCATCTTCACCCCTTTGTTTCTTTAAACACATGCCAGGGGGACTCCCCCTCCTGAAACTGGTAGCCCAAGCACACGACTCCCTCTAGTTCACTGAGGGGCAGCCACTTCTTTAAGCAGGAAGACCTACTCCCAGTGATCTATTTTCCTTAGGGCCCTGGATCCCCTCTACTGTCTGTTCTGCACTTTACAGATCTCAGAGCCTTTTACTATGCACCACCTTACCTTCATATTCTAAATCTCTTGGCTGTTTGCTTTGTCAGTCATCTTTGCATGTGTTTAGTGTCCAGCAGACCTCTCCCCCAGTCAGTGGTTCTTCCAAACATTCTTTGAACACTTTCTGCCCTTCTTTTCCAGGCTGTAGCTTTAGCTGCCACTTCAGGAAGCTGTCTTGGAGCTCATCTCTGCCATCTCTGAACTTGTAACAACCTTGCCTGGCTACTCATTTTACATTTAATAATATATTATCTTGTGTTATTTAATTTATAGGTATGGTATTTGAATCACCTTTAGCTGTTGTGAGGACATACTTCTTTTTCTTGACCCTTTCTTTTAGTTTGTGTTATTTGCCATTTTTAGGCTCTCATAGTCTTTTGGCCCATGTGTCTGAGATCTAGCCTTGAACATACCCAGTAGTGCTGTCTCATGTCCTTTTCCAGTTAGCTCTCTTTGTCTGATCTGTATGTTCTGTTGCACCTGAAGGAAGAACTGCGCTTGCATTCCTTTTCTTTTGGCATTTCTTTCTCTGTTAGCATCCTGTGTCAGGTGCATATCAGAGGAGGTGCCAACATTAGTAACTCTTGATTTAAAAATGTAGAAACAAGTTTAGAAAGGTTTGGCTACTTACTCAAGACCACACAACTAATCGTTGGAGCAAAGTTAACCTTGTGGTGCAGCCCAAGGATATGCCATGCTCCACGCTGGCTCCCTATTTTAGTGTAGGAATCCACTGGCTTGTCAAGTATTGTAACTGTTAGGAAGGAGATATCCAAGTGAATCAGCAACTTTACCCCTCAGGGGTCATTTCTAATCTGGTTCCCACAGAGCTGATTGTAGGGCCTTCTCCCTGTTGTCTATTCACGGATAGAGTTCTCTGCATGGATGGGCTCCCAAAGTGAATTGCTGTGAAGATGTGACAGCAATCCCCTATGTTCTACAGGGACTGTACAGGAAAACTGCACTCAGTGGACTGCATCCTCTTTATTTTCTACTAACAGTGCAGGATACAGTAGGAATGTCATGACATCTGCCCTCACCTTCCATCATCTAGTCTCAGACTACTAAAGATCTGTGAGGAATCATCCCTGTGATCTTAGTGCTGCTGGGAGGCTAAGGTAGGAGGCTTAAGGTAGGGTGACTGTGTCTTTAAAAAAGGTTGCAAAGGGTAAAGCTGAGTTAGAGGGTATAGCCATTTTCAGGCTCTCATAGTTACATGGATGTATACTAAAGAAAACTGTAGGGCATAAGATACAGTGAACCTCCATAGAGGCTTCCCTCAGGCAGTTGTCAAGCCTGCTCAGCTTGTCTCATTCCTGTATTATTTTAAAGTCAGCCATATTTTTTTTTCTGTAATTGTTTCAGTAAAGAGAAAAAAATATTTTGAAAAACAACATCAAGGCTAATCACATTAGAGGTCAATGTTAATTTAGTGATGTCTTGTTCCTAGAGCTATTTCTCTACTTTTCTTCCCCTCCACCCTGCCCCCAGAAAATGTGTGCCCTTCAGTACTTAGCGGGTGGGGGTGGCTGATGGCCATTGGCCAATGGGACTCAACCTGCAAGGCTTGGCCCTGGCTCTTGTGATCAGGATCTGGGATCCTGCTTGGGCGCCTTGATGGTATCAGCTTTGCTGTAAGCGGGAACCACAAGATCAAAGGCTCCGAGCTCTGAGGTGCTTCAAAGCCGCCTGAGCAGCTCAGATTGATGTTGAGAATGAGAGCGCCCTGCTGATGTAATCATAGCCTGTGAGACAGGTTCTCCTTTTTTTTTTTTTTTTTTTTTTTTTTAATTTAAACAAAGACTCCCCTTGTTTATTTAGCAAGGTAAAGCCGGTGCTGTGCAGGGCACACGTGCATCGTGGGTGTGTGTGGGGGTGTCCATTTTAACCTGGTTGGTTTGTAAAGGGGCAGCTAGTAGTAGCTAGTCTGCAGGTGGGCTTGGAGATTTTCCATAAAAGATGACTTGTTAGTGTTAGGAGCAGTTAGTTTTCTCCCACTTTTTTAGGATGCTAAGACTTGTTCCTGTCTTATATTACTAAAATCTTGAAAGCACCATCCCACAGAGGAAGATACAGACTTTAGGCCACATTTGGTGAAGCAGGTAGGGAAATAGGTCAAAAGGAGGCAGTCTGTGGAAGGAAGCTCATCTTTCCCTCCCCAGAGGCTGGTGGGCAGAAGCCTTAGCATATGAGGATTCACCCCTCCACATACCTGAATAGTCTTCCAGTCTCTATAAACCTACTGACATTTGACATTAGTGATCAGTGCTATTCCTAGCTTCCATCTGCCCCTCTGTCTTTAACAAATATGTACACAAATCTTTTAAACCCTGTAATCTACCTCTATGAATAAATATCCATATTTTGTTTTTTTGCCTAGTGAATCTTACAAATGACCACATAGACTAAGCAGCCTTCCACTTGAGCCAGGTTGGTGGATGCTGAGTTCTTTCCCAATATACCCCATATCCCCCAATCAGAGTTCAAATTCGGTGGAGTTTCTGGCATTCTTTAGTTTAAATTGAAGTCATGGTGACTGAGGTATATTTCTTGCATTGGTCCCAAGCAGACATACTATATGTAAACCATATTGCTCTTCTTTCTTCCCATGACTGTTAATCTTAGGATAACCAGTGTCTGTTACTTAGCTAAGAAGCTGATAACCATTCTAGATAATTTATCATCAGTGAGTTGTCCCTTTGGTTTGCCTCATGCTTTCTCTGTCTTTGCACATGTGAGCCCTAGAAGGCAAGAATGAAATTCATTCATTCTTTCAAGCCTTCCTCCTCTTTCTTCTCCATTTCGTCTTCTTCCAAATGCAAATAAATGGTTTCCGTTACCTTCTGTACAAGCATGTTCCCCAAATATTTTATTGTGAAAAACATTGGAAATAATTTCACAGCTACCCCTTATATATATTGACTCCTTACATTCTGCTATTAATGTTTTAGTTTTAAATATTTACCTATGCATATATGACTTCCCCTTCCCCGCCCCCCAGAGACAGGGTTTCTTTGTATAACTATCTTGCCTGTCCTGGAATTTGTTCTGTAGACTACAATGGCCTTGAACTAACAGAGATCTACCTGCCTCCTGAGTGCTGGGATTGAAGGTATGTGCCACCACTGCTCGGCTTATACACGATTTTGATATTTACAACATAAGTACTTGTATATCCAGCTCAGGTATGCTTACCTGTTTTAATGATTGCAGCGGGGTTTGAGGGCCTCTTTTAAATTATGCTAATACCACTTTTAATTGTCGATTTCTCGTGCCCACACACAGGTTGGGAATAGATATGTAGATATTATTTCTATATTCAAACATTCAGGGGATCCCAGGAGGTTGGTTACAAAGACCAAAGGCTACCTGGTAGCTGGGTTGACTGTGGAGACACAGTTTAGGTGACTTGCCTACCCAAGTTTCTGTAATAAAGTGTGCCTATGTGCATGCTGATATTTCTTGACAAAGTTTCTGTATATAAATAGTCCTAGTTGTCCTGAAACTTGATCTGTAGACCAAGCTGGCCTCAAACTCACAGAGATCTGCCTGCCTCAGCCTCCTGTGTGCTGGGATTAAAGGTGTGTGTCACTACCATCTGGCCAGTGTGTGTGTTTTGAGACAGCATCTCTCTGTATTGTTCTGGCTGCCCTAGAGCATGCTGTATAGACCAAGGTGGTATCAAACTCACAGAGATCTTGTGCCTCTTGTTCCTGAGTACTGGGATTAAAGGTGAAGTCCTGTGCCTCCCCTGTGGTTTCTTCTTGTTTTGTTCTTTTGTTTTTTTCAGTAACTTTTAAAGATTTATCTATTTTATGTGTGTATTTTGCCAAAACGTATGTATGTGTATCACGTGCATGCCTGATGCCCATGAAATTCAGACATCATTGTTATTCCCTGGAACTGGAGCTAGGGATAGTTGTGAGCCATCATTGAGGGTGCTGGGAAGACAACTAGGATCTTATGAGCCAATGGTCTTAATCACAGAACCATTCCTATTTCCCCATTGTGCTTCTAAATCTTATTTTCTGTGTGGTCTAGAGAGATTGCTCAATGGTTAGAATCTAGGGAGATTGCACAGTGGTTAGAAGGTAGAGAGATAGCTCAGTGGTTAAAAGAACTGGCTGCTTTTCCAGAGGACCCAGGTTCAGTTCCCAGTATTAACAAAGCAGTTCACTGCCTCTTGTAGCTCTAGTTCTCTAAAGTCTGACACCCCCTTCTGGCTTCCTTGGGCACGACAAGTGCACCTGGTACATAGGAATGAATACATGCTGGCAAACACTCATATACATAAAAGAAAAGTAAAAATTTAAAAAATAATTTTAAATCTGGATTTTTTTAGCAGGTGTGATTGCACAGTCCTAGTACTTGAGAGACTGAGGTAGGAGGATTGTGCTTTTGAGGCCAGGCTAGATTATACAGTAAGATCCTATCTCAAAAAACAAAAAGCAACCAACCAAGGTGAGAAAAAAAACCCTGGAAAACAAAAGTAGAGCATTTGTCTTGGGACACACAGACACATCCTTGTAGTTGCACTGTTTGGGAGACTGAGTGGACGAGATGGGGATTACTGTGGCCTGAGAATCAGAGAGAGGCGCCCCTCAGCGTCACAGCCAGACACTGTTCTGAAAATGGTTTGTTAAAAAACAGTCTTGGCAGTGTCTCATACGTGAAGTCATTTTTATTGTTTTTGAGAGAATGTCTCATGTAGTCATAGCTGGACTAGAATTCCCAGGCATAGGCCTGCTTCTGTCTCCCTTATGTTGGGATTAATAAAAGCATATGCCAGTATGCCACCCATAATTTGGAAAGTAATTTACTGTTGTTGTTGTTATTGTTGTTGTTATTTTTTTTCAAGACATTGTTTCTCTGTATAAAATCCCTAGCTGTCCTAGAACTCATTCTGTAGACCAGACCGGCCTTGAACTCACAGAAATCCACCTGCCTCTGCCTCCCAAATGTACCATGCCAATCTTGGAAAGTAATTTTTAAAAAGTATTTTTGTTGCACTCATAAACAGGTGCTATATAATGCTAACTATAAGGAAAATCTCCCTAGTTCCTGATACCACAACAAACCTAATTATTGTCTTTTTTTCATCTCTCTTTTTTCTTGGGGGATGGGATGGTAGTGAGACTAGATTTCTCTATGTAGCCCTGGCTGTGTGGAACTTCTTAGGTAAACCAAGTTGGCACCGAATGCCTCAGATCTGTCTACTGTGTCTCCCACGATGGGATTAAAAGTGTGCACCACCATGCCCAGCTTCCATCTCTTTATAAGTACAGATTTGGACAAACCTTAAATTATTTTCATAACCACTCATGAGATAAAGGTACTGTGTAATGTAAAAGAAAAAAATACTGACAAGCTGTTTTCTGTTTTATCCCCAAAGCAGAAATTATTGAAAAATTTGGTTTTGTTAAGAACATTAAGTATCCAATGGTCTTTGAGTAATATTTGAATGTAGAAGAAGAAAAAGGAAATCAACTCTTGTGTCAGGCTCTTCAGAAGCCATCTCTTTATAATGTTGTAGAAGTGTCAAGTTCCTAGGAGTCCCTTTTCCACACCTGCCAGGGTCTCCCTCTCAGTACTGTGAACTTTTAAGCGAATCCAATTTGAACATCTAGAAATTTCTAGATGTTGTGAGCTAAAGGACCAGATCTGGTTAGCAGATGACAGCAGCGTCCTTTTCATGATTTTTATTCTTTAGGAACAGTCTGGTTGTCTGAGACTGAGATCTCTAAGTGGTTGAATATTTGCAAAACATCAATTCAGTTGAAGCGCAGAATGGTTTAAAATGATCGTTTAAAATTAAGAGTCTAGAACTAGGTTTAGTGGTGCCCACCTATAATCCCAGCATTCTGGAGGCAAATGGAAGTAAGGGTTGAATGAGTGTCCAAGCTCAGATTTTTAGGAACAAGACCACCAATTTGTTCTTTTTAGAACTTTGTATAAGCCTTAACCCTGATACATCATTAAAATATACATCCCCCCTCCTTGTAAATAGAAGATCATAAACTTACAGACATTTATAAAGTTACCAGGAACCTTCTGGAATTTCACCAGGTTCCTCTTTTGAGTCTTCAAAAGTTTCAGTTTGTTTAGCAATTAAAAGAAAAAATGGCAGGATTGGTGAGATGGTTCAGTAGTTACAAGCACTGGCTGCTTTTTCAGAAGACCTGGCTTCAATTCTCAGCATCAACATGGAAGCTCAAATCTGCCCGAAACTCCATTTCCAGAGGATCCGACATCCTCACATAGACATATATGCAGGCAAACACAAATGGACAAAAAAATAAAACCAAATAAATCCTTTTAAAAATGGCATTACTTAATCTTTCCAAAGTGATTGATTTAGATTTCATAAAATAACGCTTAAGGTTTTGCTTTGTAGTATTTAATTTAGGTGTCTAATTATAGAAGGTGAGTTTTCTAAGCAAATATAGAAACAGACAGCTCAGCTAGTGGGAACAGTGGAGTAACTAGAGTGTAGTTTCCTGGCTACAAGTGTGGAGGAGTTGGAGGCAACAAGCAGTTGATAGTTGGCTTGTTAGTGTATGTGTGGCCCTTTGAGGAGAGTCAGTTCTTTATAAGAGTGTGCTTCCTTTGGAATCAGAAGATTGCTGTCAAGCTCTGTTTTTCATGCTTTCTACATGAATTGTGGGCAAGCTCCTTGGTGGTTGCTTCTCTTGAGTTGCTGTCTGTCAATGGGAGTGAAAGTTATGCTTAAGTAAAATGCTGTCTTTTGCTGTTGAGCAGATTGTCTTGTAAGCCTCATAACAGGTAATGTGATCATAACTGTTGTATTGAACATCACTGTACTGGCTGGTTGTGTGTCAATTTGACACAAGCTGGAGTTATTACAGAGAAAGGAGCCTCCCTCCCTTGAGGAAATGCTTCTATGAGATCCAGCTGTAAGACATTTTATTAATAAGTGATCAAGGGTGGGAGAACCCAGCCCATTGTGGGTGGTGCCCTCCCTGGACTGGTAATTTTGGGTTCTATAAGAAAGCAAGCTGAGCAAGCCAGGGGAAGCCAGCCAGTAAGCAGCACCCCTTCATGGCCTCTGTGTCAGCTCCTGCCTCCAAGTTCCTGTCCTGTGTGAGTTCTTGTCCTGACTTCCTTTGGTGATGAACTGAACAGCAATGTGGAAATGTAAGTTGAATAAATCCTTTCCTCTCCAACTTGCTTCTTGGTCATGATGTTTTGTGCAGGAATACAAACCCTAACTAAGACAATCACTTTGCTATTAATGGGCCAGCTATTGCTTAACCGGAGAAAACGGATGTGTTCTTCTGAGAATGTGTTGGCTGTCTCTGACTCTACAACCCAGAGTACATGAGAACTTGAGTCACCAGTAGAAACTAAGGAAGCTTTGCCCAGTGCACATTCATGGCTGCTGTTGAGGAATCACAGAGCTAGGGCTTTGTCTCAAGTAGTGCTTGAATGGAGCTTACTAGCTTCCCAGTGCTGAGACCCAAGAGCAGGTAAGGATGAGGGAACAGGAGATGAAGGTAGTGGGGGTTTGCCTGGAGTATTAGACAGCCAGAGTTCTTACCACACTTTCTTTCCCCATATTTGATGTGCATGCTAAGTAAGTGATATTATGAAGATTGGTCATTCTAGAGAAAAAGAAGTAATCACTTCAGTGAGCAGCTTTAATTTTCTAGAAAGAAACATTTATTTTACTAAGATTATAATGCCCCCTTTCCACTGATTTCTCTAGCAAGTTAACCAGAGTCAGAGCCAAGAGCGTACACCATTAAACAGTTAGATAACATTTTCACATCTGTTCATACCTGGAAGAACCTTTTGTTATGATTCATGATTAGAGATTCAGAGCTTACTTTGAGTAAACAAATCTTATTTACTCTTTATAACTTTTTTTTCTCTTGGCTCTCAAGAAGAGCTAGAATCTCCCAGTTTTGGTTCAATAGGTGAATGAATGTATTGAGAGGAGGTTGGTGGTTGGGGTCCTGGAATTAGTGGCCTAAACCTGTCATAGGTATAGCACAAAGTCTGCTATTAAACTAACATGGCTGTTCTGATGTTGGAAATGAGAATCCAAAGAGGGTATTACCCTCTGAGGGAATACCGAGTATCTATCCAGAATCTATCTATCCATTTTCCAATAATACTTGGGATTCTGCTATGGGAAAGAATAATGTACTGAGGAAACTTGGGTCTTGGGACATTACCATTCTGGAGTCAGAGATTGCTATCTAGTGCTACATGTAAAACCTTGTGATTCAGGAGTGATTAAGTTTTGGTTAAGTGGCAAAATACAGGTGAGGGGGCCTATGGTTAGAGAAGGCAAAAGGATAAGTGGGACACGCTGAGCTCAGTGTTACATACACACTGTGTATAGCTGATATAACCGCAGCAAGGATAGTGTAGATCACTGGCCAGGCATGTGGAAGATACAGGTGTGGTTTGTGGCGCCTGTAGCTAAAGCTTAGGTGACATTGTCACTTTGCTTAAGTAGAAACCATTCAGTCATTCATGGAATTACCAGTGAATGCTTGTTAGTAACTGAGGATGAAAGCATAGAATCAGAGAGGCTTTATGGCTCTGGACTATGGAAAAGGTTATACTTAGTGGGAGGCAGCCATTTCCTGGCATTGCCTTCCTCACATGTAAACAATGACATCTGTATCTCAAAAAGGTCTTTCCAAATTCAGTTTTTCAAAAAACAAAAATAAAGTTGAACATGTAACTGGTTGCTTCTTGTCTTTGATCAGTGATCCACATGAATGGAAGGACCTGACGCTTGTTTCCCACTACCTTTGGAGTGAGTGTGTGGTGTCTGTGTCTACTGATGACTGAATCCCTGTTGGCAAGTACAGAATTTCAAAGTGTTAGAGTCTAGAATACCTAGGGATAACACTAGGCCTTTTTATGAATATACTGGTAATCTGCCACCAGGCCGTTGTTCTTATTTTGGTTGGTTGGTTAGTTGATTGGTTGGTAGGTTGGTTTGGAATGGGGCCTCATTTAACTCAGGGCTAGCCTTAAACTTGCTATGTATGTACCTGAGACTGACCATGGATTCCAAATCTTCCTGCCTTTACCTTCAAAGTGCTGGGATTATAGCTATATGTTACTGTTTTAGTTAGCTGTTGATGGTGGAATGTTATTTCACTTTATAGGCTATAATTCTTTGAGGAAACTCAAGGCAGGAATTGAATCAGATACAATGGAATGTTGCCTATGCCTTGCTTTTCATAGATTGCTCAATTTGCTCTCTTAAAACCCAGGACTACCTTCCAGAGGTGGCACTGCCTAAGTGGGCTTGGTCCTCCCATAGCAATTATTTATTAAGAAAATGTCCCATAAGCCTGGAAAATGTCCCTTCAGTTCTAGGGTCTCTACTACAACTGAGGCTCCTCTGTCCTTTCACGGTGGACCATGAATCTCAGCTTCTCTCCACCTTTAATCCCATACACATTAATCCAGCAGGAGGGAGGCAGAGGCAGGTGGAACCTGAGTTTGAGGCTAGCCTGCTGGTCTACATAGTGAGTTCCAGCACAGCCAGGGCTATATAACAGAGAATCTGTCTTAAAAAACAAAACAACAACAGAAGGGAGGGGAGAATCACAGACCATTGTGATGGAGGCAATTCCCCAATTGAAGTTACCTTTTCTCAGGTAACTCTAGTTTGTGTCAAGTTGACAGAATTAATCCAAACAATTGATCTTGTATCAACTTGATACACAAACACATCACTATTAAACCATAACTTACTTTGCATATCCCAAAGACCTTATGTATCACAATATAAAATACAATAAAACTCTAAAAACTCTAAAAGTCCCAGTCTTTAAAAAATTCAAACACTTTTAACTTAAAAGTTCACTCTCCTTGAAATATTCAGCCTCTTAACTGAGTTTCTGTTTAATGGAGGGAAAACAAAACAATTTAAATACTTTCTACTCTAAAGGGGAAGAACCTGGTTGTAAAAACAGTGTAGCTCCAAATCTTGCAGCTCAATGCCTAGTCTCTGTGACTGAGCACAGTGTCTGGGGCCCTTTAGGGCTTGGGTAATTCCACGTTTCTATCTGTGCCTTTAGCAACACACAGCTTGTCTTAGAGGTTCAGGCCAGCTGCACTCCTGCTGCACGCTGTCTTTGCTCATTCCACAGTTCCGACAGCTCTAAGATGCAGGGTCTCCACTGCAGCTGACGCTTTAGTCAAAGGCGTCTCTCCTGGCCTCTGCCAGTTCCAAGTCTTAGCTTCTTTCCATGACTCCTTCAGTTCTGGGGTCTCTCCTGCAACTTAAGCTGCGCCTTCACCAAGGGCCCCTCTGACCTTTCATGATGAGTGCCAAGTCTCAGCTGCTTCCCCAGGACCCCTTAAGTCTTCAGTATCAAGTGGGAGACGTTTGCACACTCGTATGTCCTGCTGCCGGCTTTAAATGCAGCTGTGGCCTTCTCTGGATCACAGCTTCTAAGTGTTGACCCTGAGGAAATATACTTCCCAGAAGATTTCACCTCAGTGATGCTGGTCCCTTAATTACAGCCACAGTTCACTAGCAGTTCCATTGAAACATGAGTTTTACTTCTTTAGATTCTTAATCCCAAATATCACACAAATATTCTGACTGATTTTGCTTCCCTCTGAAACTTCATTTCCATCTTCTGTTTTTTCTCAGTATTATCTTTCAGATTTTCACAACAGCTCATTAAGCTCAGAGCATTGGATGCTGACTTCTTCCCCCTCCTCCCCCAACAGTCCAAAAGGTGTATTATAAAAAATCCACATGGTCAGGACCATCACAGTAACATCCCACTTTATGGTACCAATTTCTGCTCTAGTTTGCTTTCTGTTTTGACAATAAAACACTGACCAAAATTAACTTAGGGATGTAGGATAAAGGTTATTTAGCATACAGGTTAGAGTCTGTCATTGAGGGAAGCCAGGGCAGGAGTTTGAGACAAGAACTGAAGCAGAAGCTGTGGTGGAATGCTGCTTACTGGCTCACTTCCATGGCTTATTCATTTTGCTTTCTTATACAACTCAGGATCGCCTGCCCAGAGTTGGCACCACCCACAGTGGTCTGGGACTCCCCCCTATCAATCCGGAATCAAGAAAATGTTGCACAGACATGCCCATAAGCCAGTCTGGTGAGGTAAATCCTTAATTGAGGTTCACTCTTCTCAGGGGACTATAGTTTGTGTCAAGTTGACAAAACCTAACCTACATGGTCACCATGCCCAGTTCTACTCATCTTAACCCAGAGGGATTTCTGCTGCTCTGCTGAGAGGCAGAATGGACAGAAGTGCTTCTGTAATTGGAACCCTGGGGTCCAAGCAGGGCTGACCTGATCCTTCTCCTATGAGTACATGACTGGCCTAATGAATAGAATAGCGTCTCTAGATATTTGCTCATCGGGAGTTTCTGTAGCCTTCCTCAGCCTTCCTGGAAAGATGCCCTTTTCTTTTCTCTATTTATGCCCTTTCTTCCACTCTTCAGTTATTGTGATAGAATGGAGCAAAACAGCTAATTGTATGAAAACAAAGGATTGCTAGAGAGCATTAGGATGAAACTTTGGATGGCATGCCTATGTAGTTCCCAAATCTACTAGAGTGCATCATCTGACATTCTAGAATGCACACTTCCCTCTGGTAGCAAAGCTGTATTTTAATAATAGTGTGTGGCTTTAAAAATATCATCTAAACTAAAAAACAAAGGCATTCTCAATTATACTCAAACTTTACCATAATCTTCCTTTTCTTTTCCTTAATTTCTCTAGGCATTATTGGAATCTATTTCAAAAAGCTAGCAGTAGTATAAAAGTTGTTTAAACACAAATCAATTGAGGTTTGAATTTTGGGTGTAATTTAGTTTTTTTCTAAAGCACACCCTGAACCTGAATGAAGTCACAGCTTGGTGAGCCAATGACAGTTAGCTGGTGCCCAACGTATCTACTATTAAGGAGTTAACATTTACCTCTGCCATGTTTAAATATTAACCCAAGGGTTTCCCCTGTCGTGTCTGTTATTAACAATGACTTGGAAGGCTTTCTGGCAGTGAGCTTTGTTCTTCCCTTGAAGAGATGCTAGGACAGGATGAGACTAGACATTAGGCCACAACAAAGGACGGGTCTTGATTATGTCCAAAGGAGCATTGGCTTTGTGGTTGCATAGTTTGCTCTGTTAACTTTGAACTTCCTGTCAAAGGCCTTTCTGCTCCCTCTTTACCTGGATCTGGGGTAGAAAGAGGAAGTGATTATTTTACTGTGAAACAGAGGACAGTACTTTTGATGGACACAGTGGCAGTGATACTGGAGTGCAGTTCAAGTTCGGCAAATCACTTAGACAGTCAAGTGCTTTCCGCTTGAGGAATTGGGGTACTGATGCTGCCTAGGCCATGCATATTTTGGAGGATGAGGAAAGGATTTATTGCTTTACCTCACATGGGTCATTTGGCTATTAGCAAAAGACTGTGTGACTTAGAAGCCTTTCTTTTTTAAAATAGGGCACTGGAATGTGAACTTAGACTGTACCACTGAGCTGTATTCCCAGCCCTGCCTAAGAAGAACAGAGGTCACGTTTAGACTACGAGTGGGAAGATCTCAGAGGCTCTGACTAGTGCCTCCACTTTGCTACCTAGCTGCTTTGGAGCTGTGGTAGCAATAGCTTGTCAGCCTAATAGGCCCCATAAAACTTTTGCCTGTTTCTATATAGAGTGCCTTGGAGTGGTCATTCCTCTTTGCCTCTTATTTACTTTCAAAAACCCCTTGGAAAAAGAGCTGCATTGAGATTTGGCATAAAAAGCCATTCATGGGGGTCTGGAGAGATGGCTTGGCGGTCAAGAACACTGACTACTCTTCCAGAGGTCCTGAGTTCAATTCCCAGCAACCACATGGTGACTCACAACCATCTGTAATGTGATCTGATGTCCTCTTCTGGTGTGTCTGAAGACACTGACAGTGTACTTACATACATAAAATAAATAAATAAATCTTTAAAATAAAAAAAGGCATTCATGGGTAGTTTTTGTTCAGCCCCCCCTGAACTCTTGTTCTTAATTTTTCTTTTTTAAAAAAAATTGCTCTAAAGAATTACTCTTGTAATTTCAGAGGCATGCTTATTAAAATCTAAATAGTGAATAATATATAGAAGCCCTTCTGTCAACTTTTCTTACAGTAGATACCCTAAAGCCACCTGGGTATTTGATTTTGCATTTCAATGCATTTATAGCTACATTATTATGCTTTTGCAGAAACAGAATTGTTCTGTGCACTTGTTATAAGACATGGTGGTCTGGGACCTCCTTGGTTACAAGTGCTTTAAAATACATTATGAAAAAAACTTATGTTGGCTTATGATTCAGACTATGAGGCAGGACATGTTTCTGAGCACTTGTGGGAGAATGGCATTAACATTTTTTTTTTTTAAGACAAGGTTTCACTCTGTAGTCCCAGGACTTTTCAGTCTGACCATGTGGCTCCCATGTCACAGAGATCCACCTGCCTTTGCCTCCTGAGTGTTGAGATTAAGGGTGTGCTATCATACACAGCTTAAGCAGCATTTACTTTAAGCCCCCAGATTCTCTTCCAGAAGTTTCAGATATTGTCCCACTTTCTGGACATGGATTTTCTGATCCTGATTTTTGTCCTATGGGTTTTTTTTTTTTTTTCCCCCTAATAGGACTGTTCTGGTATAGAATTTCTATATTGCTCAATTCCCTCAAACCTGCCTTTTTCTGGATGTACCGCCATGGATATTCTAATCAGGTGGTTCGGTTTCCTCCAGTTCCGTAGGGTCATAAAGCTCACTGCACAGGTTTGAAGTCCTGCTCTTCATCAGTTTACTTTCTTGATTCTTGTTCTTTGCTGAACTATACTGACTGGTCTTCTCCCTGGGTCACAGCTGCATTCTATCTTTGTACATCTGGGAACTAGACTATCTTCAGTTGAGTGCTGTGTGGATGAAATATTCAAATTGCTACCTCCAACACAGATCTGACTAGCTACATGAGGTCAGCTTGCCACCTCCTTCCATGTCTTTCAAGATTTTGTTAGTTTTGTTTTTCTTTATTTTTGTTGTTGTTTCTTTGAGACAATTTCTGTGTAGCCTTGGCTGTCCTAGAACTTGCTCTGTAGGACCAGCTGGCCTCTAACCTCTCCTTCCCAAGCACTGGTATTGAAGGTATGTGCTACCACAGCCTGGCTTGGTTTGTTGGTTTTTAACTTCTCATAGCTTCATAAAATGGTATTCTACAGTTAGCCTGCAGCTCCGTCAGCAATGAGGAGCCCGCCAGCATCTGCATAGTGGCCCCTCACACAACTGCCACGTGACCCAAGGGGAAGGGGGAAGTGTCTGGTTTTGCTTCAGAGAGCTCTGCCTACATTTGTTGTCCTTCACCGTGATGAGGAACCTGAGCTGGAGCACAACCAGCCATCTTTTCTGGTGCCATCTTCAGTGGAAGGGGGAGCTCAGAGTAAGTACTATTTGGATACACAGCTGATGCAATTTAGAAAGCTAGTCGCTGTTATCTTGGGCACAGACTTCACCTATCAGTCAGTCACTCCCAGGTATCTTCCCTTTCATTCATTCTGAAGTATTTCTTAGGAATCTCTCTGTTCATTGGTGCTCCCAGACTCATGAGAAGGTCTTTTATTTGTAGGTCTTGATTTACTCTGTGGCTGAAAGGCCTGATCTTACTCAGTCACCACCCAGACAAGACCTACCCCCACTAGTCTTTCTGACTTGACTGATCTCATCCATGGTAGTTGTGACCACCTTACCCACCCAACATGATACCCTAGTGTAGTTTATTACCATTTCAATTTTCCCACTCTTGTTTAGGAGTGCATTAACAGCCCTCTATGGTAGAACACCTACATTCCTCTGTACCAGGACTGTGGCCCCTGTTCCTTGGGCTTAGAAAAGTATGTAGAATAGCTGTATTGTCACAAGAGGTTTACTCTGACTGTTCACACCTTCTCCTTTTCCAATCCAGCCAGTCTTTGCTCTAGCCAGTCATAAGTGGGAATAAATTGATAGGTTATAAAGGTAAACATTTCTAGAAGTTCCAGTTCTTTTTTTTTCCCATAATGTGTGCTAAGTTTCATTAATGGACAAAAGCATCCTCTTGGTACTTGGAGAAGTATAGAACATTCTCTCAAAATTGATCTGAGGGGAAAAAACCAGCAACCATGGGTTTTCTACCCTAGGCATTAGTCAGTTTGAGAATGATTCTAGGGAGCTGTAAATACTCCAGCTGCAGAACAGGATTAAAGGAGTTCATCTCCAAAGCAGGACCCCACTACCTGTCATGGCGCCTTGTTCATCCCAGCTGTACCACCTACAAGTTTAGGAATCTTCAGGTTTTAAACTGTTACACCTCAGGTAGTGCTGTTAATTTCAAACTGAGACCAGAGGCCATTCTTTTGGAGATGAAGATCAAAATCTGCCAATGGACTTGTCTTTTGCATAATTTTTTTTTTCAGAAAAAAAGAAAAAATCCAAATGCCAAACTTTGTTCAGCCATGTCTCTGTAGGCATTCTAGAGGTTCCCCCTAAGCTGGTTTGGGGTTGGGAGGTAGACAGAGCTGGTAGGTCATGTGTACTTGAGAATCGCTGTTTCTGAGTCCCATGTTTGGGCATGTGGTGCTATTCATCCATCAGCACACTGACCCCTTTTCCCTGCTTCATTGTTCTATTGTTTTAACTGCGAAAGTGGCACTTGTTACAAAACCAGTTTCTATGATCTAGGACACCATTCTCTAGCTTTCATGTACCTCAGAATTATCTGGCCCCACCTCTTGGGAGGCTGATTCAGTAGCTCTGGGGTGGGGCCTGAGAATTTGCATTTCTAACCAGTTCCCAGCTGCTGCTGTTGCTGACCTGGCAGTTAGGGTACAAGGAAATAAACATCATTTTTAATGTTAATATTCAGAGGAAGCAATTGTTAACATCTTAAGGTATATATTCCAATATAGACATAATTTTATAAAACAATGGTCTGTGCTGCACACGGTATTGCTTTTTTTACACAACTATTTTATTTTGGATTTATAGGAAACTTGTGATACAGAACAGCTCACCTATGCCCTATTCCTGTTTTTAGTACATAGATCCATCTTATTTGGAGATATACTTTTTGTTTCATTCTTTTTTGTTGTTGTTGTTGTTGTTATTTCTGTTTTTTTTTTTTTTTTTGAAACAGTCTCTGTGTAGTCTTTGCTGTCCTGAACTCTCCCTCTGTAGACCAGGTTAGCTTTGAACTCACAGAGATCTGCCAACTTCTGCCTCCCGAGTACTTGGATTAAAGGTGTGTGCATCCAGATCAGGTCCAGTTCCTACTATTAGTTTTCAACGTGTACAGTAGCATCTGTTACAGAACCTTTATATGGGAACTAGAAAGAATCTAAAGAGAAGTGTGCTTTTGTTAACTCTGATTTTTTTCTATATCAGCACCTCTGGATTTGCTTCACTGTTTTTTAAAGGGCAGTGCACATTGTTTTGCTTGTTTGTTTTTTACCCTTTAAAATTTTAATACATCTTATCTATTTTCATATTTCTGTATTGTAAATCTAGCAGATGAAAGGTAAGGACAGTCACACATTCCTTTTATCTTATATTGGAAGTTAGAGATTATTTCCTGGCCTCTGTGGAGTTCTTAGCATATTCTAGACATTGCCAACCACTTAGCATATTATCTCAATCATTTATCAAAACAATCTTAAGAAATTGGTATCATTATTTTCCTCTTAGCAGATGAGGGTCAGGGAGGTTAAGGGAGTAAAATCCTCTGACAGCTTTGTAGCTGAAGCCATAGTTCTCTGGCACTTTGTGCTGTGATCAGAATACATTATGGCTCTTTTGATCAGCTTCTCAGTGCCATACCTTATGCTGCTATAGGAAGGGATAGAGTATTCTTGTACTCCAGTTTATTTCAGACGTGAAGTACATAGAAAAACAGTAATGTACCTAAGTACTCTATGGTGTTGGAAATACAGCTGAGTTGTATTACCTTGACTAGCCGTGGGTTCTTTCTCAGTACTCAAGGGTGGAGAAAGCATTATGTGAAAGGCTAGGATTTGTAAGAACTTGCAAAGAGGATTTTTTTTTTTATGCCTTCAAAAGTCCTTTGAAGGATAAGGTATATACATGTGCAGCTTCGATGGTGCAGATGAGATCCACATGCTCACAGCGATTATAAATAAGTAAGAGAAATAAGTGAGAAATATCATAAGCTGAAATTACACGGAACACACACACATACACCATTCCTACTTAGCAACACAGCACACAATGGGGGTCTCTGCCATTGCTTAGCGTCTTTGGAGAGTATTGTACTGAATTATCAGTAGCTTAGGAAGAAAAATCCAGATTCAAAATTTGAGGATTTATACCGAATATATAATACTTTCATGCTGTTGTGAAGTCAACACTCAGCCATTAGACCTGGAAATGAGATCCATGTTCAAATTCTATGTGTTAGTGTGCGCTTGTTCATGTGTATCTGTGTGCACGTGGAGGCCAGAGGACAACCTGAGATATCTATCATTCATCCCTGTTTATGAGCTGCTTTTGGACAGGTTAATGGATGATACCAACTGTGTTTGTCAGACACATTCCTTGAGTGTTTTAAACCAGTGTGGGAAGTGTTATTTCCCGGGTTTCAGCACCATTGTTATGTTCATAAAAAGAGAAAGAGGTTTAGTGAGAATGGTAATACGGCCATGTGGGGGAAGGGGTGCCTAGGCAGGGCCATGTCCAGGCATCCCTTCCTGCCGAGGGACCAGATGTGGTATAGAATAGAGTTTATTCAGGGCAGAGGATGGGAATTAATGGGGTAGTGGAGGCAGAGAAAGGAAGAGAGAGAGAGAGAGAGAGAGAGAGAGAGAGAGAGAGAGAGAGAGTAGAGAAATGGAGGCCGACCGTGATCATGTGAAGAGAGGGGTGAGGGGAGGAGAGTCCAAGAGGGCAGAGAGGAGTAAGAGGTAAGAGTGCCAAGAGGTCCCAGCACTCTGGGAGACAAGAGGCAGGTGGACTTCTGAGTTCGAGGTCAGCCTGTTCTACAGAGTGAGTTCCAGGACAGCCAGGGCTATACCGAGAAACCCTGTCTCGGAAAAAAACAAATCCAAAAACAAACAAAAGAGTGCCAAGAGGTAAGAGAGAGAGGAAGGGGTCCAGCACCCTTTGTAGGCCAGGCCTACCTGGTTGTTGCCAGGCAACTGTGGAGAGGGGCATACCTGGCTGTTGCCAGGTAATTGTGGGGTGGAGCTTAGACAGAATCCTAACAGGAAGTGCCTTTAGAATCTTGTGTTGGTGACAAGGTATTGATACTTAAGACTCATCATCCTCTGGGGCTGCTGCCTGCCCTGCCCCTGCCCCTTCCCCTTCCCCTTCCCCTTCCCCTTCCCCTTCCCTCTTCTTTTCCAGCTCACTCCTCAGCTGTCTTCATTGTCCTGGAACTCTATGTAGACCTGGCTAGCCTTGAACTCTCCTGCCTCTCCTCCTAAGTTCTGAAAGGCTTATACAACCACACTGGACTGGCTTTTCTTTTTCTTTTATAGAGTCTCTTGTTGGTCTGGAACTTGCCAGGTAGGTTAGACTGGCTAGCAGAGAGCCCCCATGCTATGACCCAGCTGTCTCTGCCTCCCTGGTGCTAAAATTAAAAATGTGTTCCATCACTTGGGACTTTCTAAACTATTTCCATTCTTTGAGAATTTTATACCATGATCTTTACAAAATTTTCTAATGAGTATTCTAAGATATATCTTATATTATGGGTTTTGTGTGTGTGTAGCCCATGCTAGCCTCAAACTCTGATTCTCCTGCCTCTGCCTCTCTTTTGCTGGAATTACAGAAGTTTGCCACCATGCCTTAGTATATAATAGCAATAGTTAAATAAGTTTGGTCTGGAGAGATGGCTCAGCAGTTAAATTCATGTACCGCTCTTGCAACTGGCCCAAGTTCAGTTCCCAGCACTCATGCTGGATGGCTTACAATCACCTTTAACTCCAGCCTCAGCAGGATCTAATGCCTCTTGTGCACCTGCACACAAACATACACACAACTAACTCCATATAATTTTTAAAACATCTTTAAAATACTAAATAAATTTAAATCCAGAGCTAATATTCTGTCCTATATGTAAAAGTAAATGGTATATTTAACATTAATGCAATATCTGCTACGTTGATTACTAAGTGAAGAGCTTGCCTTTTAAAGTCCTTGAAACCAAATCCAGCTGCCATCCTGAGAAGTGTCTTCATCTTTGGTCTTTGGTCCTTAAAGCATCTTCTCAGTGGATGCATACCTCCACCCCATGTTTATCTTGTTCTGTTCACATTGACTCTCCTCTGCAGCTACAATTTCATAGAGCTCAGGTCTGTGCCTTCCAACCCTTTGTCCCCTACAGTTTAATGGGAACACATTAAACTTCAGTTATAGAAACAGATGTTAGAGAATAGTCTCAAATCGTGCATGGCAGGTCACACTTAAACATGACAGTTTTGTAAGGTTTTTTCACCTTTTCTGACTTTTCCCCTTTGTTTTTAAAAACATTAGCCTTTGCCACCCAACCTTGAGCTTTTAACATAGATTTTTAATATAGAAGGGTCATTGAACATTTTGTTGAACAAGATTTTTTTTAATGAATTATGCTTGGTATATGAGAAATCATTATAAATTGACTTAATCCTTGGCTTCTTTCTCTGTGAAGGAAGATTTATGTTGATATTTCTCTCACTACTTAGAAAAGCAGAACAAAACCTCAGCAGGCCTAAGCCTTGTATAATCGGGGCGGATTTTTTTTTTTTTTTTTTTAAAACCAGCTTGCCACAGGTTAGAAAAATACTTTTCTTGCTCTTTGTCGTTTCTACTCATGTTTGGAACAGAGTGCTTTTCCACAGGGATGCTGTGTCAGCTATGTTGAGAGATTACTGTAAAGAAACTTTTTGAAAATGAGGTATGTAGAAGAGTTAAGTGACTATATCTTCACTATGTAATAATGGCTTGGCAAAGTTTTTAAGTTTGTCCTAGGAAGATTGGTGTTCAAGGCAAGCTCCTTGCCAATCTCACCTGTCCAAGAAGTGTGACAGTGTCATTGTCCTCCTCCTCCTTCTGAAGTTAGATGAATCTATAGACCTATAGACCTTGTAAAAACCTACTTTTCTAAATTTGAGCAGCAGGACTCTCAGTTTTGAAAGACAGAGAGAGAACCACACTAAGGGTTTTTGTTTGTTTGTTTGTTTCCTGTTTTTTTAAGGCAGTTGCTCTCCTTTGAGAGAGCCAACTGTTCAGAAAACTTAATCACAGGGTCTTCTTCCATTCAGACTTAATCTGGTTATTCAGAGGCCCCTGCCTTCCCCTTTAGAGGCTGCTGGCACCTGACCCATGGCCACCAAGGTCTTCCTCTTAGGACTTTAGAAGGTTCCCAGGACTGGAACAGGCACCTCATTCTTTGGATGGGGAGTTTGGCTGGGTCTTTTAAAATTTATTTCTGGTTATGCATTGTTATCAGCAGGGATTTACTCTTGCAAAAAAGTTACCATTGCAGAAACCTTTGATGGTTTTAGCCAAAAATTTAAATAAAAATAACCAACCCCTAAATGGGACTCATACTTCTGAGATTGTTCATTTTGTGGACAGTTGTTCCTTTTCAGGCACTTGACTCACCCTCGTGACCCTCACCCCCACCACCTTCTGTCTTTAGTTCTCCAGCATTTGACCACAGGCATGAAAGGCCCTTAGGTGGTCTGTCCTCATGATGATAAACACTACATCTCTCTCCTCTTTTCTGTTCTCTGACATTAAAGCAACAGTATAGTAGGCTTCTTAGCTTGTGGTAAGCAGGCAGTGGTGGCTATGATTAGGGAAGAAAATCAGAAGTAACTTGAATGTTGCATGAGCAATAGCTATTTATTAGCTGCATGGCACCTAGCAGTATGGAGTAATGCCAATGTTGATATGGATTCAGAAGTGTTTCTTTATTCCTTTTCATTTTAAAAATGTAATTTTAGATTTCTTTTAGTTGATAGTGCTGAGATTTTATATAGTCTGTTTTAACCTGATCACATCGATAAAATAAAAGCGATTATTTATTTATTTATTTATTTATTTATTTATTTATTTATTTACTTATTTATTTTGAGACAGTCTCACTTTGAAGCTGCAGCTGGCCTAGAATTCACAGAGGTCTGCTTGCTTCTAGCTCCCATTGATGATATTAAAGGTGTGTGCCACTATGCCTGGTAAGATTATTTTCTAAATTACATGTTTAGTCTTTTGTGCTTGACTGAGGACAGTCACTGAGAAAAACTCTTTGCCAGTTGAACAAGTCATTAAAGTTGTTTTTAACCTAGGGCATTTTAAGTCTATAGAATATGAACACAGGTCCATTGATTAAAAAAAAAAGATGTCATAAGTCTTTAACTTCTAAGTATTTAAACTAAAATAAATGATCCAGGCCATTTAGCTTTACCCCTACATGGAACATTGGGCTCTGATTGGGCTCTGATGTGCTCTCTATTCTCTCTATTCTCTCTATTCTCTCTATTCTCTCTATTCTCTCTCTCTCTCTCTCTCTCTCTCTCTCTCTCTCACACACACACACACACACACACACACACACACACACACACACACACACACACACATATGTGAGTACACTATCTCTCTTCAGACACACCAGAAGAGATCATCGGATTTCCATTACAGATGGTTGTGAGCCACCATGTGGTTGCTGGGAATTGAACTCAGGACCTCTGAAAGAGCAGTCAGTGCTCTTAACCGCTGAGCCATCTCTCCAGCCCCTCTAGTCTGTCTCTTTCAGGCACTGCTTCTGACCAGATTTTACCCTCTGAAGGTCTGAGCACCTTTTCAGCAGAGTTCATCAGCAGCCATCTATGTGTAATAGATGCCGGGGGCTAGGGCCAAGGCTGGTTAGCCGCTGACTGTATATGATGGATGCAAAGAACTGGATCAAAGCGTGCAGCAGTGTCCACCTGTCTATAGCCTGACTCCTATTGCAATCATTACCTAAAACCTATAGGTGGACAGGGTTTTTTTATGGGGCAAGAGGTAAGAGAAAAGCCCAGTACTTTCAAAGAAGCTGTTTAATAGTAACCATAAGGTGAGCAAGAAGATCAACTCCTTTGGGGGTGGAAAAAAAAGATTTATTTCTGTGAGTTCATTATCGCTCTCCTCAGACTCACCAGAAGATGGCTCACAACCATTACAGATGGTTGTGAGCCATCATGTGGTTGCTGGGAATTAAACTCGGAACCTCTGGAAGAACAGTCAGTGCTCTTAACTGCTGAGCCATCTCTACCGCGGGCCCCTCCTTCCCTTTTTTGAGATTGTCTGTGTAGCTTTAGCTGACCTAGAACTTGCTTTGTAGATCAGGCTGGTTTTAAAGTCAGAGATTCCCCTGAGTGCTGGGATTAAAGGTGTGCACCACCACTGTCTTGCTGAAGACCAGTTTTTAAGCTCTCCTTCTGATACTTAGGTCCTATAGTTGTAGCTGGTTCTTGGAAGGAGTTGTTTCCCAAGAGGTGGGAAGACTTGGCCTCTTGATAAGTCAGTGACCCCAAACCTTTTGTGTTTCTTCAGGGCGAGGGAATGGGACTTGATTCTCTACTCCATGTCCTATTCAGTTCCTAGAGGCCAGTGCTACATGGAGATGTCAGGCGTGAAAGGAATATTTGAGGTACCCACTTAGGGGCTGTGGACTCTTATCTCTTTTACTTGGAAAAACACAAGCAGCTTCAGAATACTCTCAGATTCATGTGCTCATTTCCATGATTTTAGACTAAAGAGTTAGTTATATTTGTTCTGGTATATTCTCAAAGCTTTTCCTTTCCTTGTATCCCTAGAGTTTGCTTTTTTCATAGCTATGACCTTTCTCTAACCATCTCAGGTTTGCTGAAAGATTTTTCTTTAAAAGGCATATTCAGGAGATGTTAGTTTTTGTTTTTGTTTTTCTTTTTCTTTCTAGTTTCTTCTTGTTGAACAGAACAAAATTACCAAGTTTAAAGTTCCACAGGGCAGCTGCAAGAGTATGACGTCCCCCCCCCCCCCCAGTTCCTCCCCCTTCCTGCTCCTCTCTGAAGGGAGCTGCACCTTTGTGGATCTTGTGCAGCTGCTGCACTTTGATGGGGACGTGCTTGCAGCCTCTATACTTGCTTCCTTAGCAACCAGTCCTCTGGTGATGCCCTCTTGCTGTTTGCCTGTTGTCCCTCATGTTGGATTATGGATGAGAGGTTTACCAGGCTGGGGGTAGGGGCCTACTGTTAGTGCATTTATTCTAGGGCTCCCAGTGTCCCTCAGCATGGATTTTCTCTGTCTAAAATTCGGGGTTTGGGAGAGGGAGGGAGAGAGTAGAAGAGAGAGAAAGCAGCTCCCTCTGGTCCCCTCAAGCTTTCTGTCTGCCGGCTGGTTCTAGTTACTTTGGAAATAGATGCTGCAGTGGTTATTAAAACTACTTGATTGACTTCTCATCTTTCTAATAGTGTGATAAACATAAGTAAGAGGGGAGGGAACACCACTTGTTTTCTTTTATTCTTCCCAAGGTCTGCATGCTGGCAGTAAACTTGCTTTCTGATATAATCTGAGGACTGGGAATTGCTAAATTGCCTAAATCTTTATACATAGTAACATCTCTATTTTCCCCCAAAGCATCATCTTTGCTTTTGTTTTGTTTGTTTTGTTTTGTTTTAAATTTCAGAATCCCATGATCCTTCCCTGCCTATCCTTGTGCTAGGGATGATGTGCTGGGGAAATGTATAAGATTTGCATTTGGATTCAACCAAGTGCTCTTGCCTTGAACAAGGTGGAGATTAGGATTTTGTGAAACAACAGGGATTCCAAAAGAACCCAGGGCTATGATTTTTCAGAAGAAGCCCTAAAGAAAAGACCTATCCAAATATTAAAGACTACAAGAAAAATCACTCAGTTTCATTAGAAGGTAGAAGAAAACAGATTTCCATAATTTGTGCACTGCTGGTGGAGAAACTCAAGTACTCCAATACCTTTTCTTCTGGGAATTTATCCTAAGAAAAGAAAATTAAAACTCCTAATTTTGTTTTACTAAAAAATAAGGGGGGGGGGAAACCCTATGTTCATATAAAAGGGTTCCTTTGATAGACGGTTTTTAATAATTTCATTTTATTTATATATCTTATAGATGTTACCTTTTATAAGCTGAGAATGTTCATTTAAATTGATTCTCCATGTCCCACAAAGCATTTTGAGAGTATTTTTTTAAAATATAAAGTTAAATGCTTACTTAATAGGACAACTGTACAAATAAATACCCTCTTCTTTTTGTTGTTGGTAATTGCTAAATTACCTAAATTTGAAACCTAGATTTGCTTTAAAAAAAAAAAAAGTATCCCAGTTGAACTTAAATTTCTTTCTTGCTTCTACCTCTTCAGTGCTGGGATTGCAGATATATAGGCATGTATCATTATCCTGATTTAATGCTGTGCTATGGATTGAACCTAGTGCACACTAAATAAAGCAGTCTGCTAAGCGAACTGCCAGCTACAGCCCTGACTTTGCTTTTTCCAGTTTAAAACCACTGTCATTCTTTGAGTGAAAAGTGGCTGTAAGTTGCATGTTAATCTATTTCTTAGCAATTTTCTGAATCACCTTCCTGTGATCACGCAGTGATACCTGATATCAAAATGACTACTATATAGAAATTCATGTTTTAACCAGCTGTTATGACAGAGTCCAGGAGGCCTGGCTAAAGGTGGGTGAGAATGGTGGTGGACTTGAGAGCTAGTCTGTTTGTTGTTGAAATAATTCTGATTCCTGAATTGGGATTTAGAGGCATCAGAAGAACGAGAAAGGGAGTCAGGAAATTTTAGTTGTAGTGGTAGCTACTGTGGGCTGAAGTCTGTACTGTGTGTTAAAATAGACTTGGTTATAAAGATTGAGTTAGGAATACTGCAGCTGTGAAACCCTGAGCTCAGCTTTTTGGTTCTTTGGAACTCATTGTCACCAGCTATTTGAGAAATCTGTAAAGCTGGAAAAGATGAGATATTCTCAGACATTTGGAAGTTGAGTTGAATTCAGAGCACTGGGATATGGATAAAACTATAGGACAGTGCTTCTGTTGGGTTCAACATTTTGTGTTGATGTGTATGTGGTTTCTGTGTGTGGCTTATGCGCTTTATAGGAGGATACATGATTGTGTGCATGTGGAGGCCAGAGGACAGTGTTGGATGTCTTCCTCCATTGCTCCTACCATAGTCCCTTGAAGGAAGTCCATTATTGAACCTAGGTCTCCTCATTTTTTCAGGTAGGTTGGCTGGCCAGAAAGTCCCAGCTGTCTTCCTGAGTACTGAGTTGCAGATGCTTGCAGTCATGCCGGCTTATTATGTGGGTGCTAGAAATCTGAACTCAGGTTCTCATGCTTGGGCAGAAAACCCTCTTATCTATCCAGTGAGCCATCGACTGGCTGCCCAGTTTTACCATTTTTTGAAAGATGAATAAAGTTAGAGTTGGCTCTTTTATTTGTTTTAAAAAAAATTATTATATGTAAGTACATTGTAGCTGTCTTCAGACACCCCAGAAGAGGGGGTCAGATCACCTTACAGATGGCTATGAGCCACCATATGGTTGCTGGGATTTGAACACAGGACCTTCGGAAGAGCAGTCAGTGAGTGCTCTTAACCATTGAGCCATCTCGTTAGCCCCTTTTGAGTGATTTTAAAAATCATTCTACTAGGGGCTGGAGAGATGGCTCAGCGGTTAGAACACTGACTGCTCTTCTGAAGGTCCTGAGTTCAAATCCCAGCACCCACATAGTGGCTCACAACCATCTATAATGTGATCTGATGCCCTCTTTTGGAGTGTTTAAAGACAGCTACATTGTACTCACATATAATAAATACATCTTTTTTTTTGTTTTGTTTTGGTTTGGTTTGGTTTGGTTTGGTTTTGGTTTTTTAGATTTTGGTTTTCTTCGAGACAGGGTTTCTCTGTTTAGCCCTGGCTATTTTGGAACTCAGTCTATAGACCAGGCTGGCCTCAAACTCAGAAATCCGCCTGCCTCTGCCTCCCAGAGTGATGGTATTACAGGCATGCACCACCACTGCCCGGCATAAATAAATCTTTTAAAAAACCATTCTAGTAATTTCATACATGAATAAAATGTATATAGATCATATCCACCCCCTCCAACTCCTCCTGAACACGCCCACATGCTAACTCACTGAGTCCAGTCAGTACAGCCCATATGCAAGAGTTCATAGTTTTAACACTTGTACTTGGATTCCTGTAAATAAACATGTGAGAACAATATTTTCTTACTAGTCTCTTGTTATCAAACATTTACTGCTGGTTACTATTATCCTGTGGATATTTCTTATTCTTGGTTACAAGATTAGGAGAGGAACTGCGGCTTCTTATAGAGTCACCTTATTTCACATTTTGAGCAGTTGGCATACCTTTCCAATGTGGCTATACTATTTTATATTTTTGTCAGCAAGATGCCTCCACTAACTCATTTTTCTCTTTTTTTTTTAAATCATAATTTCTTTATGTATATGAGTGTTTTGCCTCCTACAAGAGTATTAAAGTCTCTAGAGCCATCCTTCCCCCTTTAATGGTTTATCTTTCTGATGTAAGCCATTCTGTAGTAGATGCAGAGTAGTATCTTCATTATATATAGGGTGTTGTTGTTGGATTTGTTCCCCCCCCACACCCCCCCCACCCCCAAACAGGGTTTCTCTGTGTAGCCCTGAGCGCACTCTGTAGACCAGTCTGGCCTCGAACTCAGAAATCCGCCTGCCTGCTCAGGCTCGAGTTTTCAAGGCAATCTTCTTGTTTCATCCTTTCAGGTGCTGGGTTATAGGCATGATGCTGACTTTGACTTGCTCCCTGATGGCTAATGATATTGAGTATCTTAACGTGTTCATTGGTTATTCTTACATGTTCTTTGGGGATGTATTTGTTTATATCCTTCCTCCATTTCAATCATGGTATTTGTTGTATTTTTGAATTCATGTTCACAAAGTGATTTCATTGAGTTATGTCTGTGGAGAGCTTCCATATGAAAAGTTAGAATGTTTAAAATATTTTAAAATTTATTTAAGGGTAACCTTAAAACCTAATACCCATTAACCAAATGAAGTTTAAAATGTATTTATTTATTATTTATGTATATGTGACTATGTGCCTTCATGAGTTGATGTATACTGTGTGTATGCAGATACCTATGAAGTCAGAAAGCATCAGATCCTTTGAAACTGTAGTTAGGGGTGGCTGTGTGTTGCCTGATGTGGAACTGTAGTTAGGGGTGGCTATGTGTTGCCTGATGTGGAACTGTAGTTAGGGGTGGCTGTGTGTTGCCTAATGTGGAACTGTAGTTAGGGGTGGCTGTGTGTTGCCTGATGTGGAACTGTAGTTAGGGATGACTGTGTGTTGCCTGATGTGGAACTGTAGTTAGGGGTGGCTGTGTGTTGCCTGATGTGGAACTGTAGTTAGGGGTGACTGTGTGTTACCTGATGTGGAACTGTAGTTAGGGGTGGCTGTGTATTGCCTGATGTGGATTGTAGGAACCTAACTGGGATCTCTGCAAGAGTAGTAAGTGTTTTAACTGCTGAGTCATCTCTCTAGCTCCCAAATAGTTTTTCTGTTTGTTTGTTTGTTTGAAAAACATTTTTTTTTTGGAAAATTTAAAAAATGTAAGAAAAACTATTTATAATACTCACCCCTTTCTGTTCCCGGACTGACTTTTGTACCATTGAGACACATCCCTAGAAGATAGATTTTAAAATCATTTCATTTCTCTGTCTAGGTTGTCATAATATGCATTAGTTGAATTATCTAAAGAAAATTTGGCTATATACAGATGTTGTTGAGAAAATTATTCTTTAATGTAATTGTGAACATCTTTAATATTGTGTGAAAACTTGACAAGAGCTAGTTTCTCTCCCTCCCTCCCTCCCTCCCTCCCTCCCTCCCTCCCTTCCTTCCTTCCTTCCTTCCCCTCCCCTCTCCCCTCCCGATGGTCTCGTTTCATGTAGCCCCAACCTGTCCTCTGTCTCTAGGTGTAGCCGTCATACCCAACATTTTAAAATTTACTTGAGGCTGTTTGTTTGGGTTTTTCAGACAAGGTTTCTCTGTGCAGCCCTGTCATAGAACTGGCTTTGTAAACCAGCCTGGACTCAAACTCACAGAGATGCACCTGCCACTGCCTACCGAGTGCTGAGATTATTAAAGGGTGTACACCACCAGCCCTGGCTAGTTTGTTTTTAACATTCTTAAAATTTTTTGTGTGTTTTTGTATATATGTTTGCGTATGCATGAAGGTCAGCGCTGTTAACATGTTGGTGTCTGGTCTTTCTGTCATATGGGTTCTGGTATTGAACTCAGGCTTCTCAGCCAGCCAGCACCTTTACCTGAAAACTGTCTCTTTAGCCTCCTGTCTGGGTTTCTTCCTCCTTGAGACATGCTCTTGCTCAGTAGCGAGGTTATCCTTGAACTTCTGATCCTTCTGCCTCCTAGTAATCTATTACTATACTTGTCTGAAGAGACATTTTTTCAAAAATATGTTGACTTCAATGGAGGTGTTGAAACCACATGAGTAAATTCTTTATATACTGGTTTATAATGAAATCTGTTGGTCATTCCTAGGTCTTGAATCGCTCCTTTACTCATAAATTTTTATTATTATGAATTGGCCTTAGTAAATAATGAATCACTTAGTTAAGAAGCTCTTCAAATAATGACATGTTTATTTATATAGTACTTTAAAATTGTTCATTTACCTTATTCATTGTAGTATTGCATATTAATATCATCAGTCTCAACAACAAGATCTTTGGGTATCAGGATTCTGGGAGGTATGTGGTAGTAGATATGTTTCCTAAACTACCTTTTACTTGAAAATTTATCACTGGAACTAAAATTTTAAATTATATTTCTTGAAGTTATGGGAGTTCTTTATTCATTGGAGAAAATCTCTGTCCTGTACCTACCTAAATCTATCTGCCTTATAACTATCTGGATATATCTGAGATTTAATCATGCTCATCAGGTATTCTTTTAAGTAAAATGGAGTCCTTTAGAAAATTGGAAGTGGTTTATGTACGTTTTGTCATACAATATGAAAACAAGGGATTAGGAAGATGCCTCGGGCTGGAGAGATGGCTCAGTGGCTTAGAGTGATTAAGACTGCTCTTCTGAAGGTCCTGAGTTCAAATCCTAGCAACCAAATGGTGGCTCACAACCATCCATAAAGAGATCAGATGCCCTCTTCTGGTGCTACAGTGTACTTAGATATAATAATAAATAAATCTTTTTTTTTTTTTTAAAGAAAAAAAAAGGAATATAGCTCAGTCAGTTAAAGTGCATGATATGCAGGCATAAGGACCTCGGTTGGAGTCCATATAAGAGCCAGGTATGATCATGAGTATCTGTGACCCTAGCACTGGGGGCCTGGAGGTGAGATGGAAACTCCCGGGAACTCTGCCCAGCTAGTCTAACCAGTTAGTGAACCCTGGGTCAAAGAGTGATAGTGACAGACACCCTACATCGATATCCTGCCTCTAACTGTGTGTGTGTGTGTGTGTGTGTGTGTGTGTGTGCGCGCGCGCACGCGCATGCATAAATTACACACAAAAGAAACAGTATGAAAACACGTGTGCTCCATTGAGATGTATAAAATCTCAGTAACACTTTACTAACATGTGTATAGTTAAAAGTGAAGTGTGGTAACTACTACATTAATTTCATTCAGCTTTTCTCTTTTTGCTTAGAATAAATGCCACCAACATATAAAAGGCAAATGTTGCCTTTGTATTTTGACCAAAAAATGTTTTGCCTTCACATTTTACCTGAAGAGATTAAAGGATACCATAGTTCACTTCACAGATTGGACTTTGAGAATTGATGGCCTAGCAGTATTTACTGGGATTGGGGCTAAACTGTTAGAAGCATTTGCTGCTTGCAGACTGGTAGCATAACCTTTTAACTATCCCATTTCCTTATCTTCTCAGAATTTAAAATCACAAAGCTATTCCTGTCGAAGCTTTGTTGAAAAATAAAATGTTTTCCCAGTTTCTTCTTTATTTCTCTTGTGCTTTAAATTTGCAAAGGCCGTGTCCCATAAGAGTCTTCTTCCATGTCTTTGTCTTAGGACACTCCTCACACTAAGAAACCTTGACTGGTGTATAGTTCAGGCCCAGGCCAGTGGCTGGCAATGACCTGATCCTTGCTATGTAAATCCTCACTGAATGGCATGAGACTCCCAACTTAGCAATTCATGGAATTGTAAGGTAAGCCCAGTTTCCCAGCCAATTATGACTCCATCTGAAGCCATAGCTGGGCCATTAGTGTATTTCGCACCTCAATGTCTTTTATATCTTGCCAGGCTTTGACATTCTACTGTATAGCTACTGGCAACAGGCCACTGCCAAAACAGTCTAGAAATGTATTGTTTTACAACTGATTTTTCTTTGTTTCCCTCTGAGGTGGCAGCCTATGTTTCTTTCACCCACATATTTTCACCCACTTTAAAAAATTATGTATACACCATATTTCATCATCAAAATAGTGCAGGTCTGGCTTCTGTAGTTACTTATTTGAAAGGCATGTTAAAGAATGAAAATGCTAATGTCTTCACACACACACACACACACCAAATCTTTGTGAGTTAAAAACCCTAATAGGATGACTGAAGAAATGGTTTAGTTATTCTTCAGAGGTCCCGAGTTCAATTCCCAGCAACTACATGGTGGCTCACAACCAACTGTAACAGGATTGGATGCCCACTTCTGGTTTGTTTGAAGATGATGGCAGTGTACTCACATACATAAAATAAATACATCTTAAAAACAAAAACAAAAACAAACAAACAAACCCTAACTTGAAATGCTACAGAATGTGACTATGTTTGGAGTCAGAGTCTACATAAAAGGCCTAATGTAGGTACTATAAGGTCACTAGAGAGAGTCCTAATTCATTATGGGTGGACAGACACATAGGCAGGAAGAACCCCTGGTGAATAGCAATTGGTGATGTAGCCAAGAATCATTCATAGTTGCCAGCAAGCCACAAGAAGCTGAGAAAGCCTGAAGTCTTCCTTGTAGCTCTCAGAAGGAATCAGCCCATGCTGATACTTTGACTTTAGGCTTTTAAAAACTGTTAGATGGTAAGTTTAAGTGGTGGAAGCTACTCAGATTGTGCTCTAGCAGCCCTGAGAAATGACTGTTGGCTCAAGGCTGACTGCTGTCAACCATAGTCCCATGCTTTCAGTTACTGTGACACTTTGTTTCATAAAGCTACTTTATTATTTCCCAGGGTGACCTGTGCCCCTATCATGCAAGGTCCCTTCTCAGCGTGATGCTCTATACATGGCATTGATTAAGAATGTGACATTGAGTGCGATGTAGTCTAGAAGGAGGCTGGAGGACGTTGATGTGCCCAGAGACAAGTGACTGTGTCAGCGTCCATCTTTCTGCCTGTTCTTCTTGCTCTGTACTGGTCCTGGTAAGAAATGTTGAACTGGACTGGCCTCCACCTGTTACTCTTTCCTGGGGACCATAGAGCCTTGAGCCTGCATGGGGCTATCTGGCTAGGTTTTATCCAAGTGCTTTCACCATGGTATCCTTCTGTGGGTTCCCAGCTGACTGACAATTTCAACCACACAGCTGGGAAAGGCAGCCAAGAAAAGCGAGCTGCTGGAATGCTTAGGGCCCGAAACATTACCCTTCGTGGTAGTTTGGTTCGTGCCAGGATGTCCTTGTAAAACTTTTATGAAGATGTTGTTGTACTTACATGGGAGGTTGAAAATTGCTGTTAACCTTGGTGAGACCCTTGTCCCCCAGGAATGCAGGACACTGAAGAAATGTTTGTGGCCCTCCCTTCTGGATGGGTCCTCTATTTCCCAGCTGCCTAAGCAGAAAGTTGAGCTGGATGGATGGATTAAGGAACATCAGCTAGGCCTTTGTTTAAAAATATTTAAAATATGTTTGAACCTCTCTTTATCAACAGAACAGCTCCTTTCAGTGTAGACAAGTTTTTTATTTCCATGTTTTTTTTTCACGATTTTGTTTGGTTCTTTTGTATATTAGTGACTTTGGAAAAGTATTCCCATTCACAGTTTTGAACCCCAAACACAAAGGCATTGCATAGTTGTTCTGCTTTGCTTGAGGGAAAAGAGCAGTCTATTTCCATTAAGAGTGTTTGCAAACACAATCTCTGGCTTGAGTTAATTTTTTCTGGTGTGAACTTTAGCAGTTAAGAACATGTTTGAGAACATATATTTATATGTACATATTGCTCTGAGTTAAGAATTGAGCTATGTTAGTTATAAGAATGAAGTTTGGAAGTTCAAAGAAATAAAAATAAAAGAGGTTCTTAAATGTGTGGATTTTTTAGTAGGAGAGCTACAGTATTACCCCACTCAGAGCCTTAGGTATCAAACATTAATAATAAAATGAATAGTAATGAGGTTCTCCTAGCCTTCCTCCTTGATGATCATAGTGTAGATCAGGTTTCTGCCCAATTTCAGATTGTCTTTGGTCATCTTCCCAGTATTATTAGAAACCTGAGCTACTTCTGTATCCGTGTAGGAGAGACCAGCATGTTGCACAACTCCAGCGGCCCCATTCATCATTGAGTGCTCAGAGTAGACCTTGGCATCAAGGGCGTCGGGTAGTGTGTAGTCCTGCACAGTGATACTAACAGGACTAAAGGACTAGTGGGTGGAGGACCCTGTTTGTTTGGTCAACTAATATATAATTATTCTTAGAAGTGAGTCCTAGCCATGTCCCTGCTGTTCTGTCCATAAGCTAGATCATTCATCTTAGGGAGTATTTGTCCACTTCTGGCTTAGAACTCTATCTAGCAGCCACAGGCACAGCCACAGGCACAGCCACAGGCACAGCCACAGGCAACAGGAGCAAGGCTAAAGCTGGAGAGAGGTCAGTCTGGAGAACTCATTGACGCTGAAGATTGTTATAAAACCACAGGCTAGCCCTGACACTGAGTAAAGCATGTGTTTCTTTTTTTTTTTTCTTTCTACTCCCCCCACCCCCGAAGATTGGAATATCAATGAGAAAGATAAAGAAGGCTTTTAGTTAAGCATTCCAGAATATTTCAAGATCTTCAGGGCTCTGAGATAAGCTTTAGTGATGTGCACTAATGACCAGTATGCCACTATATCCTGAAAGGATAATTTTTCTGCAGCTTGTCATTAATCAGACTCTTGACTGATGGCACTTAGATGTATTGAGTTTTCCATTCTTGAAAGTCAGAATTGGTAAAATATTGGCACTTTCTTATGGATGTACCTAGAGGAGTCTTGTAGTTTAGAAAAACAGGGATCTGGAGCCCACATGCTTGTACCTTGCTGGAATTATTTGGTACTTGTGCATGGCTCTCCGCAAGTCATTCACCTTCATGGTACTCAGTGTGTTACTCTGAGACTGGCAATGTTGGTGGTTACATGTCATAAGTTTTTTTTTTTTTTTTTTTTTGTTTTTGTTTTGTTTTGTTTTTAATGGTTAGGGATCACCACAGCGTGAGGAACTCTTTTTTTTTTTTTTTCTTCGAGACAGGGTTTCTCTGTGTAGCCCTGGCTGTCTGGGAACTCACTCTGTAGACCAGGCTGGCCTTGAACTCAGAAATCAGCCTGCCTCTGCCTTCCAAGTGCTGGGATTAAAGGTGTGCGCCACCTCTGCCCAGCCATAGGTTTGTTTTAAATATGAAATATGCCTCATATAAAATGGATCCATATCTAATCTAGTACACAGCTCATTATGGCCACCACTGGGACAGATACAGTTTCTTTCATATTTGTCACCTGAGTAGTCACAGTCTTAATCCACTCAGCTTCTCCAACAGAGCACTACAAACTGAGCTGCTTGAGTAGGAGCCATTTATTCTTTGCAGTTTTGAAAGCCATAACACCACAATCAGTCTAGCAGTATGGTTGATTTCTGGTGAGGTCTGGCTGGATGGCTGCCTCACAAATAGCTGTCTTTTTTTTTGTCTTCAGGAGGCAGAAGAAACAAGAACAAAACCTATCTGGTGCCTCTACCTAGAACACATTTGCCCCATTACAACAGCCTCATCATGACCTCATATAACCTGTTACCTCGTAAAGCCCTTAACTGCAGGGATACATTGGGAAATAGTACTTCATCACAAGAGTCTAGGGACACAGTTCAGTTCACAGTGGGATAATTTAATAGTTTTCTTTGAACTAGGCATGGTGACACACACTTCTCATCTTAGCACTTAGGAGTCCAGCTTGATCTACATAGTTCTAAACTAGCCAAGGCTTTATACTGTTTCAAAAAATGTTTAAAACAAAACAAAAACAACTACATAGTGCTGGAAAAATGGTCCAGCAGTTAAGAGCACTGGCTACTCTTCCAGGGGTCCTGAGTTTGATTCCCAGGAACCACATGTGGCTCACAACCATCTGTAATGGGATCCTGTGCCCTCTTCTGGTGTCTGAAGACAGCAATGGTGTACTCATATATATTAAATAAATAAATCTTAAAAAGCAAAAACAAAAAAATATACGCACACTACCCTTTAAAAAGTGATTGTAATTTGAAAAAAGTGACAACTTATTTTGTTGATTCTCATGCTTTTCTCTTTTTATATGTTATCAACTCTGAAAGCGGAATATTTTAAAACTGAGTGGTCTGGTTTATATAACAATTTCTAGGCTAGCCAGGGCTGGCCTTATCTTGAGAGAGGTATGGGGGTGGGTATGTAATGATCAACAATATTGATTTGAGAGAGCATTATATGAATTTGGTATTGGTTTTCCAGTTTGAGTGTTTTGTTTCTTGAGACAGTGTCACTATGTAGACCAGGCTGGCATTAAACTCAGATCTGCCTGCCTCTGACTCCCAGGTGCTGGGAATTAAAGTCACCCAACCACATTGGCTCTGTTTGTTTGTTTTATAAGAATAGGATTAGGCTGGTAAAGTAAACATGAGGACATAACTATGACAACCCCTCCCTCAACAGATGTGTAAAATGCAAGATTCAGGGCACATATCCCTGTGCTGGGGTGACAGACGTGGAGATTCCTGGTTACTAGCTTAACCTGGCCTGCTGACTTCATCCCAGGTTCTGGTGAGAGAGCTTGTGATGAAAGATAGCCCCTAAGGAAGGACATCCAAAGTTTATCTTTGGCCTATACATATGCACTTACACACATGTGAACAGATGTATACATACCTACGTATATACACACACTAAAAATAAAATAAAGGTAGAGTCTTAAATAGCTTAGACTGGCTTAGAACCTGTCTTTTACCTTTGTCTTTTGTCATGTTTGGTAAAGATTGTTCCCAGGGAAGGGTGAGGGCTTTTTAACGTTTGTTTGTTTGTTTGTTTGTTTGTTTGTTTTGAGACGAGGTCTCCTGCTGCTCAGACTAGCTTTGGACTTCCTTCTGGCCCTCTTGCCTCCATGGGGAAAGATTGGGATTACAGGCATGCACTTGACTTCGTCAAGTCAAAGATACCATTTATTTTATTTTATTTTATTTTATTTTATTTTATTTTATTTTATTTATTATATATACAGATGTTTTGCCTGTGTGTAGGTATGGGTACCACATTCATGACAGAAGAGGGCTTCAGATCCTCTGGAACTGTGAGCCACCATGTAGGTGCTGGGAATTGAACCTGGGTCCTCTGCAAAAACAAGAAGCACTCTTAGCTGCTGAGCCATCTCTCCAGCCCTCAAAGATGGTATTTTTAAAAGAAAAAATTACCAAGAATCTGTGCTGGCTATCTTTTTTCTAATTTATGTTATAATAAGTATCTTTTCTCAAGCTTACCTGTATATTCCCTTGAATCTCTGTGTCAGCAGTGGCTATAGCCTGTGTTTTGAGAATCAAGAATTTTATGAATAAATTTCAGATCATGTTTTGTGGAATAGCCATGAAGGCTGCCACCAGGAACAAGGAAGCAAAAGGACCGGCTTTGGGCCTCTTTCTTAGCTCAGGGTTTTTTACTAGTCTTACGCACTGGAGTTTTACTTCGGGTTATTTTATAGAAAGGACTTCTAACTTTTACCATGGCTTGAACCACAGCATACACCACTGGTTCCACCCATTGCCTGTGGAGGACACATAGCAGGCAGGATAGGGTAGAGAATACTGTCTTCCTCCTTAGGACAGAAGACTAGACTCATCTACTGTTGGATTCTCCTGAGTGCCATAGAGACAAAGGCAGTTATCTTTCAGGAAGGAATGTGTTGTTTACAAGTTGCTGTCTTGGAGAGAAGTGAGCTGATAAAGTGATGTGTGAGGTTCACCTTAAAATAGAAGGGGCTGTACAAACATGTAGGACTGGTAAGTTCTACCATGGGTAGTTCCTGCTTGGACCTGTAAGCCTTACTATTAGAAGTGTTTGGTGGCATTTTGAAGATTTTCTTAATAGCCTTAATTTCTATTTATTTGACGCCCCAACTGCAAACTCCCACAGAACAGTTCCTTAAAGTAAGTTGAATGAAAGTCAGCAGATCTGCTTCTGGATTCTTCCCCTTCCCTCTTCCAGAACTGGCTCCCACCTCCACCCTACCCCCTTTTCTTCCTCAGGGCCTGCCTCTCTCCTGGAACAAGATCTCACTCTGTAGCCCAGGCTGGCCTTGAATTCATGTAATCCTGGAATTACTAATATAAGCCACTAGACCAAATTGGACCAGCATTTTCTCTGTATGTTTGAGTATAGAATTGCAGAACACAGTTGATGTGCATGGATTGTATTGGCCCATCACAAGCCTAGGCTTTATGGTTTAGAGCCAAGGACAATGCTTTTCAAATTCCATCACTGGGAATTTTGCAGATCTGAATTATGAGTTGTAAAGACCACTCCTGAATTAGGAGTTGGTTGCCATTCAAAGAGAACAGGTATTAGATTAGCTTTCATGAGAGCACAGAAGACAGCAAGAGCCTGAGCTGCTGGGATTGGCTGAATTTGGTTCTTCCCTCCATGAGTATCCTCCAGCAGACATATTTCTCAGTTTGGCTTCTCTTAGCTCAAGGTAAACATAAAACTAACTGTTTGCATTTCTCTGATGAATAATGCTGTTAGACATCTTGTTATCCTTGCCTCTTTGTGAAATCATACTTTTTACTGTGCGTGTTTTGGGGAAGGGAGGGAGGAGACCTGGGGATTAAATTTAGGGTTGTGTGTATGCTAGGCAAGTGCTCTGCCTAGGTATATCCTCAGCCTGGTCCTCACTGTCGTCATAGGTCATCATCATAGTCGTCGACATCGTCGTCGTCGTCGTCGTCGTCCTCCTCCTCCTCTTCCTCCTCCTCCTCCTTCTTCTTTCTTCTTATGATTCTTGTTGTTGTTTTCTTTTTTTCTTTTTGGTTTTTAAGACTATATTTCGCTTTATAGCCCTGGCTGTCCTAGAACCAGCTCTGTAGACCAGGCTGGCCTAGAACCTCACAGAGATCCTTCTGCCTCTGCCTCTGCCTCCTGAGTGCGGGGCTTAAAGGCATATGCCTAGCTATTCGTTTTGAGATAGATTCTCAAATTTGTTCAGACTTAGAACCTCTCTGTAGCCCAGATTGGCCTTGAACTTGCAATCCTCCTGTCTTAGTCTCCCAAGTTGCTGGGATATAGACACCATTGTGCCCTGTTTTTACTTAATATTTTAGCTAGTTTTGGTTGAGTTGTTGATGCTCATACCATTGAGTTTTAAGAGTTCTTTATAAGCCGGGCGGTGGTGGCACACACCTGTAATCCCAGCACTCTGGGAGGCAGAGGCAGGCGGATTTCATGAGTTCGAGGACAGCCTGGTCTACAGAGTGAGTTCCAGGACAGCCAGGGCTACACAGAGAAACCCTGTCTCGAAAAAACCAAATCCAAAAAAACAAAAAAAGAATTCTTTATAAAGTTAGATGTGGTGATACATACTTTTAACCCTACCACCGGGGAGGCAGAAGCAGATAGGTTACTTTGAGTTTGAGGCCAGCCTGGTCTACATAGTAAGTATTGCCGCAAGAGCCAGGGCTATAGATAAAGAAACTCTACCTTAAAAAATAGAAAAACAAACAAAAAAGGAGCTTTCTATATGTTCTGTATTATAGTCCTCAGTCCTCATTTGAGTTTTAAAGTAGTTACTGTATTTTTATAGTTCAGTTAAAAATATATATATATATATATATATATATATATATTTAGTGTTTAAAACTGAACTCCCCAATTAGGGCATAGCTCAGTGGTAGAGGATCTGCCTAGCAATCTCAAAGTTCTGGTTCCATTTTTAACACTAAAAGCAAATAAATTAATTAATATTAAGGTTTTTGGAGGAGGAGCACTGGCTTTTTTCCCTCATCTTGGTTATGCTGTGTCTATGTAGAGAGCCATTTCTTGGTTCCTTTTTATTCCCCATCCATCTTTAACTCATCAACAACAACACCTCCCCCCTCCCCCCCAATTCTACCTTCACTTTCTGAGTCTAACCACTTCTTAGCCAACACCTCCACTGTCACTACCCTACTCCACTGCTATCATTTCTCCTTGAGCTTCCTGCATAGCTTTCCTTTTGTGGTCCCTCTTTCTATGGTTATCCCCCTACCAAGTCTTTCCAAGTTCAGCAGCAGCTATAGCAATCCAGTTACAGTACACGCCAGACCACATTACTTCCGTCCTCAGAATTCACCACTGATTCCCTTCTGAAGGCTTATAAAGTCTTTGCGGTTTGGCCTGCTCTCCACTTTCCCTTTTTCTACTATATTTTTCCCCTTGCCTGTCTTTCCATCCCCACTGCACCGAGCCTGCTTCAGGTGCTTTGTACTTGGTCTTGTTTCCTTGTTGGTTTTTTTTATCCCTAGTTACAAAACACCACCCAGTGTTCTACTTCCATCTCAAACATCAAACATAAAAAGAAAGAAATGCAATTATCCTTAAAAACTATGATATAAACAAATCAATGGAGGGGGGGCAGAAGAAATGTTGATGCTGATGCCATAGTCCTGCCATGTTGAGTTTGAAAGTAGGCATTGGTTGGGGAGTGAGTGGTGGTGCACACCTTTAATCCTAGCACCCAGAAGGTAGAGGCAGGTGGATCTCTTGAGTTTGAGGTCAGCCTGGTCTACAGAACAGCCAGGGGTACACAGAGAAACTGTCGTGAAAAACAAAACAAAAAACAAACAAAAAAGAAAGTAGGCATTGATGCTGTTGAAGTCCAGGGAGACCTCAAAGTACTCTATGTGGCGAGGACTGTAGTCAGATTGACTGCCTGACTATTCCAGCTGTGAAATAGACAAAAATCTAAACAACCCATCCTTCATTCACTGCTCAGATACTTGTGGGGCAGTTGGAAGACACAGAAAAAACATTGCGCCGACATGAGTGCTGTGGCCTCCTGGAGGCTTGAAGATTGCCTGTGTTACTATGTGCAGGTTTAAGGATCCTAGTAAATAATCACAGACTGTTGAGGAAGGAGTGGTATGTGCAGGGAGCCACCTTCTTTGAGATTGTCTTTCAATTAGATCTGAGTATAAGTTTGCAGACCGTAAGCACAATTGAGGAAACTGGCCCCATAGAAAGAGAACTGGGCCTAGAGGGTGTAGCTCAGAGGTAAAAAACATGTATTTAGTATACATGAAGCTGGAGAGGTTTTGATCCCCAGCTCTGTTGTGAGCAAAAAGGTAGATATAGCTAGTTAGTATAACAGAAGTTATATAATCCTCTAAATTCCTAACTACAGTCCTGAGACAATCTTGCCAAGGCTGCTTGCTCATCTACTCAACTTATCTTAGCTGAAGGTCAGGTATAGTCTCTTAACAGAAGTCTTTGATTTGAAGGTCAGAATCCTAGTGGAGACTTGTCAGCCATAGGACAGATCAAGGCACTGCTCCCTGTCTCTACTAACATACTGTCTAGTGAGCGTCATGGAGTTCTAGGACTGTGTCTGATTTTCTTGAGTGAGTGATGTCACTAGGTTCTAGTTATCAGGTGCAGCTTTGAGTGTAGTAGGTTCCTGACTATTTTTTTACATGTCTAAAAAGTAATTTTTTTTTACTATGTTTATTACATTCTATCTCTTGGTCTTGGAGGCATGCAGAGTACTGATGAGGATCACATATAAGATTATTAACAATTTCACAGTAATTTGAAAATTTGGGCCACAGCAGGAAAAGGAGGAAACATATAATAAATATTCCAATCACTAATAGACAAATGGAGGAAAATAAATCTCAGACACTAAAACAATAAGCAAAATGGTCCAAACAATGTAGAGCACAGGATATTGTCATGATCCCTATGGCATATATGTATTTTTCCAAGTTTGTATTTTTTCAGATTTGTTATGCACCAAGTTGAAAACATATTCAGAAATAAGAGTTAATGCGATTACTTTTAATATGATGGCTATGCTACAGTATAACCTAAGTTCTGTAGAATACTGTGTAGGCACAGTGTGTCTGGCTGTCTGCATGGGTTGTCCTTGGGTGATGGGACTTCAGTATCATGAGATGTTAAGGGTAGTGGCAGCAGGTCAGTCAAGATCAGTGGAGATCTGTAATGTTGTGTCTTCAATCTGCAATTTCTAGCCAGTCATTAATAGGTGAAAATGAATACAACCATCATACCAAAGTAGAATAGGTCAAGAAATTTGGCACACCCAATATAATTATTTTTGGCCTGTTCAGCTGTAGGTATAGTTCAAAAAGTGAATTTGGGCTTTTGAATCCATATGGTGGGTTGTACTATATTTTAGAGAGAATACATTTTCATAGTGTTCTCTTGTCACTTGTCCAGGTCAAATATACAGTTCTGTTGAATTGTGGGTTTATTGCAGTTGATGTTGCTATCTCCTCAGTCAGGTAACCTGTCTCATTCTAGTCCCAATCTGGATAATCATAGACATTCTCAACTGTAATCCTAGTAGTTTTATTGTACAGATAGCCAAACACAAGGTTCATCTATATGTATGGGGTGAAGAATGCTAGAGGAATTTTGTGTTTGCTGCTATTTCATAGTCAAACATGGAGTTTTCCATGTCTTGTATCTCAATTCTTTTTCACCCCTTGATTTCATTTTAAGGTAGATTTAAGAGATATTTCTCTCCAGTGGAAGTTTAGATGGCTGATGCTGTTGTGATATTTCTCTAAATCTATGTTGTGACATTTCAGTGGGTTTTTCCCCCTTTTTGTTTGTTTGTTTGTTTGTTTGTTTGTTTGTTTGAGACAGGGTTTCACTGTATAGCCCTGGCTGTCCTGGAACTCACTCTGTAGACCAGGCTGGCCTCAAACTCAGAAATTCACCTGCCTCTGCCTCACAGAGTGCTGGGATTACAGGTATGCGCCACCACTGCCCAGCTGGTTGTTTTTGTTTTTGTTTTCCTTAAAATGGTTATTTCAGCTTATTCTTGGTCATTGATGACTATGACTCTCAAAATTGGTGCAAAATGGACATTAACCTTTCTCCAGTCATCACAATAGTTACACTAAATTCCATTCCATAGCTTCACAATGAGCATTTTGACCATATTATGGTAAGTCACCAATATCATATTTTACATTTTCATTTCCAATCCTAGTAGTTTTATTGTACTAGTAGCCAAATACAGGGCTCATCTGCCATTATAAGCACTCTAACAAGAGAGGAGGGAGGAAGACGATGTACAACAAGACCACACTTCTAAAGCTGCTCTGTGTCTGTAACGCCCGTACTCTTGAGGGTAAAGCAGGGCCACCGCCATACTCAAGTCTTGTCTGTGACATATAGTAAGACTTGGACTAAAAACAATTCCTCCAAAGAACATTTTGAGGGAGATGAAATAAAGAATATCAGTAAGAAAAATATGAAACAGCAGGCGAAAAGTAAATACTGCTAGCAGCTGTGAATGAGACTAGGATGCATTAGAAGTGAGAACCTGGCAGGACTGGTATCTTAGTGCCTCGAAGGCTGAATTCAGCAAGAGGTTCACCAGGAGTTCAAGGACAGTCTGGGCAGGAACCTGTCTTACTGAGTTGGGGTAAGACATTTAATTGTAGATTTACATTTAAAACAACAACAACAACAACAACAAAACACAACTTTTGAGAAAAAGTCTGGCTCTGGCTGGCCTGGAGTTTGTGGCAGTCATTCTCTCTCTGAGTGACAGGATTCTAGGCCTCTACCATTACACCTAACTCAAAATTTATATATTCATGAGTAAAACTCTAAGCTGAAGAGGAAGGCAGATAGGATTGGTGAAGTGAAAGTTGCCCTGAGGAATTTACCAGAGTGCATAGAGGGAAAGTAATATATTTTAACAGGGTAATTGAGTAAGCAAGAGGGCAGCTCTAAGCTTCTAACCCAGTTCTGATTTGTGTTCCAGAGCTCAGAGAGGGATTGATAGGAGGCAAGAATTAGTTAGAGCAGTGGTTCTCAATGCTCCTAGTTCTGCAGCCATTTAATAATAATGGTCTTAGGCAATCCCTCCCCTCAATCTCAAAAGAGGTCTCAGTGGGTTGAGAAGCACTGATTAGAGAGATGAAAACTTTCCAGAAGTAGGGTAAGACATGAGCTTTTATAACAAAATGCAGAGTGTTTACATTAGCAGGAAGAATCGGAACACATGTCTACAACTAGATACATTGAGGTAGAATAGCCCAGTGCAAGGTTAAAATCAAACAGGAAAAGACGAGGAAACCTATTGCAAGAACAGGTTTGAAGGTACTTCCTTTTCTTTCTTTCTTCCTTTCTTTCTTTCTTTCTTTCTTTCTTTCTTTCTTTCTTTCTTTCTTTCTTTCTTTCTTTCTTTCTTTCTTTCTTTCTTTCTTTCTTTCTTTCTTTCTCTTTCTTTCTCCCTCCTTCCCTCCCTCCTTTCTTTCTTTATTTCTCTCTCTTTCTCTCTCTTCCTCCCTCCCTTCTTTCGCTCTCTCTCTCTCTCTTTCTTTCTCTCTCCCTTTCTCTTTTCCTCCCTCCCTCCCTCCCTCCCTCCCTCCCTCCCTCTTTTCCTTTTCCTCTTTCTTTCTTTCTTTCTTTCTTTCTTTCTTTCTTTCTTTCTTTCTTTCTTTCTTTCTTTCTTTCTTTCTTTCCTTCCTTCCTTCCTTCCTTCCTTCCTTCCTTCCTTCCTTCCTTCCTTCCTTCCTTCCTTCCTTCCTTCCTTCTTTCCTTTCTTTCTTTTCTCCCTCTTTTGCTTTTGGTTTTTGTTTTGTTTTTCGAGGCAGGATTTCTCTGTATAGCCCTGGCTGTAGTGGAACTCACTCTGTAGAGGCTGGCCTCGAACTCAGAAATCCTCCTGCCTTTGCCTCCCAAGTGCTGGGATTAAAGGCATACACCACCACTGCCTGGTGGTACTTTCTTTTCTTTTCTTTTTCTTTTTTTAAGATTTATTTATTATTATATGTAAGTACACTGTAGCTGTCTTCAGACACTCCAGAAGAGGTTGTCAGATCTCATTACGGTATGGTTGCTGGGATTTGAACTCAGGACCCTTGGAAGAGCAGTCAGTGCTCTTAACTGCTGAGCCATCTCTCCAGCCCTGGTACTTCCTTTTTTAAATTTGCAAACCTTAACCTTAAATACTGCAGCAGGCAGTAGGGTGCTACTTCCAACAAAGGACTGTACTTGTGTCCCTGTGCCACACAGTTTTAGAGAGGAAGGGCCATGGTTTTTAGAGTCTGCTCTGTGTAACCCTCCTTGAGTGGATTGAACACATCAGCTAAGTAGACAGTCAAAAGTGCTCAGTAGTTGGTTTTAAGTTTGGATGTGCATTAGAATTCACTACCTGAGGTTCCTGTTGTAGCCTTTCAAATCCTGGTCAAGGCTATGTGTCATTTCCTGACTTCTTACTGTGCTGTCCTGATGAAGACTTTAGATGGATGGTCTGGTTATCCTCCAGAACAACAGACTAGTTCAGTGCCTGTTAGAGTTAGTCCTTGTTTATTTGTTCACTTCCTTTTAAAAGAAAAAGAAAGAAAAAGACCTGGTTTTTTTTTTTTTTTTGTGTGTGTGTGTGTATTGATCCTAGATCAAGTTAGTGCCATAAATATGTGCTCTTATGTATGACTTCTTTTAGGTATTGCTTTTTCCTTAAAAGTACCCATTTGTTTCCTTTGCTCATTACCCCACCAACTTTCAAACATTTCATTTTTGTCATAGCTCTTTTTCTTTCTTCAGTTGAGCAAGACCTGGCATGTTGTCAGAAGTCAGCTTTGGGGAGACAGAACACATGTTAGGAAAATCATTTATGAAGTGCAGAATGTGCTTGAGGTGAAGGCGCCATGAGTAGATTTAGTATGTAATACAGTTGTCAAGTTGATGCTTTTTTTCCTTTCACATTGAGCATAAGGCCTCTTGCATGTTAGGCAGGGGCTTTAATTCTCAACCAGATCCTTATCCCAGTTTATGTCTTTTTAATAAATCAAGGATTGAGGCTGGTGAGATGGCTCACTTGCTGCCAAGCTTGACAAACCATAAGGTGAAAGGATATAACCAACTCCTAAGGGTTGTTCCCCCCACACACTGAGTGCATTTTGCATCTGTGTGTGTATGTGTGTCTGTGTGTATATGTAAATGTGAAACATTTTTAGAAGCCAGAGATTATACCCATTTATTCACAAATCTTTTTTCTTCCTACAAAGTGGTATTCTCATTTGGTAATTTCGTATTTCTATTGCTTTATCTCACTTAATATGGTCAGCATTTGGCTGAAAATATTTTACATTCTTAAATTTGGACCTTTGACCTATGGAGGCGTAGGGGTTTTTGGAATTAGATTTTCTTTACCTGTGAACCAGTTACCTACCCACTGGGAACTGGGTTGCTCACCAGTGCAGAAGCCTTCTCCAGGCAGTGCTTGTCTTTGCTTTATGTTTGCCTTCTACTCAAGCTCAACCTAGTAACAAAGAATATGTGGAGTCAGGAACTGTTTTCAGATTAGACTGGATAAAGTACTGCTCTTTGCAGCAGCAGTGAGTCATGGCAAGACTTTAATATCAGCTGTGGCAGTTGGTTAAGAGCCCAGGTTCAGGGGCTGCCTGGATTTAAATTCCAAACTTGTAGCATCCTTGTGTGTGACATTGAACTTGTCTTCCTCATGGATAAGGAAGAGCATGTACTCCAGAGTGATTGTGAGGACCAGATAAGTCAGTGTCTGTATGATACCAGAGTGATGCCTATGGCCTGACAAGCGTGCAACAAATGTCACTACATGTTATTATCTCTGGTGTCTTGGTAGTTGTGTCAGGCACTGCTCTGGACAAGCTATAGTGTTTTTTCTAATATTAACAACAGCCTTATAATTCCAGCATTGATCTTTTCATGTGGACAGTGAAACAGATAGGAAGGATTCTGGCTGTGGGAGGGGCTGACCCAGGAGTGTCTAAAATTGTTCACTGTCCTGGGTCTTGTCCTTCTATTCCATTGTGACCGGTCCTGGGAAGCAGTCTTGATCCAATCAAGGTGAGTGTAGGGTAATCTTGTTAAGACAAGGGGAAAGGCTTTTCCTGATTGAGCCGGTACACTGTACACAGAAAGCTACAACATGTCACTTTTTTTTTTTTTGGTTTTTTGAGACAGGGTTTCTCTGTGGACTGTCCTGGAACTCACTCTGTAGACCAGGCTGGCCTCGAACTCAGAAATCCGCCTGCCTCTGCCTCCCAAGTGCTGGGATTACAGGCGTGCGCCACCACTCCCGGCTAACATGTCACTTTTTAATTCATACAGATTATTACTTACATAGATAGCTGACAGATGTATATCCATGGGTGTCATCTTTCTTCGTCCTTCATACCAATAAAGTGTGTCATAGGCATAGAAGGGTCAGGTGCTACATTGGATAGTATGAGGCACTCCATTGTTGAAGAATCCATTCAAGATTGCTGCCAAGAAGGTTTCCCCTTCTGCAACTTTGTTTGGAGTGGGCTGAAGCAGGCAGCCTCATACTCATCACGAACCTACAGGAAAAAAGGAGATGACCTCGAAGTGCACCTCATGGTTACTTCGGTGACATACCCTTTGACTTCTCAGCTCCATGGGTATGTGTCAAGAAGCTGTGACTGAGAGTTCCTTGGTCCATTCGCCCACTATCAATCTCTGCATCTCTTGCCTGAAGCACTTGGGTCTCTTCCTAACTTTCCTCCTATTAAATACCAAAACTTGTGAGGATTCTAGGAATAAATGTCAAGTTTACACAGTTGGATAGAGGACAGCATCAATTATTGTTTTCTGTTTTTTTATTCATTCATACAATATGGTCTTGCCTTCATTTTAGAAACTCAATAAGTACAGGCTTCTCATAAGTGTAGAACCAGCACTTTATCTGGTTGCCTTGAAATTTGACACTTATCATTGTTGTAATACCTAGATGTGACTGGTTGAAGACCGTAGGAGCTTGTCTGGTGACCCGGCAACGAGCTTTTTTAATGTCTGCAAAGGATAAAACAAAACAAAGGATCTCACAAGAAAAAGTTTAGAGAGCCACTATTTCTTGAAAAAACTTGTTTTATGTTGGTTTGTTTTTTGACACAAGGTTTCTCTGCATATCTGGTTGGACCTCTCTGTAGCCTGGACTACTCAGAGATCCACCTGCCTTTGCCTCCCAAGTGCTAGGGATTAAAGGCATGAGCCACCATGCCCACTTTCTTTAAAAGTGAATTTATTAAATTATTTTTGTGTATATAATACATAACATATGGCATGCATGTGGAAGTCAGAGGGCAACTTTCCGGAGCCGGTTACCTCCTTCCACCTTTACATGTTTTCTGGGGGTCAAACTCAGGCCATCAGGCATATACAGCAAGCACTTTTACCCCTTGAGATATCTCACTGGCCCACAACTTCTTTTTAATCATTACTAATATTAAAGGCTAAACACTAGTTAGACTCTCAGGGTATCCTGTTGCTAACAATTGAAGGTGTAGGGAGTGGATTTAACAAAACTAAGCAGGGTAGACCCAGCCTTGATAATTAACTCATCACTTTACTCTTTATGGGGGTAAGAGCTTCTGTAAGCAGGTTCAACCTAGTTAGTAGTGAAAAGAACACAATGAAGCCAAGTATAGAGAAACTACCTCCCCTCAGTTCAGCTTGTTCACCTATAGAATGGGAATGGTCCCTGACCCACATGCAGGTGGACAGCACAGATCAACAGATGGGGAGAAAGAGAGTATGTAATGCACAAGAGGGAATGAGTCTTGGGATGAAGTTCGGAAGTTAACATGTTAAGAATGAAAATGGCACCCCAAAGTGAGTGGTACAAACCTTTAATTCCCAGCATTCTGTGATCTCAGCATATCTCTGAGTTTGAGGCTAGCTTGGTCTTCAGAGCAAGTTTTAGGATAGCCAGGGCTAGCCTGTCTTGGGGTGGGGGTGGGGTGGGGAAGAGGAGGCAGAAGAAAAGGAGCAGGAAGGAAGGAAGAGGAGGAGGAGGAAGAAAAAAAAGAGAGATGGTGCAGCCTTATGGGTGGAGAAAGCAATCAAATGGAAGGTTGGTGGGCCAAGGAGGCCTTCATTTAATTGCACTGAACAAAGCTTCAAAAAGAGCCCCCAAACAAAGAATGTAGAAAAGCAGAATAGCAGCTATGAATCCAAAGTGGACAAGAGTTCTCACAGACAGGACGGTTCCTCCAGGATCACTAGCTGTACTCAGACTACAGATCCACTGTCTGTGTAATTGCCCTGGTAAGTTTCCAAACCCAGGGAGAGAGCCAAGAGTGCTCCAGGAAGAGACACTTGATGAAAATCACTTGATTAAAATATTCTTGAGTAGTCTGTTCACAGAGGGTGTATAAAGAAGGGAAGGAAACCATAGGCTCAGACTACCCCACTGAATAAGCAGTAAATTATATGCTGGCTTTGCCACCCTTTATGATCGTGGGCAAGTCACATAGGGACCCTACTCATTGGTCTTGAGAGCAATGGGAATGTCTGTTGACCTACCGATCTTGTGTGGGTTTGATGAGATGTCTGTCCCGTGTACTGTGAAATCCCTGTAGACAACCATCATATATCAGGGATTATGAGCACAAATTAAGGTAGTTTCCTGCCCATCCTTACTTCATGATAATCTATGCTGGGATGAACCTGCTTATAGAAGTTCTTACCCCCATAACGAGTAAAGTGATGAGTTAATTATCAAGGCTGGGTCTACCCTGCTTAGTTTTGTTAAATCCACTCCCTACACCTTCAATTGTTAGCAACAGGATACCCTGAGAGTCTAACTAGTGTTTAGCCTTTAATATTAGTAATGATTAAAAAGAAGTTGTGGGCCAGTGAGATATCTCAAGGGGTAAAAGTGCTTGCTGTATACACCTGATGGCCTGAGTTTGACCCCCAGAAAACATGTAAAGGTGGAAGGAGGTAACCGGCTCCGGAAAGTTGCCCTCTGACTTCCACATGCATGCCACTTATTTCCTATGCTAGTCATATGTGAAGCTTTAGTTTGCTTCCTGACCGCTTGTGACTTTCCTAAGAGTTGTGAACAGACATCCGTTAATATCAGATAGGACACCAACCTCAAAGAAACGCTTGCACCTAACTTAATTTGGTAGACCAGTGAGTTTAATTGGGGCTACTTTAATTGGGGGCATAAGCAACTTTGGAACTGCTACACCACTGAATAAGATTCTGTCCCAGCAATTGTAGGAGAGTGGAAGCTTCCTGTGTCTTATGTGCTCTCTCCCACTGTCTTAGGGTTTTATTGCTGTGAAGAGACACCATGACCAAAGTAACTCTTATAAAGAAAAACATTTTAATTGGAGTTGATTTACAGTTTCAGAGGTTCACTACATTATCATCAAGGTGGGAAGTACCACAGTGTCTAGGCAGACATGGTGCTGGAGAAGGAGTTGGGAGTTGTACATCTTGATCTTCAGGCAGCAGCAGGAGACTGCCACACTAGGCATGATTTGAGCATATAAGACCTCAAAGTCCACTTCCACAGTGACATACTTCCTCCACAAGGCCACACATATTCCACCAAAGCCACACCTCCTAATAATGCCACTCCCTATGGGCCAAGCATTCAAGCACTTAACTCTGTAGGTACCATTCCTGTTTAAGCCACCACACCCACCTTCTGGCAGGAAATGTTAATAGGCCTTATCCTGTGAGGGTTTTGTACTGATAATCATAACTGATCTGATTTCAAGACAACACCAATGCTATGCCATGATACCTATAGAATATAGTTCTATAACATCACAAGCATGCATATGCATTTGATGATAATTAGAATCTTGCTCTTTATTTCCCCACTTGTCCTTTATTTACATAGTTCTTTAATAATAACTTTGTGGACACAGTTTATGTACAATGTAATGCTCCTGCTCCTTTATAACATGTACAATTCCATGGGTATTAATGTTTTATATAGAGAGTTATATATTTTTCATCATAATCCATTTTGCAACATTTTAATCACCTCAAAAAGAAACCCCAAATCAGACATAGTGGTACATATGACCATTTCCTGGTCTACATAGTGGGTTCTAGGACAGACCTGTCTCAAAAAATAAAAATAAAAATAAAAATAAAAATAAAAATAAAAATAAAAGAAATCCCATGGCACATACTGTAGCACTTTTTTTTTTTTAAATACCACCCCTGTACTTCAGTTTTAAACAAACACTGGTTTTATGCTTGTGGAGTTTCTTATTCTGGTCTGTGAAAGACATGGATTCTTCTGCCTAGCTTCTTTCATTTAGTATGATATTAAGGTTTATCAGAGGTTGGAGCATGTCCCTAGTGCTCTGTTCCCTTCTAAGACTGAACAGTAAGTAATTCCATTATGTGTATATACTACATTTTGTTATCAGGTGGTAAACTTTTGTGTTATATATACCTCTAGACTTTTATGAATGTCCTTTAAAACATTCACATACAAGATTTTGTGTATAGCTAGGTGTGGTGGCATACACCTGGCCAGGTTGGTCTATATAGTGAGTTACAGAGCAACAAGGGCTATGTAGAGAGATGCTTTCTGCTGCCCTCCTCCTCCCCCTGCAAAAATTAAAATACAATTGCATATCTCTTTTGAGTATATACCTAGAAATTTCTGGGTGACATAATAATTTAAATTGAATTTGGCAAACCAGTAAAATCCCTCTTTGTTTAAATTTTTTATTTTACTTTTATAAGTGTTTTGATCCATGTGTGTTTGTACACCGTGATTGTGAATGGTGCCCCAGAGGTCAGCACGGGACTGGAACTAGAGTTAGAGATGGTTGTGAATCACTAAGGTCCTAGAAATGGAACCCAGGTCTTCGAAAAGAGCAAGAAGTGCTGTTATCTACTGTGCCATCTCTCCAGCCCCAACTCTTCATTTTTAACAGCCTTGTGTGAAGGTTTTTCTAATTTTGCCATATTCTAACCAGTGTTTGGTGTTTTTAGTTTAGCTTTTGCTTTGTTTTAAAGAGGAGTATTCTTTTTTTTTTAAGTACATGAGTGTTTTCATGTATCTTATGCATGCCTGATGCCTGAAAAGGCTGTTGGATCCTCCAGAACTGGAGTTACATACAGATGGTTTTGAGCCTTCCTGTGGGTCCTGGGAATCACACCTGGGGTCATCTGCAAGAGCGAGCATCCGTCCGTCCGTCCGTCCGTCCGTCCATCCATCCATCCATCCATCCATCCATCCATCCATCCATCCATCCATCCATCCATCCATCCATCTATCTATCTATCTATCTATCTATCTATCTATCTATCTATCTATCTATCTATCTATCTATCTGGTGTTTCAAGACAGGGTTTCTCTCTATAGCCCTGGCTGCCCTAGAATTTACTCTCTAGACCAGGCTGTCCTCAAACTCACAGAGATCTTTTTTCCCTCTAACTCCCAAATGCTAGGAGTAAAGGTGTACATCACCACTACTAGTCTTTTTTGGGGGTGGGGGTGGGGGTTCGAGACAAGGTTTCTCTGTGTAGCCCTGGCTGACCTGGAATTCACTCTGTAGACCAGGCTGGCCTCGAACTCAGAAATCCGCCTGCCTCTGCCTCCCAAGTGCTGGGATTAAAGGCGTGCGCCACCACCGCCCGGCTGCCTTTTTTTTTTTTTTTTTTTTTAATTGATACCCATCCTAGCTGGTGTGAAATGGTATTTGATTGTGGTTTTGACTTGTCTTCCCGTAGGATAATAATGAGGGTCTTTTCTTGTCCTTATTGGCAATTGTGTATCTTCTGTGGTTATATTCAGAGCCTTTTCCTGTATTTAATTAGATACTTTGTCTTTTTTATTATTGAGTTATAAAAACTGCTTTAGCATTTCAGGTATGAGTATCTTGCTAAATGTACAGTATACAGAGCACAGAGGTTGGAGGCAGAGCACTTTGGGGATACACAAGGTTTAGTTTGGTTCCCCACATTGCGGGGTGAAGGGAACAAAGATTTGCATGTACCCTTATACGCTGTGGGTTGTCTTTTCACTTTCTTGAAGTTTCTAATTTTGGCCAGGTATGCTGTCACATGCCTTTAATTCCAGCACTTGGGAGGCAGAAACATGGAGCTGTGTGAGTTCAGATCCAGTCCAATGAGCTCCAGGGGACCAGGGTCTGTTCCAGGCCAGGGGCCCAGACTTAGCTTATATCTAGGGCCATAGGAAGCAACAGAGCCAGGACCTAGACCTATCTCATGCCATCTGGTCCATGTCTAGCTCACACTTGCATTCAGCACAGTGAGGGTTTCTGGGTATATATTCCTGGCCAAATACTAAAGTTCTTGCTGTCAGTGCCATTCAGACTGATAACCTTCCCAAATTTAACTGCTCAGCAGATGCTGAATTATTATTCTTATTTTAGTTTCTCTTTTTTAAATTAAACTTCATGGAAATTAAAAGATGGGCGCGCGCGCACACACACACACACACACACACACACACACACACACAGAGAGAGAGAGAGAGAGAGAGAGAGAGAGAGAGAGAGAGAGAGAGAGAGAGGAGAGAGAACTTAGAATTTTAATTTAGAAGTAATGAACCTGCCTGCCATTCAACAGCCTCCTTTTTGTATATTCAGAAAACCACTCAGGTTGACAAAAAACTGGCCATATCATGACCCAGTAGGTTCTTGTAAAGAAATCTCCAAATGGCATGTTTTTAGCCTTTGTTTCATACAAAAACATTTTTTTAAAATACAAGGTCTCATCTATGGCTGGCTGGGAACTCATTGTGTAGCTCAGGTGACTTCCTCAAGTTCGTAGCAATCCTCTTGCCTTTACCTCCTAAGTGCTGGGATCATAGGCTTGAGCTGTATGCCTGCCCTTTAAAAAGAAGCTTGACTTGCATTTCATTGTAATTATTGGCATGTGGTAAAATACCCAATTTTTCCTTACAGGAATAAGCAAACAAAAATATCTCCAATAAGCTTCTGGAGGAACCACGTGTTCTTGTCCTCTTGTATCCTCTAATCTGACCATGGTCTCCCATCTGGCTTTGCCTTTCAGATTTGTCTTTGAAAACATCCTTGTTGGTGACAGTTTTATCCAAGAGGATATCCACAGAACCTCTTGTGGGCACAGAGTGATTGTTATAAGCATTTATGAAAGACTTGATTTTTTTTTTTGTTGTTGTTGTTGATTTACAGCAATGTTACTTTGCATGAATAGCAGTTAATTTCAGGGCTCAAGAATGGCTGAAGAAGTGGTGTGAGATGCCATCAGTGTCCTTCACAGTGGCAGCTTGTGTTCAGGGTAGTGTCCAGCCAAAACCACACTACTTTCCTGAGTCTTGTGAACTTGTCTGCTTTGACAGCAACCAGAAGCAAAAAGAAGTGAAAGCTTTTTTATTTTTTAATTTTTTTTACTTTTTCTTTTTTGGTTGGTTTTGAGTAATTTTGTGTCTTTTGTTTGTTAGATTAAGGAAATGAAATAATTACTATGGCCCTAGATGTGAGCAAGGTCTGGGCCATGTGCCCTTGGTGCTTCCATAGTTGGATAATCCTTTTGAACCAGCTCAAAGTGTTGGAATAACTGGAGCTGAGCACTGTCATCACTGATTAAATTCATATGATTGTTGGTTTCCCCTGTGAGCTGTTAGTACTCTGGTGTTTTTCTTGCTGAGTGCCTGCAGGCAGGCTACACGTGCAGAGGTAACCAATGTGTGCATCTAGTGCTGTGTGTCTGCCTCTCCAGCCTTCAGGAGTACTTTCTTTGGTCACTCAGCCCCTGCAGGGCAGCCCATCAAAGGCCATGGTATTTGTTGTAAGAGAGGAGTATGTCTTTTAAAAACACATTACCACCAGGTACTGCTGTGTTTGCTTTTAAGCTATATTATGTTTTGGGTTTTAGTTGCCTTTTATGGCAGAGATAGGTACATTTTAGAATCATTTTCAAACAGCTCATCAAACATCATGATTGCATGGAAGGTTCAATACTTAAATGCAATTTCTTGCTTAGTGTCCATCCACTGAGAGTGCTTAGCATAATTGTTATAAATGAATACTGGGGCTGGAGAGAGACGGCTTAGTGGTTAAGAGCACTGACTGCTCTTCCAAAGGTCTTGAGTTCAAATCCCAGCATGGGATTTACACATGGTGGCTCACAGCCATCTGTAAAAAAGATCTAACACTCTCTTCTGATGTGTCTAAAGACAGCTACAGTGTACATATATAATGAATAAATCTTTTTAAAATTTTTAAAAAAATTACTGAATACTAGAATCTCTGTCTTTTAAAGCTATTACCCTTATTCTTTAGCCTGTTAACTTTCACATTTTCATTTTCAGTTTTTACCAGAAGCAAATGACTATTTTCAGTGTCTTACATATCACTAGGTGAGTAGTCTCCCACAGAACCACAGCCCTCAGTTTGATGGTGGTTTAGAAGTAGCACAGGCTGTGCACATTGACTTTCTTTAATTTTTTTTAATATTTTTATTTTCTATATTCTTTGTTTACATTCCAAATGATTTCCCCTTTCCCAGGTCCCCCCTCCCCATATGTCCCATAAACCTTCTTTTCTCCATCCATTCTCCAATCACCTCCCTCCTTTTTCTCTGTCCTTATATTCCCCTCCAAAGCTAGATCAATCCTTTCCAGGATCAAGACCCTCTCCATACTTCTTCATGGGAATCATTTGTTATGCGATTTGTGCCTTGGGTATTCAGGGCTTCTGGGCTAATAATTAATATCCACTTATCAGAGATTGCATTCCATGTGTATTCTTTTGTGATTGGGTTACCTCACTTAGGATGATATTTTCCAGATCAAACCATTTGCCTAAAAATTTTGTGAATTCATTGTTTCTAATTGCTGAGTAGTATTCCATTGTGTAAATATACCACATTTTCTGTATCCATTCCTCCTTTGAGGGATATCTGGGTTCTTTCCAGCTTCTGGCTATTAGACTTTTTTTAATTTTTTTAATGTGAGTTTTTTTCCTGGGGAGTTATTTTCATTATCCTCTTGGTACAGAGGAACAATAGATTATATGGCTTTTCTCTAAAATGCAAAGTTGATTGATTGGCTGAGCATTCAGAAAACTTGTGCCTGCACTAGAGGAGTGTTGGTTTACTTCTCCAACTGTTCCCAGTTGGAAGTCTCCACACACAGCCAGAGCTGTCGAGCTCCTTTTCTGTGTCAGTTCCTTATCTTATTACAGTTCTCACAATCTCTATGACAACAAGAAGAAATATTGTTTTTCTGGGTTCTGGATTCCAGAAAAAATAGTTTAGGCCATTGATTCAAAGAGGCATTCATTTCAGGACAACTTTCTAACATTATAAATGGCTCAGAGGAGTAAAGTGTTCGGTGAACAAACTTGAAGACTTGAGTTTGGATCCTCCAGAAGGTGGAGAGAATACTACAAGGCTGTAATTCCAGTACTTCTATGTTAAAATAGGCTGTGGAAACAGGAGATGCCCCAGAAGCTTGAGGCCAGCTAGCCTAGCACGAGCAGTGATTGACAGCAAAAGACAAGATGGAAAACAAGGACTGACACCTGAGGCCATCCTCTCACCTCTCCATACGAGCCTGTCATGCACACATACAGAGCTTTTTACTTTTTTGGAAAAGAAATTATGTATTCTTTTTTTACATAAAAAGGGAGAAAAGTCTTATGCTTCAAGAGAAAAGTGGATAGAGATACCTTATCCCTTCATATAATTTAAAAGCCTTAATTTTAGCTACTACACTTTTTAAGGGAAGATCTGGACCATTATGCATCCTGGACCATAAAGGGGAAAGGACAATAGGAGGAAGTTTCTCCCTTAAATCCCAGGAACTTTGGATACGGTAGAATTACAGAGTGAGTTAGCTTGTCCTACTAATATAGCAAATGGTTCCTATGTAACTAACTCATTTGCAAGCAGATGATCCTTTTGGAGTTATTGTAAACCTTCAGTGAAATGTAGAAGTATTACAACCTTGGGCAAAAGCACAGTTCAGGCTTCAGCTCTCTCCTCTGAGACATGGGGATACTGTGCCAGTGTGTTTCAAGCAATTTTTCTTGAAATCTTCTGAAAGAGCTACTCTTGGTTTCAGAGCTTGGCAGGTGGACCATCTCAAGGAACAGTTCTCCCCTGACACTTATACCTGGCAACACATTAGGGGTTCCATTAAGAAAACAGTGAAATTGTGATATAATCAGTCTCAGTGGGCCCTGAGAAGTCTGAAGAAGGTCCATTTGCACATTCTAGCATAAAATAGTTGTTCCATATCTATGCCATCCCTAGGTCTGCTGTGTATGCTCCTTGTTAGCCTTCTGCTTTAGCAGACCCTTATTTGGAAATGCAATGGATGTTCACTGCCTTTTCTAGATACCATAGGATCTGTCTGTTGAGGAGAAAATTAGAACTTCTCAGGTTGTTCACCTGATTATTATGTTTGTTGTAGCTGTAATACCCAAATCCATGCCAGAATTTAGCATCACCAGGAGTTAGCGTTAGTTATGTGAGTGGTAAGGCTGCTGGTTCTTTCTTCACTGTGTCTGCCTGAGTCATTCCACGTGCTCATTGCCTGTCTACAGCCCATGTCCTGGATGGCTCTCAAAACAGCCGTCCCAAACAGTCTCCTTGACTTATCATCGAGAGAGCCAATGGGGAGGCTTTCCTGAAATTCTCTGTGTAGACCAGGCTGGACTTAGACTTATAAAAGTATGCCTGACTATGCCTGACTTTGTCTTCAGTGTGCTGAAATTAGAGGCTGCTATGTTCAGCCTCTGCAACTGTCATTAACTGTCAGAAAACTAGTGTTTTCTTCTCTTTTTTTTAACCTAATTTTATTTTCTTATTATTTCATTTTCAATATCTCAGCCCCCCCTCCCAATCCTTTTCCTTTTTCCTTCAGAAAAGAGCAGGCCTCCCAGGTATATCAGCCAAACAAGTTATAACAAGATATGATAAGATTAGGCACAAACCCTCATATCAAGGTTGTATGAGGCAACCCAGTAGTAGGTGAAAGAATTAGAGACACCCCCACTTCCACTGTTACGAGTCCCACCAAAACACCAAGCTATCAATCATAATGCATATAGAGGGCTTAGCACAGACCCATGCAGGCTGTTTCCTGATGCAGTCTCTGTGAGAGCCCTGCTTGGTTATTCTGTGAGCCTTGTTCTCCTTGTGTACTTGATACCTCTAGCTCCTACAATTTTTCCTCCTTGGCTTCTGTGGGGTTCCCTGCGCTCCTCTCCGATTTGGTGTTTCTCTCCACCCAATGTTTGGCTGTGGGTCTCTCTGCATCTGCTCCCATCAACTGCCAGCAGTGCCTCTCTGATGACAATTGGGTGAGGCACTGATCAATGAATATAGCAGAATATCACTAGGAATCATTCTATTGATTTTTCTTTTTCTTCTATCCCAGGTCTCCGGGCTATCCAACCTCTGGGTCCTAGTCCAAGCCATTGCTTGACCACTCCCACAAGTTTATACATACATAGCCCTAGCACATCTTGGAGGTGGGATAGATTGTAGGTGCAAGGTTTTATAGCTGGGTTAGTGTCCCAGTCTCACCACTAGAAGAAGCCTTGACTGATTAAAGAAGAGAGCTGGTTAAGTCTTATATATAATCACTAAGTTACCCTCATAGATTCCTGGGAGTTTCTACATTCCCCCCTGTCACCCTACCTACCTCAGTGCCACCAATTCTAGTGTCTCTTCTTCTATCCCTCCTCTTCCCCCCTCCACCTGATCCCTTCTGTTTCCATCCTCACCTGTTCCTAGTCCACTAGAACATCTATTTATTTTATTTCCCCTTCTCAAGGAGATCCATGTGTCCCCCCGACCCCCAATATTTAGCCTTTCTAAGTATGTGAATTGTAGCATGATTACTTTACAGCTAATATCTGCTTAAAAGAGAGTATATGAGTCTGGGTTACCTCACTTAGAATGGTTTTTTTTCTAGTTCCATCTATTTACCTGCAAATTTAATGATGTCATTTCTATAAACAGCTGAGTAATACTTCATTGTGTAAATGCACCAACCATTTTTTTTTAATCCATTCTTCAGTTGAAGGCCACCTAATTTGTTTCCAGTTTCTGGCCATTTTAAATAAAACTGCTATGAACATAGTTAAGAAAGTGATAGAATGTTCTTTGGGTATGTGCTCAAGAGCAGTATAGCTGGATTGATTCTCAGTTTTCTGAGAAACCACTTGCCACATTGATTACTATAGTATTTCTACAAGTTTACACTCCCACTAGCAATGGAGGACTATTCCTCCACAGCCTTGCCAGCATGAGCTATCCCTTATGTTATTAGCCATTTTGATTGTGTAAAATAGAATCTCATAATAGTTTGATTTGCATTTCCCTAATGGCTAAGGATGTTGAAAATTTCTTTACGTGTTTCTCAGCCATTTGAGATTCCTCTATTGAGAATTCTCTATTTAGATCTGTAACTCAGTATTTTTGAGTTTTTGTTTTGTTTGCTTGCTTGTTTGTTTTTTTTTGTTTGTTTGTTTTGTATTTTAAAAATGTTTTGTTTTGTCTTGAGACAGGGCATCTCTTTGTAGCACTGGCTGTCCTAGAACTCACTGTGTAGACCAATCTACCCTTGAATTCAGAGATTTAAGATTTATTTATTTATGTATACGAGTGCTCTTACCTGCTTGCCAGAAGAGGGTATCAGTTCACATTACAGATGGTTATTAGCCACCGTGTGGTTGCTGGGGATTGCACTCAGGTCCTCTGGAAGATTAGACAGTACTCTAACACTGAGCTATCTCTCCAGCCCAATGAGGTCTCATTTATTAATTGTTGATCTTAATGCTTGTGCTATAGGTGTTATCTGTTCAGATTACCCACTTTCTCTTCTGTCTGGTTCAATATGTCTGGTTTTATGTTGAGGTCTTTGATCTACTTGGACTTGAGCTTTGTGTGCAGGGTGATTAGGTATGGACCTATTTGCATGCTTCTACATGCAGATACTCAGTTATACTAGCACCATTTGTTGAAGTTGCTTTCTTTTTTTCATTATGTCTTTCTAGCTTCTTTGTCCAAAATCAAGTGCCCATAGGTATGTGGATTTACTTCTGGGTTTTCAGTTCCATTCCTTTGATCAACGTGCCTTTTTATGCCAGTACCATGTGTGGCCTTTTTTGTTTTTGTTTTTTGTTATTGTTTGTTTGTTTGTTTGTTTTTACTATAGCTCTCTATATAGTAGAGCTTGAAATCAGGGATACCTCAGGAAGTTCTTTCACTCAGGGTGAGTATGACTCAATAAATTAAACAATGTTTCTTTTTTCATTTTTTTCATAATTGAATAGAACTGCATGACAAATTTTATTTAGGTTCCAAATACAAATGCATCAGTGTTTGTTTTGTTTCTCCTTTTGAACTAATTTGAGGAGTATTAGCGTTACCTCTTCTTTGAAAGTCTGATAGAATTCTGTACTAACTACCCTCGGCTTTTTGTGGTTGGGAAACTTTTAATGACTGCTTCTTTCTTTATGGGGATTATAGGTCTACTAAAATTGTGTTTCTGAGATCAACTTAACTTTGGTAAGTGGAATCTATCAAGAAAATTATATATTTATTTTAGGTATTCCAATTTTGTGGAGTACAGGTTTTTAATGTATGCCCTAATGATTCTTTGGATTCCCTGAGTGTCTGTTATGTCCCCCATTTCATTTCTGATTTTGTTGATTTAGATAGTCTCTCTCTGCCTTTTAGTTTGTTTGGATAAGGATTTGTCTATCTTGTTTTTTTTCCCCCTCAAAGAACAATCTCTTTGTGTCATTGAATCTTTGTATTGTTCTTTTTGTTTCTAGCTTATTTATTTCAGTGATTAGTTTATTTGTTTTCTACTCTTTGTGCTTATGCTTGCTTCCTTTTGTTCTAGAGCTTCCAGGTATACAGTTAAGTTGCTAGTAGGAGATCTCTCTAATTTTTATATATAAACACTCAGTGCTACAAATTTTCCTCTTAGCATCACTTTCATTGTGTTACATAAGTTTGAGTACGTTGGTATTCATTTTAATCAAATTCTAGAAAGTCTTTTATTTCTTTATTTTTCTGTATTGGCCCTTTTTTGAGTCAGTAGACAGTTGTTCACTTTCCGAGAGTTTGTAAGCTCTCTGTTGTTCCTATTGTTGAAACTCAGCTTTAATCCACAGTGATCTGATAGGGTGCAGGGCTTTTTCTCAATTTTTTTTTGTATCTTTTGAGACTTGTTTTATGACTGCATATGTGGTCAGTTTTGGAGAAAGTTCCATGAGGTGCTAAGAAGGTATATTCTTTTCTATTAAGGTGAAATGTTGTGTAGATGTCTGTTAGGTCCATTTAGTTTATAATGTCGCTTAATGCCAGTAGTTCTCTGTTTAGTTTTTGGCTAGATGATCTGTGTACATTGATGATAGTTATGTTGTTGTTATATCCCCCATTTCATTTCTGATTTTGAAATGATAGGGATGAAGGTTGGGTATTGAAGTTGCCCACTGTCAATGTGTGAGGGTCAATGTGCGATTTAGGCTTTAGTAATGTTTTACTCTTTTACAAACATGAGTGCCCTTGTGTTTGGCAAACAGATGTTAAGAATTGAAGCATCATTTTTGAGCATGGAATGTCTTCCATCTCTTTTGATTAATTTTTCTCAAAGTCTATTTTGTTAGATATTAGATAGCTACACCAGCTTGTTTTGTTCTTTTAGGTTCATTTGCTTAGGGAAAAAAAATTCCAACCCCACTCTCAAGGAAATGTCTATCTTTGATGTTGAGGTATGTTTCTTATATGCAGCAGCAGGATAGATTCTGATTTTGAATCCATTCTATTAGTTTCTCTGTCTCTCTCCTTCTCCCTCCCCCCCACCTCTTTCTGTGTGTGTGTGGGGGGGCGGGATTATTTATTTTCTGTGTTTTCACGGGTATAGTTAAATTCCTTGGGTTGGAGTTTTCCTTCTAGTACCTTCTGGAGGGGTGGCTTTTTGGATGGATGTTGTTTAGATGTGTCTTTATCATGGAAGACCTTGTTTTCTCTGTCTGTGATGATTGAAAGTTTTGCAGGGTATAGTAGTATGTGTTGCCATCCATGGTCTGTCAGAGTCTGAAAGCCCACCCGCCTGGACTCCTGGCAACTGGCATGGCCTATGATAAAGCAGGAAGTCTCTGACCAACGTGGGGCCTGAGAATTGGGAAAAGTTGTGGGGGTGGGGGGGCAACACTGAAAGAATGGGGGATATCTGCAGGTGGGCAGCCTACTTGGACTTTTGGCAGCCTGTGTAGCCTCTTGTCTCTCAGGGGTCTCTCTCTGAGATGGGAGTGGGGACATGGTGTTGCTTAGGGGGTGAAGATTGGGGGGCCTGAAGGGAAATACTGAGAGTGTAGGGAAGGTCCTTGGGAGGGAAGGCGGCCTACCTGGATTTCTGGCAGCCTGTTTAGCCTCAGGTAGAGCAGCTTCTTCACTTTTCTTTAAATGTTTCTAAGCTTATTTGAAAAATGTCCATGTTGCTGTTTCATATTCACATTGTCTTTTTTACTTCTACTATGTAAAGTGGAAGGCTTTGGAATACCCCCACCATCCCTACTTATATCTTTCTATCCCACTTTTCCTCCTTCCCTCCCTTCTTCCTTCCCTGACAGTGTTTCTATGTGTAGCTCTAGCTGTCCTGGAACTCGATTTATACACCAAGCTAACCTCGAACTCAGAGATCCACATGTCTCTGCCTCCCAAGTGCTGGTATTAAAGATGTGCCCCACCAGGCCTGGCTTCTGCATTTTTCATATTGTGCTTGTTCCTTACATTATTGTTGCAGTAGTATTCTCTGATGCAGCTGCATGCCTAGATGTAAAGTCTGGCTTTCTTTGGATTAAGGAGCTGTGTTCTTATTCTCTCTTCTTGCTCCCAGTTGATCCCTTAGTTCCACATTTCATTCTCTCATTCAGAACTGTAAAACTCCTTAGTACTACAGTCTTACTTGGCAGTAGCTCAGAATTTCATTGTTTGTTTGACTTTCCTGCAGCTGTCATGCTCTGGGCCTTTGTGTTGAGATTTCCTTTATTTCTCCTCTTTGGAGTTCTTGTACCTGGATCTTACTCTTAACTCTCCTTGGGTTTAGTTTCTTTCTTTTTGTTGTTGCTGACAATAACTTTGTGAACTGGACATGAATAGGAAAGTTGTAGACATGTAGAGTTTTCTTTGGGAGGATTCATCATCTATTTTCCTTCCTCGTTCACTAGCCTTTCAAAATATGGTCACCAGCCCACGTGAGTGAAGGGTAGCAGTGTTGTGTTCTCTGGGTAGGAAGTATCAGCTTCCTGTGCCAGTCAGTGCCAGTGAGTCTTTTTGTTTGGAAATGACTTTGATGAATTGGCAATCAACACTTAGTAGAGCTAATCCTTAAAAGGTTCATGCTACAGGTTGGTTAAATCCTGATTTATTTGCCCTCGACCCTCCATTAGCTAAGCAGAGACCTAAGTGGCTTTCCAAAAACAAAGCAGGCTGCCAAATAGAAAGGCCAAAGGCTTTGTCCAACAAGCAGTCATTTATTGAGCACCTATTGATGTCAAGGTTAACAGGGTGGTTGGAAGCTCTGAGTAATACTGTTCTAGAAGCAGATGCTCACATTAGATGGGGGTAGGGAGCAGTAAAAGGGACTGGTAAGCACCATGAAAGTATTTGGTATCAAAGATATGGACACCACTTAGCTTTGTGAGTGCATTCAAGAAAGCTCCATGGAAAGAGTGACATTGAGGCTGATCTTGAAGGACAGAGTGTTCTTGGCAAAGGCATAAAGCAAAAGTGAATTAAACAGATCTAGAGAAAATAAGGAGGACTTAGTCCCTGAGCAGCTACTATGCTACTTGTTTGTGTCACATCTCATTTTAACTCTTGTTTCCCATGAAGGCATTGGGGTTTGTATCAGTCCCCATAAAGATTGAGCAGTGTTCTTCTTCCTTGCCTCATGCCATACTGAGCATTCCCAGGTTACTCTTCCCAAAGCACAGGGTCAATGTTAAACACAGAACATACCATACTTTGTTTTATCCTTGCGTTTAATTATAGTTTATTATTTGCTTGATATTCTCCCATGGATCTGTCTCAGAAAACTTGCTTGTCTTTTTGCTTTAGGTGGTGGGGCTGTCCTTCATTTCCTAGTAGAAAATTAAGTACTTTAGTGGAATCTTCATCAGGTTCTATTCTAGATTTCTGAACTTATTGGATTCCCCTACCCACTTTGTGATGTTTCTGGGTTCGTATATGTAATTAGGTGTTTTAAAACTGTCCTAAAAATAGTACAGCAAAAGAATCTTTTAAATTTCAACCATGTGGTTAGGTAAACTCTCTTACCTCAAACGTTTTAAGAAAAATTTGGGGCCTGGGGAAAAGTATTTACTTGCAAGCAAAGAACCTGAGTTTGACTTCCCAGCTTGCATCTACAAAGCCAGGCACACCTGCCCATGCCTGTAACTCTAAGGAGAGGATAGCAGAGACAGATCCCAAGAGATCACTGGCTAGCCAGCCTAACCAAAACAGGAGTTTCTGGTGCAGTGAGGAACTCCATCTCAAGGCAGTAAGGTGGAGAAGGATAGAGGAAAACATTGAATATTTTGCTCTGGCCTCCAAATATATATACCCAAACACTCACATCTCTTTCTCTCTTTCTCCCTCTCTCTCTCCCTCTCCCTCTCCCTCTCCCTCTCTCTCTCTCTCTCTCTCTCTCTCTCTCTCTCTCTCTCTCTCTCTCTCTCTCTCTCACACACACACACACACACACACACAGAGTGCTTATAAGAGTAAAACTCAGAAACTCAGAAGGGCTTATAATTTTTAAATGCTAATGTGTCATATTATGTAAAAAATTACCATGTTTGAAAACCATACACTGCATGATCCTAATACTACTTTTGAATGATAAAGTGTCAGAAGTATACATTGGTCCCCTGTAGAGTGATCTGATGGCACTGACTGGACAGGAACTGAGGCTTTTGCATAGTGGGTGTGGAGTAATGCTGTAGAAGCAGTACTGAGTTGGGTCTTTGGGAGACTATTTGAATTCCTTGTGTAGAAGGTCCTTGTTTTGTGTAGATGATTGCTATCCAGAAAAGGGCCTGGGATCTTTTAAAAGTAGGAACTAATATCTTAGATAATAGTAATCGGTCTGATTGAGACTGTCTTGAAAAATGAGGTTAAAAATAAAAAAGTTTAGGATTGTTGTTGTTGTTGTTGTTGAAAACCCATTCTGAGATAGAATCCATACATGACACTGTTAATGTGGCTGAAAGAACCTGGAACTAAATTGGTTGAGAATTTGTTTTTAATTTAACAGGTTAGAATGTAATTATAGCCTCAGTATTTTATACCGGGACTGCATAATGGATCTCGGATGAACAGTGTTAGAATATTTTCAGGAGAATTGTCTGATTTTGGTATCCTTTATTTATGTTTGACTTTGGTGATACCGTTCATGGGTCATTTTCCAATTGAGAAAATGCTCATTTCCCCATAGTTCCTTTTCTGCTTTGCTCATTCTCTGTGGAAGCACCCGTGCATAAGTCTTTAATTCTTAGCTAGATCATTTCCCATTGGCTTTGAGTGGGATCCAGTTGCTCATTGGCTGACATGATTCTTGTGGCACTGTTCATTTGGCGTCATTGCTGACTTGCAGTTCCAGTCTGTGGGTTCTTTATGTACTCTAATTACTGCCATTGCATATTTAACAGTTTGCTATAAGCATGGAGTGAGATTGAAATGTAACCTAGTAACCCACTTTCTGATGAGAAGTTCATTATTTTACTTTCCTCCTGACATAGCATGCTCATTCGCATATGATTCCTACCTTTGCCTAGGAGACATCATTCTTTGTATCAGATCATCTCACTAGTTCATATTTTCATCATACGACTTTTTCTAGTTATTTGAGAAATATTTTTCCAGCCTGGCCATGGTGGTACTGGGTTCTCTGTTTGGAATCCTCCAAGTCACATGATCAGAAGTTTCATGAAATATAGTAAAACAGGGTCACAAGTATTGCTGCTTTTGTAATGACTTGACCAGAGACTTTTGGAAACTGAAGCTGGACTGAGTTGATCTCACCTTTTCCTGAAGGTCATAGGTAACTGAACTTTTGTTATAATTTGGTGACCCTTGTTCATCTTTTGTTGTAGGAGGCCTTGGCATTTTAGGCTACTCCTTATTTAATATAACATTCCAGTATGGGCGAAGACTTGTAGGGACATTCTAGAAGAAAGGTTATACTGTCTACTTCACTGCAGAACCCTTGTTGGTCCTACAGGAAAACGGAAATGCAAGGCTTATGAAAAAAATAGGACTCTTAATTCTTTGTCTTGGAATTCCCAGGGGTCCCACACTGTTGCATGGGAGTCAGATTCCCCTCATTGAATCTCTGGATTGTCCTCTCATTGCCATCTCTGGAGATGAGACATGGAAGGTGTGGCACCTCTTTGCTTAAATGCTTCTTGTCTTCTGTGTGCCATTTACTGCTTCGTATTCTGATACTATCTTAATGTCTAAACCCCCTTCTAGTTTTAAGTCCTTCTCTTTGTCTTGTAGGCTGTGACTCTTTTTACTACTGATCAGTGTAGTTTCATTCTTCCTCCTCCATCTTTTGCACTTCTTCTAGTTTGGAATGACTAGTCTTATTTTTCCTTCGGTTTGCTTTGAGGCCCTGCTGCTTCACAGACACATGCCCCACTTTCTGCATGTTATAGTCCTTGACTATAACAGATTTAAAGCTACAAAACATTTTTTTTCTGAAGATTTTCTCTTTCAGTCTTTTTCTCTCAGATAGTCAGCTCTCAAGTGAAGAGGCACAGAGCAGAGTGCAAAGTCGCACAATAGGAGTATTTGGGTTGGGTGTGCAACTTGCTTGCTCATGGTTTCTTGGAAAACAAGATTATTTCCCTTGAACTTTTGTTTTCACCTGTAAAACAAGTAAGGAATAATATGCATTAGTTTTCTATTTGCTGCTTTAAGTTACTACAGGTCTGGCTTAAAACAGTACTAATCTTAATACAGTAGCCTAATCCAGGAAACCTCCATCTCATCATGCTTAGTCATATATGCCAGTGTGTCTTATTATGTGAGGTAAAATGTATGAAGGTTAGGATATCTTTGGAGCTGTTATCCCTTCTATAGTGGAATCTAGAAGATTCTTCATTTTGTTTTGTTTTTTTCCCCCAAGACAGGGTCTCACTATGTAGCCCTGGCTGTCGTGGAACTCTTAGACATCTACCTGCCTCTTCCTCCCAAAGTGCTGGGATTAAAGTCACGTGCCACTACTCCTGGCCCTAGAAGGTTCTTAATACAAATCTAGAGATATCTTTCAACTTCAAGAGTTTAGCATATTGGTCTGGAGAAATGGAACAATGGTTAGAAGCATGACTGCTCTTCTAGAGGGCTAAGGTTCAAATCCCAGCACCCACAAAGTAGCTTACAAGTCCAGTTGTAGGGGTTCTGACTTCTCTGATCTCTGCGAGGATTAGGGCACGCACCTAGTGCACAGATGTACATGCTAGCAAACCACTCATACACATAAAAATAAATAAATATTAAAGGGAGATTTAGCACATATAGTGCTAGGCTTATAACTTAATAAGTTATCTATGAGAATTTCCTTTTCCCATGTTTTTGGGCTCTGGAGCCTATGGTGTATGATACTATTCTTTGCAGAGTCTTAAATATCTGCTCATCTCAGATAGGGAATCAAGGACAAACCAAAGTACAGATGCCACCTAGGTACACTCTGACAAACCATTGAATTTTTGGGAGTCACAGGAGTATGAATTAGGAGCTAGGTATAGAAGCAGGAATAATTTTAAAGACTGATGCATTTCCAAAGCTCAGCCTAACAGGGATGATGGCTAACAAAAGCTGGAATCATGGAACACATTCCTTGACTTCTAAGTAATTCACCAAGTCAGAGAGTATCTCTGACTTAGCTAGTCTCAGACTCTTAGGGGCAGCTTGATGGGTCTATTCTGCTAGACAACATAACTGATCTCTGTGTCTTTGGTAGTCTTTATGACTTATGTAAGCTTAGAGAGGGAGATGACTTGTGCATCTAGTCAGTTTCATGGACTTCCTAAGACTCTAAATTTTACTTCCTGAATCTTGATGATCTTTTATTTTAAAGATCTATTTTTATTTTATGTCTCTGTATGTTTTGCTTGCATGTATGTGTACCATGTGTATGCCCATAGAGATCAAAAGACATTGATCCCCAGGAATTGGTGTTAGAGATGATTGTGTGCTGTCAGTGTGGATACTGGGAATTAAACCCTGAGCAACAAGTAGCCTAACCACTGAGCCAACTCTCGAGCCCTACTTACTTCTGAGTTTTAGTGAGCTTCCCCTGTAGAACTTACTGGATCTTAAAGCAATGTGAGGTAATTGCTACAGAATAGCCTGAGACAAGTCAATGCTAGAATTCTAAACATAGACCTTGGGATTTCTGTGGTTTTCAAGCTTCTATATGAGAAAATAAGCTGGCACTCCTCTACCTAGTTTCTACTTTGTGATGTGTAACAGATTGAAAAGACTTAAAAGAATGTCATCCATTTAGTAACCATTTGTTATCTTAAAATAGCCTGCTAATTATACTGATGATTTGCCACATTTCTAGCTCTCTCATAAAGTCCTGAATATGTCTCTAGGCCCTCATGTATAAGTTAATGTGACCTTAAGACCTAGAAACCAAATAGAATATTATCCTGATTAGTTTTTGGCTTTTTGGTTTCTTTTTTTTTTTTTTAACAATTATTTAGTGTTAGATTTATGATATTTCATAGTAATTTAGATTGGCATTTATATAAGATGCTTTTTCTCCCTCTTATCAGGTGGCTTCTACCTCAGACAACTATTACTTTGAAGGCAGAGAGAAAGTAGCCATAATAAATATTTATAGGGGCTGAAATCATGGCTCTATCTATAAAATACTTGCTGGGCAAACATGTGGCCTTAAATTAAATCCCCAGCACCATGTAAAAACCAAGCACAATGGCATACACCTGTAATCCTAGCACTGGACAGGCAGAGACAGGAGGATCTCTGAGACTTAGTAGCCAACCATTCTAGTTGGAAAGCTCCAGGTTCCTTTAAAGATCCTGTCTCAAAAAAATAAGGTAAAGGGAGATTGAGGAGACATCTAATATCAACCCCTGGGCTCCACATACCTACATAAATGCGCATATACATGAATATATGTGTATACAATATATACATGTATTTATTCCATTTTATTTTATGGGTATGGATGTTATGTTTGAATATATCTGTATAGCAGCATATGCAGGGCTGGTGTTTATGGAGGCCAGAAGAAGGCATCAGATTCTTTGGAATTTGAGTCATAGACTGTTGTGAGCCATCATGTGCTTGCTTGGAATTGAACCTGGGTCCTCTGGAAGAGCAATCAGTGTTCTTAACTGTTGAGTCATTTCTCCACCCCTTGTAATGTCTATTTCTAGGAGTTTTATTGCGCTCTCTTTGGTGTTCAGCCCACTGTAATGAATTGAAATTCCCTATGGATTGAAAAACTTTTCCCTGCCATAAAATTTGAAGTTTTGAAGTGGCTTTTGCTTAGTACACAATAAGAAGTGGGTCAAACCAGTCTATGGCCAGCCTATTGATATTTTCTTTCCATTTTGACTTTTAGATGCACCCACTAGGCCTATGTAATAACAACGATGAAGAGGACTTGTATGAATATGGCTGGGTAGGTGTGGTGAAGCTCGAGCAGCCAGAATTGGACCCCAAACCCTGTCTCACTGTTCTGGGCAAGGTAAGCACCAGGCCTTCTGTGTCCCTGCCATTGTGGTTGGTGTTTTCTACTTAAGCATTTTCCTTCCTGAGTGTCTAATAGCAGGTTCTGAAGAAGAGCCATGCAGGCATAGCACTCCTTCTGAAGCTGGGTGAACAGACGTAGCACCATGGAGCTCGTGTGCTCTGGCCCTGTAGGAGGCCCCAGCCTGAGTCTGCTGTACCCCTGCCCATTATGTGACCTTGGGCAAGTTGCTTTCCCTGGGTGTCTCAACTTCGTATCTGTGAAATGGTTTGATATTAGAAGTCCATAATACTGTGCTTTACACCTTTGGTGTCACGGGTTTTAGACTTGAGATTTGGGGGGCTTCAGGAAGTATTATGATATATATTTTTTCTGTAAGTATCCGTGGGGACCTGGGGCCATACTCAATAATCATACACATTCACATATGTGTAGCAGACCATATGGATATTCACATTAAGTGGAATAACTGAAGCCTGAACAGCCTCCTCTTAGCCCACAGTTGCTTTACCTCCAAATGAGGTCAAATCCATTAATTTTTGCTGTCAAGTCTGTTATGGGAAAACTCTTGTAATGTAGAGCTTCCTTGGTTTCAGAATAGCAGGCAGCAATTATGGCCCTGCATGTGATTAGGAGGTGAGTCGAGATCTGATGCCTAGTGCCTTGTGTGTCACAGTTGGCTGACATACCATTTAGACGCAGTAGCAAACAAAACATGATTTTTAGCTGCTAGGGGTTAATAGAACTTCTGACTCTAGTATAGGATAGAAATAAATTCACTTTGGAAATCCATGCATCCATCCATCCATTCATCAGGAACTCATAATGTGATAGGTCATAACCTGTTTTAAAGTGGATCATTTTGTTAAAGGGAAGGGTTTCGTGAAAGTAATTTGAACTTTTGTTTGGGAGAATGATAGTGCCTCTAAGAGTAGCCTTACTTCCTGGACATTTTATGGTCCCCAGAGCTACAGATCTGTGTGTTGTGGAAGATAACTACATCATGTTCCTGGAAGCTGAGGTTTTCTTGGATATCCGGGCAAGAGGAGAGGTGATGTTGGTGCAGAGAGCAGTCACAAAACATAGAGAATCTTCTGCCAACTACTCCTAAAAGGTCTTTGGTCCTGGAGATCCTCGTGTGCCTAATTTGTTTGTGGGTTTTTGTTCCTCTTATGCTTTTTGAGAGACTGCTTGACTCTTGTCAAGTTTTCCTGCCCTTTCATTGGGGGAGAAATCTGACAGGAATTATGGCCTGTTTGGTTTATGGTTCACTAAGTTGAATAAAGTTGTGTGAGGTGGCTCAGCATTGATACCTCATCTTTTCAGTTGACCAGAGTGGCTTAATGATGCCTAGGAGAGCAGTAACCCTCCTGAGAGTACATTAGTGTTTTCCTAGGGGAAAACGCTGGCTACGTCCACAGGGTAGGAGCAGTAGGTGTCTACTTCAACTCTGCGGTTGGCCTCTAGGTGTAAGCTGCGACTGCTCTACGCTCAGCTTATTGGCTTCATTGTCCTCCCTCCCAAAACCCAGGGCCCAGGGGGTATCCATCTCTGTGTCTATCTGTATAGGCTGGAACAGGGTCCCACAGTGCAGCCCTTACTGTCCTTTGATAGTTTAGTGATGGGTACTTGTTGAAGTCACTCAGAACCAATCCATTTACTCCAGTGCTTGAACCAACTACACTGTGGTTTACTTGGGTTTCATATGGTTTAGCCTGCTGGTCTGTGAAGCCAGTGGAAGGGAAACCTTAGATATATATTGAATTACTAAGCACTTTTTGTATTTACTGATCAGGAAATAGTTACTGAATGTGGGGGGCCTACAAGCTCAGTGGCTCCACCTGCCTAAGAGCAGTTTATTACTGTTAGGAAAGGCTGAGACTAGAGTACAAGGCAGCACACGTTTGCTGTTGTCGTCTGTTTTAAGAGTTGGCACCTGAGTAAAGTCATTAGTAAAGATGCCTGGACCAGACAAAGTAAAATGGTTTCCCATTTGCTTTAAATATAGGTTAGTAGAGGAAATATGATGAATCAGAACAATCTTATCTTCCTTTCTTCCTCCTCCTTTTCTTCCTCCTCCTCCTCCTTCCTGTTCACAAGTTTAATTTCATTGACTTTGCCAACTTTCCTGGGTTCCCAAGAGTAGAAACAAAAGAGTCTGGCGGAGGAAGGCACAGTGATTCTCCCAGCAGCTCAGCATGCCAGTCCCCTGCAGACAGTATGGTTTTCCTTCTATGTCTGACTTTCAGTGGCTATAGCAAAGATTGATTGGCAAGGAGAAGCACAAAGGCAAAGGAACTGGGTTGGGAATGTAGCTTGGTGACAGAGTTCCTGCCTAGCATGTGAAGCTCTGGGTTCCATCTCTGGTACTGAAATAAAGAAGAAATTAAAAGGTATAGGAAGAAACTCAGCTAGCCCAGTGTGCGGGTGGGAATGGATGAACTGCTGTGAATGGACGTTGAAACTTGACTCTGTTGCCACAGAAAAGCCTATGGGAAACTAGGAGGACTAGACACAGGCCCCTCCTACCCTAGCCTACCCTACCCTACCATACCTTACCTTACCGGCTCACAGAGAATCATGAGCTGAAACCCCAAAGATTTTAAAAAACATAAATGCCCCTCTAAGAGTCCAAATCAAGTTTTATTTTAAAAGCAAAAGATATAAATTCATCACCTTGGTGTATTACCAAGAGCTTTTGAATTCAACACTCTAAAACTCGTGAGAGAAAAATAATTTATGATCACATCCTTCTAGTCTTTTTGATTCTGTAAAGGTACTGACAAAACCAACTAGGTAAGTAGAGTTGGGGGAACTCTTACTTTAGGGAAGAAGTGGGCCAGGATGCCCCAGGCCTCACTTTAGGCCAGGCTCAGGCAGATCTCTGCAGCAAGTTTTCTTTTACTTAGTGTAAAGATGATCTCCTGGAGCCTTGCTTGTCTGGAATTCTGAGCTTCTGGATCAAGGTTAGGATCTTCCCTAATGCCTTCATTACAGAACTTAACCCTATGACAGTAAAACAGTAGAACTGACATTTGGGTGCAGCTTACTTTAAGAGTCTTAAATTATTCCCGAAGTGCAAGACTGTATGCCTCAGGCATCTCATCCCTTCAGTTTCATAGTATTTATTAAGAATCTTACAGGGCTACAAAGAATTTAAAAGGTTAATCTTAATTTGGCTATTATGACCCATTAACTTCACAGTGACTTTCATGATGTGCTAGAGTTTCTAGCAGAATTCACGTGGACTGAATTCTGATATTCCAGGCTGGATATACTCCAAACCCCAGATAGACCAATTCTGTGCTAGCATTTTGAAATAGAGTAAATCCAGCAGACCTGGACCTGCTTGTGTCCTGTGCTTCAGAAGATGGTATGGGGAAGTTAATGTAAAGACATTTAGAGGATTTTATGTTAGAATGCCTTGCCTGAGTGACGTTAGAAAGGCAACTTTAGTTCTTGGTCCCTTGCTCCTTTGTAAAGTGCTGCCTCTTTGATTGCTGTAGGGCTGTGAGATGTTAGCAGAGCACTTAGCTCATGACCCACCCTGAACACTGCCTGCTAGGAGCTGCAGTTGCCTTTGCTTGTCACACTGGCATCTTGTCCACACTCCCATATTATGGTAAGGAAACTGAGTCCTAGTAAGGTTCTCCACTCGATCCGAGATCACACAGCTCACAAGACCCTGGAGCTGAAACAGAACTAACTGTTCTGTGCTTCACCGGTGTTGAATTTGTCTCCTCTTGCCTTGGTCAGTCTTTTCTAGATAATAAACACCAGCTGCTTTCAGTATCAACTGGATATGGTCAGGACTGTTACCTCTGTGGGGTTGAATCACAGTTCTCCCATGGACAGGGCATTTGCTTTGAAGGTTGAACTGTGTCATAGAACCTACATGTGGTACTGCCAGTCCTCACCACATCAGCAGCCCCCCTCTCCAGATCTCTTTATAGACCTGTTTTATCTCCCTGCCCCTACCTACTCAGGAGATACAACCTCCATATTCCTGGTCTCGAGTCTAAAAAGATTCCAAGTCCCAAGCTCTGACCCCTGCAGTCACTCTCCATGCTCCAACCTCCTTAAATAGAAGCAGAATCTACAGGAGTACATCTTTCGTTGGTCATTGTCCCTAGCACAGATGAACATACTCAACAAAGTATGTCTCTCCTTACCTCATTATCCTATTTCTTTTAGCATCCCAAAATTGTATTACTTTTATAGTGAAATCTAAATATGTGGAGAGTGAAATAATTGCTGGTTGTCAGACTTTGGGAGCAGGAAAGCTTTTTTTGTTTTGTTTTGGTTTGTTCTCTTTTTTAAACTAGGTGTAAAATTTCAGTTTGGAAAGATGAAAAGATTTTGGAGCAATGATTGACAATATTCTAATGACCTGTGCACTTAATAATAAAAGTGATAAATTCCATATTATATATTTTACCCAAATAAAATATGTTTTTTTTAAATTTGATATATTCTTTATTTATATTTCAAATTATTTCCCCATTCCTGGATCCCTCCTCCTTGAAGGTCCTATAAGCCCTCTTCCCTCCCCCTGTTCCCCAATCCACCCCTTCCCACTTCCCTGTCCTGGTATTCCCCTACACTGCTGTATTGAGCCTTTCCAGGATCAGGGGCCACTCCTTCCTTCTTCTCGGACATCATTTGATATGTGGATTGTGTCTTGGGTATTCCAAGCTTCTAGGCTAATATCCATTTATCAGTGAGTGCATACCGTGAGTGTTCTTTTGAGACTGGATTACTTCACTTAGGATGATGTCCTCCAGTTCCATCCATTTGTCTAGGAATTTCATGAATTCATTGTTTGTAATGGTTGAATAGTACTCCATTGTGTATATATACCACATTTTCTGGATCCATTCCTCTGTTGAGGAATCTGTGTTCTTTCCAGCTTCTGGCTATTATAAAAAGGGCTGCGATGAACATAGTAGAGCATGTATCCTTATTACATGCTGGGAAATCCTCTGGGTATATGCCCAGGATGGTATAGCAGGGTCCTCTGGAAGTGTCATTCCCAGTTTTCTGAGGAACTGCCAGACTGATTTCCAGAGTGGTTGTACCAGCTTGCAACCCCACCAGCAGTGGAGGAGTGTTCCTCTTTCTCCACATCCTCACCAGCACCTGTTTTCTCCTGAGTTTTTAATCTTAGCCATTCTGACTGGTGTGAGGTGAAATATCAGGGTTGTTTTGTTTTGCATTTCCCTGATGACTAAGGATGTTGAACATTTCTTTAGGTGCTTCTCAGCCATTCGATATTCCTCAGGTGAAAGTACTTTGTTTAGTTCTGTACCCCATTTTTAAGGGGGTTATTTGGCTCCCTGGAGTCTACCTTCTTGAGTTCTTTGTATATCTTGGATATAAGCTCTCTGTCAGATGTAGTGTTGGTAAAGATCTTTTCCCAATTTGTTGGTTGCCTTTTTGTCCTTTTAACAGTGTCCTTTGCCCTACAGAAACTTTGTAATTTTATGAGGTCCCATTTGTCAATTCTTGATCTTAGAGCATAAGCAATTGGTGTTATGTTGAGGAAATTTTCCCCTGTTCCCATGTCCTCAAGGGTCTTCCCCAGTTTCTTTTTCTATTAGTTTCAGTGTGTCTGGTTTTATGTGGAGGTTCTTAATCCACTTGGACTTGAGCTTAGTACAAGGAGATAAGAATGGATCAATTTGCATTCTTTTGCATGCTGACCTCCAGTTGAACCAGCATCATTTGTTGAAAAGGCTATCTTTTTTCCACTGGATGGTTGTAGCTCCCTTGTCAAAGATCAAGTGACCATAATTCTGTGGGTTCATTTCCAGGTCTTCAGTTCTATTCCATTGATCTACTTGCCTGTCACTCTACCAGTACCATGTAGTTTTTAACACAATTGCTCTGTAGTACTGCTTGAGGTCGGGAATACTGATTCCCCCAGAAGTGCTTTTACTGTTGAGGATAGTTTTACCTATCCTGGGTTTTTTGTTAATCCAGATGAATTTGAGAATTGATCTTTCTAAGTCTATGAAGAATTGAGTTGGGATTTTGATGGGGATTGCATTGAATCTGTAGATTGCTTTTGTCAAGATGGCCATTTTTACTATAATAATCCTGCCAATCCAAGAGCATGGAAGATTTTTCTATCTTCTGAGGTCTTCTTCGATTTCTTTCTTCAAAGACTTGAAGTTCCTGTCATACAGATCTTTTACTTGTTTGGTTAAAGTCACACCAAGATACTTTATATTGTTTGTGGCTATTGTGAAGGGTGTCATTTCCCTAATTTCTTTCTCAGCCTGTTTATCCTTTGAATATAGGAAAGCTACTGATTTGCTTGAGTTAATTTTATATACAGCCACTTTGCTGAAGTTGTTTATCAGCTGTAGGAGTTCTCTGGTGGAGTTTTTTGGGTCGCTTAAGTATACTATCATATCATCTGCAAATAGTGATAGTTTGACTTCTTCCTTTCCAATTTGTATCCCTTTGACCTCCTTTTGTTGTCTAATTGCTCTGGCTATTCCGTCAAGTACTATATTGAATAAATATGAAGAGGGCAGTCTTGTCTAGTCCCTGATTTTAGTGGGATTGCTTCAAGTTTCTCTCCATTTAGTTTGATGTTGGCTACTGGTTTGCTGTATATTGCTTTTTATTATGTTTAGGTATGGGCCCTAAATTCCTGTTCTTTCCAAGACCTTAAACATGAAAGGATGCTGAATTTTATCAAATGCTTTTTCAGTATCTAATGAAATGACCATGTGGGGTTTTTTTTTCCTTTGAATTTGTTTATGTAGTGGATTACATTGATGGATTTCCATATATTGAACCATCCCTGCATCCCTGGGTTGAAGCCTACTTGATCATGGTGAATGATTGTTTTGATGTGTTCATGGATTCAGTTGGCAAGAATTTCATTGAGTATTTTTGCATTGATATTCATAAGGGAAATTGGTATAAGGTTCTCTTTTTTTGTTGGATTTTTTTGTGTAGTTTTGGTATCAGCGAAACTGTGGCTTCATAGAACAAGTTGGGTAATGTTCCTTCTGTTTCTATTTTGTGGAATAGTTTGAAGAGTATTGGTATTAGGTCTCTTTTGAATGTCTGATAGAATTCTGCACTAAAGCCATCAGGTCCTGTGCTTTTTTTTCTGTTGGGAGACTGTCAGTGACCACTTATATTACTTTAGGGGTTATGGGAACGTTTAGATAGTCTATCTGATGCTGATTAAATTTTGGTAGTTGGTATCTGTCTAGGAAATTGTCCATTTCATCCAGATTTTCCAGTTGCTTTTGTAGTAGGATATGATAATTTTTTTGAATTTCCTCAGTTTCTGTTGTTATTTCACCCTTTTCATTTCTGATTTTGTTAATTTGGATACTGTCTCTGTGCCCTCTGGTTAGTCTGGCTAAAGGTTTATCTACCTTGTTGATTTTCTAAAAGAACCAGCTCCTGCTTTTGTTGATTCTTTGTAAAGTTCTGACTTGGTTAATTTCAGCCCTGAGTTTGATGATTTCCTGCCTTCTACTCCTCTTGGGTGAATTAGCTTCATTTTGTTCTGAAGCTTTCAGGTGTGCTGTTAAGCTGCTAGTCTATGTTCTCTCCAGCTTCTTTTTGTAAGCACTCAAAGCTAAGAGTTTTCCTCTTAGCACTGTTTTCATTGTGTCTCATAAATTTGGGTATGTTGTGCCTTCATTTTCATTCAGTTCTAAAAAGTCTTTGATTTCTTTCCTTATTTCTTCCTTGACCAAGGTATCATTGAGTAGAGTGTTGTTCAGCTTCCATGTGTATGTGGGCTTTCTGTTGTTTTTGTTGCTATTGAAGACCACACTTATTCCATAAGGATCTGATAGGAGGCATGGAATTAGTTCGATCTTCTTATATCTGTTGAGGTCTGTTTTGTGTCCAATTATATGGTCAATTTTGGAAAAAGTACCATGAGGTGCTGAGAAGAAGGTATATTCTTTTGATTTAGGATGAAATGTTCTATAGATATCTATTAAATCCATTTTGTCCAAAACTTCTGTTAGTTTCACTGTGACTCTGTTTAATTTGTGTTTCCCTGATCTGTCCATTGAAGAGAGTTGGGTGTTTAAGTTCCTCACAATTATTGTGTGGGGTGCGATGTATGCTTTAAGCTTTAGTAAGGTTTCCTTTATGAATGCCAGTGCCCTTGTATTTGGGGCATAGATGTTCAAAATTGAGAGTTCCTTCTGATAGATTTTTTTCCTTTGATGAGTATAAAGTGTCCTTCTGTGTCTTTTTTTGATGACTTTTGGTTGAAAGTCTATTTTATCGGATATTAGAATGGCTACTCCGGCTTCTTTCCTGGGACCATTTGCCTAGAGCACTGTTTTCCAGCTTTTTACTCTTAGGTAGTGTTTGTCTTTGACACTGAGATGTGTTTCCTGTCTGCAGCAAAATGTTGGATCTTGTTTACAAATCCAATCTGTTAGTCCATGTCTTTTTATTGGGGAATTGAGTTCATTGATGTTAAGAGATATTAATGAATAGTGATTGTTGCTTCCTGCTATTTTTGATGTAATTTTTATGTTTGTGTGGTTATCTTCTTTTGGGTCTGTTGAAAGATGATTACTTTCTTACTTTTTCTTGTGTGTAGTTTCCCTCCTTTTGTTGATGTTTTTCATTCATTATCCTCTGAAGGGCTGAATTTGTGGAAAGATACTCTGTACATTTGGTTTTGTCATGAAAAACCTTGGTTTCTCCATTTATGGTAATTGAGAGATTTGCTGGATATAGCAGTTTGGGTTGGCATTTGTGTTCCCTTAGGGTCTGCATGACATCTGCCCAGGCTCTTCTGGCTTTCATGGTCTCTGGTGAGAAATTCGGTATAATTCTGATAGGTCTACCTTTATATGTTACTTGACCTTTTTCCCTTACTGCTTTTAATATTGGTTCATTTGGTGTTTTAATTATTATGTGACAGGAGGAATTTCTTTTCTGGTCAAATCTATTTGGAGTTCTGTAGGCTTCTTGTATGTTCATGGGCATCTCTTTCTTTAGGTTAGGGAAGTTTTCTTCTATAATTTTGTTAGGTTTGGTCTTCTCATTTTGTCCTGGATTTCCTGGATATTTTGGGTCAGGAGCTTTTTGCGTTTTTCATTTTCTTTGACTATTGTATCAGTGCTCTCTATGGTATCTTCTGCATCTGAGATTCTCTCTTCTATCTCTTGTATTCTGTTGTTGATGCTTGGATCCATGACTCCTGACTTCTTTTCTAGGTTTTCTATGTCCTGAGTTGTCTCTCTTTTTATTTCGTTATTGTTTCTACCTCCTTCTTTAGATCTTGGATGACTTTGTTCAATTCCTTCACCTGTTTTGTTGTGTTTTCCCTTAGTTCTTCAAGGGCTTCTCCCTGTTTACTTGTGTTCTCTTGTATTTCTTTAAGGGAGTTATGTCCTTCTTGAAGCCCTCCTCGAAGCCCTCCTCATAGATCAGTACACATCTTGACTCTCATAAGAGAAACTGCTGTTGCTGCTTTTTAATTAAAATTTTTTAGAATTTCACATCATGTACAGCAATTCCACTCATCTCCCTGTCCTTTTCTCTCCTCACCCATGTAACTTCCCACCAAAGAAAACAAAAAAATAAAACCAACCCAAACAAACAAACAAACAAACAAAAAACAAAACAAAACCAAACATCTCACCCTGGAAGCTGTGGTATTAAAGTGTTCAGGCAGTATTCCTGTTTGTCCATACATCTGTTCTTGCAAATGTTCATTGCAATAAGTCATTGGTCTTGTTCGAAGCCTCTGGCTTCTGCTATACTACCAGTACTGGATCCTCCCCTAGGCCTCCTCTCAGACACCCTGTAGTTGCCTTGTACTATGGACATGCCGCAGCTCTGGATCTGCAGGATAGGCCCTGTCATGTACTCCAGGAGTTCATAGATGGGGTGGACCAACTCAGAGCCCAGGTTCTGACACTGGTGGAAGCTGAGTTGGTCAGCCCACCAGCTCTCTTGTGCCCATGCCACCTGGGCTAGCTCTACTGTGTTACTTACCTAGGTAATGTTCAGGAGAGATGCTTCTTATAATAGCTGGCAATTAACAAAGAGACCCACAATGGGTCAATTTACAGTGAATAAGAGACTTCAGAGTGCTTAGTCCTAAATAGGATGTCTATATTACACCCCACCCCTCAAAGTTCAGGGATCTGTCTGGAAGGGAGGCTGAAAGACTAAGAGTCACTGTGGTGGATGACTTAAAGAAAATTGTTTTCCAGGCACAACAGGCAGATGTACCTTAAGACCTGCAAAAATTGAAAGACAAAACCCCAGTATGAAAGAATAGAGGTAGTGTCTTAGGGTTTATATTCCTGCACAAAACATCATGACCATGAAGCAAGTTGGGGAGGAAAGGGTTTATTCAGCTTACACTTCCACATTGGTGTTCATCACCAAAGGAAGTCAGGACAGGAATTTACACAAGGCAAGAACTTGGAGGCAGGGGCTGATGCAGAGGCTGATGCAGAGGCTGATGCAGAGGCCATGGAAGGGTGCTGCTTACTGGGTGCTAGCTTCTCCTGCCTTGCTCAGCTTGCTTTCTTATAGAACCCAGGACTACCAGCCCAGAGATGGGACCACCCTCAATGGGCTGGGCCCTCCCCCCTTGATCACTAATTGAGAAAATGCCCCACAGCTGGATCTCAGGGAGGGATTTCCTCAGCAGAGGCTCCTTTCTGTGTGCTAACTCCAGCTTGTGTCAAGTTGACACACCAAACCAGCCAGTACAAGTGGGCATGAAGTCCCTTCCTCAGTTGAGGCGCTATTGACATCTGATTGCTCAGCTTAGCCCATTTCAAGAGGAATGATTGAACTGAAATCCTCATCTGAAATAAAAATGTGGCTGGCTGCTCTAACTGCTTCACATTGCAGTCTTTAGCCTCAGCGGGCTGCCTCTGGTCAGCAAAACAAGTAGGTATTCGTCACATCCTCGCACAAGGTGACATGTCTATAGCTTGTTGCCTTGGCATTCCTGGAAACATTGTATGCAATGTTTAGGACACTTCTATATCAATCTTTTTTTTTAAAGATTTATTTCTATGTATTTTATTTGCATATACTCACAGAAGCCAGAAGGTTTCTGATTCCCTGGAGTTGGAGTTACAGGAAACTGTGAACCATCTAACATGGGTGCTAGGAATCAAACTCAGGTTCTATACAGGAACAGCATTCTTAACTGCCGAGCCATCTCTCCAGCCCTTGTCTATATTGTTTTTATAGAATCTTTTGTGTATGACATTGTTTTCAATGGGGTATAGTGTTTGGGGACATTTTTTAGCTTTTTAGGAAAGTATGTTAGAGTCAGGGAAGGAGTGCAGGCCAGGCTTGCTGCTCAGTATCCTATTGTTCACAGGATAGCCACTGCCACAGAGAGTTCTCTGGCCCCACAATGTACTACAAAGTTATTTGTCAGGTAAAAGTAGGAAATGGACTGGAGCAATGGCTCAACAGTTAAGAGCACCTGTTGTTCTTCTGTAAGATCTAGGATCACTTCCCAGCACCCACATGGCAGTTCACAGATGTCTGTAATTCCAGTTTCAGGGAATTCAATGCCCTTTTCAGACTGCCTCAAGTATCAGATGCACACTTGGTACTCAGAAATGCAGGCAGAATGCTTATACACACACAAAATAAAAACATTAAAAAAATAGAAGAAAAAGAACAATTTGACCTTAGATATTCATGTCATTAGAAAGCCCTCTTTTATTATGACATGCAAACATTCTCTTTCCAAAAAGATGTTAGTTACTTTTGGGGAACTAATTCTTCCATCATTCCCTTCTGTGCATTGTTGTTCTCTGAATGTGATACTTTTATTCTATACTTTTATTGCATTTTACACATTGAGATGTATATATACAGAACCCAAGCCATGAAGCCAAACAGCCTGTATAGGAATGGTAATTCTACTCAGCAAAAGCCAGGGGTCTTTAAGCTAGTTAGTGTCTCTTTGCCTTGAATTCTGCAAGTCTCCTTTAAAGAATTGTGATGGACTGGCAAGGGAGTTCAGTTAACTACACACATCTGCTAACCTAAGTTTGTTCTTCTAAGCCCACAGTGAGAGGAGAGAACTAACTAAAAGTTATCCTTACAGCCTCCATTCTCACATCTATGTACACACACACACACACACACACACACAAATGCACATACACATGTACACATGCCAAATTCCATAGAAATTCAAGTTTCCTTCTGTCTTTAAACATACTTCTCCTAAGTAAATGGGAGTCCTTTCCTAAAATGAGTTTCTTATTGGGTAGGAAGTTTGGAAGACTGTACAGATTTATTTTAAGGAATATATGGGTAAATAGTTTCCATATTTGGCTAAAAAAGCAAGAAAGGAATTTGGTAAAAGAAATCAGACTGGGAGAAAAGATTGGCTTGATATGAATGGAAAAATTTAGGAAATACCACTTTGTTTTTGAGGTCATGAGTCTGGTCTGAAAGTCAGACCTTTTAAGTGATGCTTTTCATTTACACCCAAATCTTCCATAAAGCTCTAGATTAAAAGACTATATTAAACACGAATATGTTGTTTTTAAAACAAAGGCCCAACCATTTGATTTTACCAAATGAAGACTCAGAAGCCAGATACTGTGATGAAAACCTGCTAGCTCAGAGAGGCAAAGAAAGCACCCCGCTGACCTTCCTACTCCACTGAAGTCCCAGAAGGAAAAAGTTCCTCCTTCTGCATGCTGTCTAAATTCCCTCAATGTCCATTCTTTTTCTCTTAGTTTCCTCTCAGCCAGTTAGTTACTTGACCTACCCTTGACTTTATTTAGCTTTTGTTTACAGAAAGCTCTTGGTTTAAAGGTGTATGCTAGGGCCAAGCCACTTCACAACAAGGTTTTTCCAGTTTACAGCCTTGGGGTTCGCAATGCAATCAAATATCCTCTGTGTGTGTGTGTGTGTGTGTGTGTGTGTGTGTGTGTGTGTATGTGTGTAAAATCAGATACATCATTAGCTATAAAAGGCTGAAACCACCAATTGGGAGGCTTAAAGGCATTTTGAAGACATAGTATGTGAACAGACCAAGGGATACAGGCAGCTTGCCCCTTCAGGACTCAGGGAAGGCTGCCCCTGTCTTGCTAGTCCTTAGCATTGTCTCCAGCCATTCATCTGCTTTCACCAGAGCCACAGTTAAGCTGTTCTAGAACACAAGCAATGGTAGCAAGGCTGTCCAAATGCTCATCAAAGATAACTACCAAATTTGTCTACTTTGAGAGGTTGTGAGTCAAATACACGTCTTCATACTATATAAAGTGCAGCTACCAGGACAGTTGTCCAGAACCATACATGCGGCTAGCCCACAGTTCCATCTGCTCTCTATTCTCAAATAGAGCAACCTCGCAAACATCTGATTTTGCATATGCATTAACTTGCTTAAGCGTTGGTTTCTGGCTATGGCCAAAGGTGATGTGAGAGCTGCCCCAACAGCTACCAAGGCCATGGAAATTATAGATATTTCTAACCTACACACGCACGCACAAACTGTACTTCGATATAGCATAGGAGCAAAATTCTGCTGTTCTCCTCACATAGGTATAGAATCCCTGGAGACAAAGTAGGGGCGATATAGAGGAATTTGTCTGCTGGCCTTGGTCATGAGACCTCAGATTTCTGATACAAATACCTTATCTTTTTATTGTTTTACTTTGTTCTTCCTTTTTAAAGATACTAACTTAAATATACAGGCACATGCATGTAGTTCTGGAAACCATTCTGTTCCATAATATTCTTTTCCTAATCTAGTCATAAAAGAATAATAGGACAATGAGAGGGCCCAGCAGGTAAAAGAGCCTGTCTAAAAACCTGAATTTGACCCCTGGGACCTACGTGGTGGAAATTGAACCAACTCTTTACTACAAGTTCTCTTCTGACCTACACACACACACACACACACACACACACACACACACACGGCATGCCCATGCCCAATCTTGCTCTCCCCACATATCCAAAATAAATAAATATAATAATATACATTTTTCATTTTAGTAATACTTTATTAGTTTCTGCAATCAAGCCCATGTAGATGAGACTTTATGTATTTAATACAGTATGTTGTTCCTCTAAAAAATGTTTAAATAATATAAACATTTCAGTTACTGTAACCATTGTTAGAGACAATATGATTTTAGTCATCCTGAAAAACTATGCTATTTCTTATGCTAATTAAGGAACTTGGCTTACTCTCTTCAATATGAACCTGTTGCTCTAGTATTTCACAAGTTTACCCATACTCTTAACAAAAAAATGGATCACATAAGGAGCCTGTTGTCTTCATTCCTAGCCCCACCTCTGTGTGTGTGTGTGTGTGCGCCTACCATATCATGTGTGTAGTGTCAGAAGACATTTTCTGGTATCCTCTGTACTTTTCCTCTGAGCCTTCTCCCGACTATTGATTTTTTTAAAAAATTGCTATTTAAAAGGCTAAAAGCTTTCAGCTTTATCATCTATTTATGAACAACAGATTCATTTGTAAAAAATCAGGTTTCTGTCTCCTTTAAAAATTTATGTATTTATATGAGTATTCTATTTGCATGCATGCATGCATGACAGAAGAGAACATGAGGTCCATTATAGATGGTTGTGAGCCACCGTATGGTTGCTAGGAATTGAACTCAGGTCCTCTGGAACCACTGAGCATCTCTCCAACCCTAACACACTCTCATTTTTTTAATGTCACTTGAAATCTTCCAAGTCACATTGAAAACTTCTTGGGTTTTGTGGTTTGTTTGGTTTTTTTTTTTTTTTAAGATTTATTTTTATTGTATGTGTATAAGTGTTTGCCTAAATGCATATCTGTGCAGCATGTGAATGGTGAGTGCCCATGGAGGCCAGAAGAGGGTGTTGGACCCACTGGAACTAGAGTTAGAGATAATTGTTAGCTACCATTTGTTAGTGACCTTTTAGGGTCATTACATATTTCTCACTCATACTTGGGCTTTGGAGCATGATTATTTGTCTGTGTGAAATTCTGTTTGGAGGAAGCCTCTCTGTGCCTACCACTTTTTATTAGTTTCGGGAGTCTTAGCTACAGATTATTCTTCTTCTGACTCAGCATTTCTTTTTTTCATTCATTTTTTTATTCGATATATTCTTTTTTACATTTCAAGTGATTTTCCCTTTCCTGGATTCCCCCTCCCCGAAAGTCCCATAAGCAAGCCCTCTTCCCTCCCCCTGTTCCCCAATCCACTCCTTCCCACTTCCTTGTCCTGGTATTCCCCTACACTGCTGCACTGAACCTTTCCAGGACCAGGGGCCTCTCCTTCCTTCTTCTTGGACATCATTTGATATGCGGATTGTGTCTTGGGTATTCCAAGCTTCTAGGCTAATATCTGTTTATCAGTGAGTGCATACCATGAGTGTTCTTTTGAGACTGGGTTACCTCACTTAGGATGATGTTCTCCAGTTCCATCCATTTGTCTAAGAATTTCATGAATTCATTGTTTCTAATGGTTGAATAGTACTCCATTGTGTATATATACCACGTTTTCTGTATCCATTCCTCTGTTGAGGGACATCTGTGTTCTTTCCAGCTTCTGGCTATTATAAATAGGGCTGCTATGAACATAGTGGAGCATGTATCCTTATTACAATGCTGGGGAATCCTCTGGGTATATGCCCAGGAGAGGTATCGTTCCCAGTTTTCTGAGGAACTGCCAGACTGATTTCCAGAGTGGTAGTACCAGCTTGCAACCCCACTAGCAGTGGAGTGGTCACTGGCTTCAACAGAGGTGTCATCTGGATCTCCTAGGTACAAGTTAAGATCATGTTGTGTCCTCAGACCAGAAAAACTTCTTGTTGTATCCCCATACAGGCCACTAAATATGTTACCAAAAAAAATCTTAAGTTGTTTCTTCATGGTTGTCAGATAATACTGAGAAGATCTGCGTCTCATCTTAGAATTATTAGTCTCAATATTAAAAGAATTTAACAATGGACTCAAATGATAATGTGAGGATAATTTTAAATTTAGAAGAAAAACCCAAGGCAGGAAAGCTGTAAATTATAGCAGACGCCAAAAGAGGAAAAATAAAGACATGCTATTTGGGTTAAACCTGCATAGAGTTAGGTCACATGATTGACAAGCAGGATGGGGGATTTAGAGAATGAGTAATGAAACCCAAAGTATCAGAAGGGGAAAAATAGTCTCTGACATCCAACTTAAAAGAAAAGGAATGGTCAGTTCTCTGAATCTGGTCTTAGAAAGTAAGGCAAACCTCATGGCAGTCCTGGAACTGACTTTTTAGACCAGGCTGGACCTGAACCTAGTGATCCAGAAATCTGAGATTAAAGGCAAGCACCACGAGTTACAAAGAAAGGTACTACTACTACAGTCAGTGTGTCTGGACAGGGGAAATTTTATTTCTGATTAAGAGAATGTGCTCAGAAAGGCAAATACAGAGACAGGAAGTATATTGGGTTTTGGTTGGTTTGTTTGGTTTGTTTTTTGAGACAGGGTTTCTCTGTGTAGCCCTGGATGTCCTTGAACTCACTCTGTAGACCAGGCTGGCTGGGAATTCACAGAGAACCACCTGCCTCTGCATTGGGTTTTTATTCTAACTTTGGTGACTGTGTCTTTTCCCCATTGGCTGGGGTCCAACCTCACAAGCTTATTCAGTTGGCTAGTTTGAAAAGAATTGGCACAGAGGAAATGAAGGAGGAGGAAAGGGACCACCAAAGAGAAAAGGGTCACTGCTCCATTTCTAGACATGAGCTGTGGCCTTTGCATAAAGAAAGGCTTTTCAGGGTGGAGAGGATTAAAACATTTGCATGAAAGTCTTATTTGGTGGAGGAGATAAAAAAAAAGATTTTAATTCTTTGTTCCAAACACAAGTTTTATAGTTGATAGAAACTACTCATTTGATTCTCTTCTCTTCTCTCTCTCTCTCTCTCTCTCTCTCTCTCTCTCTCTCTCTCTCTCTCTCTCTCTCTCTCTCTCTCTCCCTCCTTCCTCCCCCTCCCTCTTTCCCTCCCTCTCTGAGACAGACAGGGTGTCTATTATGTAGCCTGGTGATCGTGCATATGTACGTGCTTGATAGCAGATACATGCCACCATGGCACCAATATCAGAAAACAACACTTGCCAGAGTCAGATTTCTCCTTCGACCATGTGGTGCTGGGGATCGAGCTCATGTCCCAGACTTTGCAGCAAGCACTTTCACCCAGTGAGCCATCTAGCTCTCCCTGTTAATGTTTCTCTTACTAATTTTAAGATTAAAAGTAGTTATTTTCAGTTGCATGTTATTATCATAGTTATCACTAAACATTAAACTTGAAACATTTTTTCTATGTTCTAGTTTAATTTCCTTTTTTGTTAAATGTTTCTCTAAGTGAGGACACAATGAAACCACCAAACTGGACCACTCCATGGGTAGAAAGATTTATTTGGTTTGAAACTGCTACTCTCAAGAGGCAAATAGAAGAAAAATGGTGGAAAATAAATGGATTTTATGACAGCCAGCCAGTCAACAAGATGGAGGATTTTTGAACTGATACCAGCCTTTGGGACTGGCCAGGAGCTCGATGCCCTGCCCCTGAGGAGTTGACCTTTGAGGGCAGAATAAGGGAGGCCCCTAGGAAACAGAAACCCACCTTTAGGCTTCTGCTTGCCTAGTAACAGTTTTCCTGTTTACCAGCTAAAGTTCTTCTGTTTAGGACATTGTCACCAGCACTGACATGGGGGTGGGAGGCTGCTTTGGACCTAACATTTTCCTTCTTGGCTATAACTCATTTTTATGCATGGCTATTAAAGTAGGTTTTTAAAAATTAAATTGTATAAGTACCCATTTGATGTGTTGTTATTTGCAGTGGTGAGGCTGGAACCCAGGACTTTACACATCAGGCAGGTTTTCTAATGCTGAGCTACACACACCTCCTGTTTTAGGATGTTTTGCTTTTTGGGGTTTTGTTTATATACACACACATTACATATAATGTGTGTGTGTGTGTGTGTGTGTGTGTGTGTGTGTGTGTGTGTTTTAACCACAGCTTCCTAGTCTCCTCCTAGTCACTTCACCTTCCCTCTTCACATACACATTCATCCTCTGTTTCTCCAGGCTGTTTTGTAATTGGCTCTTTTTTTTTTTTAAAGATTTATTTATTTTATTTATATGAGTACACTGCAGCTGTCTTCAGACACCCCAGAAGAGGGCGTCAGATCTCATTATAGATGGTTGTGAGCCACCATGTGGTTGCTGGGATTTGAACTCAGGACCTTTGGAAGAACAGTCAGTGTTCTTAACCGCTGAGCCTTCTCACCAGCCCTAATTGGCTCTTTTAATCATCTTTTGTTTGTTGGATGTACAGAATTTTGAAATTTCTGTGTGGCTCTTGTTATTTCTTTGGTTGCTTCTAATCTCAATATATTCTATCTTTAAATCACTTAAAACTTACCTTGTTATAGAAATGTATAATATCAGAAATGTGTATAAAATCTGGGTCAAAATTCTTACATTCTTTAAGTGACTTCCAGCCTTCTATGTACCCTAATCTTTTGTGTGTGTGTGTGTGTGTGTGTGTGTGTGTGTGTGTGTGTAGCCTCTTAGATAACTTAGCAGACTGTGACACTTGCCACCAAAACTGCTGAAATTAGTTCAATCCCCAGAACCCACATGGTAGGGAAGAACTGACTCCTACAAGTTATCCTTTGACCTCAATATGAGCACCCTGGTACATGTGTACCTCCACATACATCCAGTAAATAAGTGTAGTAAAAATAATAGTATGTTATAACATATTAAAAATTCATATATACTAAAATAGTAAATTATAGAACTTACGATCATACCCTGTATTTTCTATCAAATCTGGATGTCTTTTTGGCATAATGTTATGCTACTGTGATTTTTTTGTTGTTGTTTTAAAGCATTCATTTTGGGGAATGGAGTGATACTTCAGCAGCTAAGAGCATGTATTGCTTTTACTGAAGACATGAATTCTATCCCCCAAACTCTCTTCTGGACTCCTAGGACCCCTGTACTCAAATATATACATATAATTTTAAAAGCTGGAAAACTCAGAAAACTGCCAAAAAAGAAAAGAAAGCACTCATTTCTAGAGCTAAGAAAACTATGCTTATAAGTACATTTAAAATAATTGATAAAGTGGGTCCCTGGTTATGTTTTTTTCCCCCTAGAACAAGGAATCTTGACTAATCCCCATCTCCCATCTAATATATCACATCTGTGCACCAGAGTGTCAGTATGGGAGTTACTTTCAGAACCTCTGCTCCTTGTCACCATTTCTATATTTAATGGCTTGTCCCCGCCCCCAGGGGTGAGAGCTTATTTTGTTTAGAGGATGCCACATAGGCCAGCCTGGCTTTAGAGAGTAACCGAGGGTAACCTTTGTCACCTCATCTTCCTGCCTCCACCTCCCAAATGCTGGTGTTATAGGCATGCAGTCACCATATCTGATTTTACACTGTGACCATCAATTCATACACTTTATACATATTGTGCTGGTACTCAAGCATCCGGATGATATCCTTAGCTACCCACTCCAGGATGTAAGGTATGTTTTGGTTTTAATTTTGGAAAAATAAAAGTGGTTAAAACCAACCCCAAACCTTATTTCAGTTTACATTACCCAAGATTGTTTCATCACCAAAACTTTTCTACCTGTTTGTTTGGAAATGTTTGGTTGTATACTATTTAGAAACAAAACAGAAAGCCTTGAAACTGTACAAAAAATTACTTTCAAAACATGTCTTTTTTTTTTTTAGTGTATACACAAAATTGTTCAACTATTACTAAAAACTCACTTTAGAATATTTTCTTTGTATTGCTTTAATCGAATTTCCTTATCAGATAAACAATTTCATCACTTCAACAACAAATCTCTTCCAACAGATTCCCCTCTATTCCAGAACAAGCACTGATTCGGTTTCTGTGTATGGGTTTACCTGTTGTAGTAGATATTTCTTATAAATTAAATCATCATATGTGATATTTTGTATGGTTTCTTTCAGTTAGCAAAATATTGCCACTTTATCCATGTGTCGGTACTTTATTTCTTTTCCCCATTTAAAAAATGTTTTTATGTTTATTTTATTTTTTATGTATATGAGTATTCTGTCTGCATGTAAGTATATGTACCATGTGTGTGCCTAGTACCCACGTAGGCCAAAAGAGGGCACCAAATCCCCAGGAACGAGTTATGAGTGCTTATATGCCTGTGGGTACTGGGAACCGGGAACCAAACCCAGGTCATTGACAATAGCAGCAGGTGCTCTTAACACCGTAGCCACCTCCCCAGCTCTCCCTATTGTTATTCCTGAATAATATTCCATTGTATGGGAATTATCAGCTGCTTCTATTTGTTATGAACATTGCCACTGTGAACATTTTCAAGCAAGTTTTTTGTTTGGTTTGGTTTTTGTTTTGTTTTGTTTTTTAATATTTAAATATTTATTTATTATATGTAAGTACACTGTAGCTGTCTTCAGACGCCAGAAGAGGGAGTCAGATCTCTTTACGGATGGTTGTGAGCCACCATGTGGATGCTTGGATTTGAACTCATGACCTTTGGAAGAGCAATCAGTGCTCTTACCTGCTGAGCCATCTCTCCAGCCCTTGTTTTGTTTTTCAAGATAGGGTTTTCTCTATTATCCCTGGTTGTCCTCGAAGACAACTCTGTAGACCAGGCTAAGATTAAAGATGTATTCCAACAACCTAATTTTTGTACAAGTTTTTGCACACGTACACACACACACACACAATTTGTTTTTCATATATTTTTAGGAACTGACATACCTTTTAAATGGCAATACCTGGGACTTGCTTAGTATATAAAAGTTCTTAGGTTTAATCCCCAATAATACAAAGAAGTCAGGATATATAAACAGTCCCCACCACTGGTGAGGATGTGTGTGTGTGTGTATGTGTGTGTGCACTTCACTACTCTTTATCTGCACCCTCACTGACTTCCTGGCTTTGGTTAATGCCGTCCTGCTGTGGGTTTTGATTTGCTTTTTTTCAGTGGTTTGCTATGTTGAGCATCTTTTCTTGTGCTAACTAGTAATTTGTTTTGTTTTGTTGTTGTTGTAAGTTTGAGACAGTATCACAAAATACTTTTGGCTGGCCTAGAACTAACTATGTTGACCAAGCTGGCCTTGAACTCACAGAGATCTGCTTGCGTCTGCCTCTGGAGTGCTAGGAATTACAGACATGTGTTACTGTGTTTTAGGATCATTAGCAAATACTTCTTCCTATTCCATGGGTTTTCCTGTCATGTCACTTTCTTGATGAAATCCTTTGCAATACAAAACTATTTGATTTTGATAAAATCTAAGTCACTTCTTTGGTTGCTTTTATTTTTATCTTATGTCTTGGTAATCATTACTTTGATGATATCTACTAGTTATTTCTGTGGTAGTTTATTATAGACATACATTTGAGGGCCTTCTGGAATTCCTATGGAAGAGTTTCTTTCCTCAGGAGAGGGCCCTAGTCCTGGAAAGGCTTGATGCAGCATTGTAGAGGATTACCAGGACAGAAAAATGGAAGGGGGGTGATTGGGGAATGGGCGGAGGGAAGAGGGTTATGAGTGTGGAAAGATGAAGGAGGGAGGCACCATCCTGGAGCCTCATTTTGAGGCTCATAATAGTTCTGGAAAATACTTCCTAGAATCCCCGAAAGTCTTCATGACTGGGGATGCCCCTGCTGGCCAACCGTCGGACATTATTTCCATGGGCTTAAAAGTACACTCCATCATTTGTAATAAGGGAAAACAGGATAGTCTACCTAAATAAAGGTAACAGAAGTGCTGCCAAAGAAAGATGTTGGCTACTGGCAGCTGTCAGCAAGCCTCCCACACTGCTATGCTTTTAGTGCTTTTGAAAAGAACAGCTCAAAAAAGTTCTGTTCAAGATCAAAATGTTTTCAAAGTAGTTTTTTTCTCCAAAGGTTTGTTGATAAACAGCAGACTGTAGATTATTTCCCCAACTGATGTCTAGGCTCTTCTCAGGGTTTGGAACCTGAGAGCTAAAAGGGTACGTACGATCATTAGTTAGGATTCTGGAAAGCCTAAGATGAGTACCAACGGGCAGTGCAGAGACCTTTTCATTGAGATCTACCCATCTCAATGAAATGGCTTCATTGAGAACTAGCTTATATGGAAACTGACTATAGACCACTCAGCTTTGGCAAATGGGCTGATAGACAGGCACACAGGACAAAGAGAGATGGGCACACATAGTTTCTCTTCTACTAGACCTGTTTTCCCAAGTTCTTTTTTTAAAACTTCAGAAGACCACACCCCCTCTCCCCAGTTTGATTTTCTTTTTCAGCTGATTTGGGGTCTTTCCTATCATCTGAAATTCATCTAAAGTGAATTCAGCTTTTGTGGTTGCAGCATCCCTTTCTCCCTGGTACATGGTCCCTAGGCGGATGTTGGATATTACAAGGCAGTCAACTTTTGTAGAATGGCATAATAATAATAATAATAATAATAGTAGTAGTAGTAGTAGTAGTAATAGTAATAGTAATAATGCAATTGACTACCACACAGACTTTCACTTGGCATAGAAACTGACTCTCCCCTAAAAGCCAAATAAAATCCATTTGATTTGCAAAAGGCTCATCTGTAAAATCTGTTGGTTATTCATGTAGCCCTTGCAACCACCAACCATTCCCAATTCAGTACTATACACAGAAGAGTCCAGGTTACCTACAACCTCTTAAGTGACTGAATTATGCAAAATAGCATCTCTTACCAGCCTTCCTTTCTTCCTGACCCTCTTATGATACTATTATTTTTGCTTAGATTGGACTGTCTTACACGAGTTAGAGGGGAAAAAAATTTAAGAAAATTGCCTGTTTTCCTCAATCCAGGTGTGTTTTGGAGATTTAGAGTTAAGAAGTCAAGTAAATATTTTGGCAGCCCAACAAAGGTAAGAAAGGGAGAGTGTACCTAACTGGCTTCTCAAATTGCAGGCCTGTCCAAACACTGCCTTTCTCAAGAGAAGCTGGTCTAATGAAGTCTGCCCTGCTCACCCAGCAGCCGGGCCAGTGGATAAAGTGGCGGGCCAGTGGATAAAGTGGACTTGTGCCTTTTTCTGGCACCTTCCCTGGTCTAGTGCTGAGCCAGATTTGATTTTGATTCCCTCTAGTACAAGTCAGAGATACTCTATCTTTCCTCCTTAACACATTCTAATCACATTGTTTTCTCATCTTGCTGGGGGGGGGGGGGGGGGGAGGGAAGAAAAGCCAGCCTGTTTTCTCTCCCTCTTTTAAGTTGGAACCCTGATAAAATTAAGCCCAAAATGTCACAAAGACTCTCAGATAATATGGAGACTTCAGTGTAACTCATCCCAGGCCGAGGCAGACAGCTGTGAAAGGGAATCCAGAAGCACCATGTACCAGGTCTCTAGGGCTCCAAGATCAGGGCACCATAGCACACCCCAGGTGCCAATCTAGAACAGCCATTCATCCCAGAGGTAGGGAGTTCTGGCCTGCTAGTCCTGTCTTGCTATCTCTTCTAAAGGAAACAACAGACATGAAAGCTGTCTCTTTCTCACCCTCCCCCAGTGGCTTCCACCAGATCACCTTGGCAGAGGCCTCCTCCCAAGGGAGGAGGGGGTGGAGTGCGGCTGCAGTGACAGTTCCTTTGATCACCTCCTGCTAGATCCAGGCATGACTGCCAGCAGGTCAACTAAAGGTCCGACTCTATTGACCTGATGAGGTGCTGAATAAAACCCAAGGGACAGTAACTAGTGAGAAGAAAGCCTTGGGAATGAAAAGGATCTGCCCCCTTCCTATCAACCTGTACAGCTTCATAGACTGGGTTTTCCTAACAGGGAGCCAGCCTCTCAGTTTCTGCTGCCAGGCTACATCCCCTTAGCCTCGGCCCCCTGCTTTTTAGATCTTGTGTGCCCTGTGTACGTTTTGTGTTTGAATCCAGGCTGGCTTTCCCTGGTTCTCAGGCTGGGAACCCACTGTGCCTGTTTCCATGGTCACTGGGAAGCTCTTAACGCCATGTGCTTCAAAGGGATCCTTTCTCCTCCTAGACTCCCTGCTGCCTACTGTAAGGAGTGCACAATGAGAGACTCCTCTGCCAGGCCTCTGACCCGCCTGCCAGGAGGAAGACCTATCCTTTGCCAAGGAAGGCTGTGCTGTTTCACAGTGCTAGGAAGTGCTCCCAATCCTTAGTGAGCCCCTTATAGATGTTTATAGTTTGTAGATTGCTGTCTTCTCTACATCTCTATGTTTAGGAAATCATGGAAACTGAAGGAGAGTGCAAAGTCTAAGGTCCTTGTAAGAGGTAGCAGTCTTCTGGGCGGGCAAGGGGGAAAGAAATGATTGGGTGGGGACGATGGGGAATGGGAGGCTAATGTTATATATCCTTGGCCAGCCTCCTGTCTTTTTTGGGCCAGCAGAGAATGAAGTTGAAAGATAGCTCTTGCTTTCTGTCCCCTGGAGACTGGCTGGGGAAGCGATGCCTGCTCACTGTCCCAGAGCCTGGCTTCCAGGTTTGACAGTTGCTTTCTTTCATTTGTGTGTTTTAGAATGTAGGGAACAGGCTCTCCCAGCTGAAAGAAGATAAGAAGAACTTACAGTTTAGAGATTTGGAAGGGGCTCCAAAGCTGAGCCTGGAATAAATGCAGAGCTCCTGGGTTTAGATCCCAAGCCTGAACTCTGGCTCTCAGAGGTGGCAGCTTGGTGTCTGTCTGAGCTTACCATGCAGCAGGGGGCATGTGGGCCAACTCTTTTCCAGGGATAGAGGGATTGAAATTCTTTATTCCGGCTGGCTTTTATCCTGGTATTGCTTTCCTGACTCCTTGTCAGCCTTCAGAATACCTCTTTCCTGCCCTGTAGGTTTCCCTGTAGTGATAGGAATTTAGTTAACAGGTCACAGGTACTTTTCTTATTACTAGAAGAGAATTCACTTTGATGGAGTTAACTATTTTCTATTTAAAACATCTTGGAAAGGTTTCTAGAACTTGGAATTGTTCTAGAGGGTGATAAGTTTTGCTTCCCATTTGGTGAGCAGAGTGTGTGCTCCAATCTGTTTTCTTAATCATTGGAGTTGGAGACCCTGCCATTTCAAAGTCCACAGCTTTGAATATTAAAGCACTGGTTATGGTGTCCTGGTGATGGTTTTGTATATTACATGCTAAGCCAATTCTCCTAGATTCTTTGTCTAACCTTAGGCTTTCTTTGGTATCAGGTATGTAACCTGAAGAGAGTGAGAGGTAGGTGGTAGGTAGGTAGGTAGGTAGATAGATAGATAGATAGATAGATAGATAGATAGATAGATAGATTCTGTATAGTATAGATATATGGTTTTGCTTATTTCTTCCCAACCTAAGACTTGCTAACTTTTTTGGGGGGGGGGGGTTGTTGTATTGTTTGTTGGTTTGTTGGTTTGTTTGTTTCTTTGTAGTTCTGGCTATCCTGGAACTCACTTTGTAGACCAAGGTGGCCTCAACTCCCGAGATCTGCCTGCTTCTTCCTCCCATGTTCTGGGTTTAAAGGCATGCTCAGTAAACCCTTCTAACTTTAAGGTTGAGTGACTCTTCATATTCTTTGTAGTGAGAGGCATAGGGTAGCCTCAGTCTTCAGTACCTGCAGGAAGAGAATGCACTTTTGATGGTTTTTTTTTTTTTTTTTTGCTCCATTTCACTAATGATCAATGTTCTTGTTGGTAGCTTAGCTGGTTATAACAAGTAGAGCGCCACTGATTGTAGTAGACTCCTTAACTTAGTTCTGTTGCCTCTCCAAATTGTATGGCTGTAATCTAGGCAACCACTGATCCTTTTTGTTACCCAAGACTGTCTACAGTTTTGGGGCTAGAGTTTGTAATTTTAAGGTATAGATGTGTTGAAGATACTAAAAATCACTCATTACAGCTGTGCAAATTTTCTAGAGACACTCCCAGATTCACAGTTGTCATGGGTGTGGGGCTCCCTGAGCTGCTTCACCTTGGGAAGTACTTTTTCCTGAAAGTTTTTCTGGACCAGTAGAGTATCAGCAGCAGAGACGGGTTCACAGAGGGAATGGGTTCCAAGAAAGCATGTTTAGGGTAAGGAAAAGAGGGAGGAATTTCAAGAGTGGGTCAGCTGTAGCATAAATAACATATGGTGTGTTCCAGAAACATTCGATTGGGCTTGAGGATCTTAGAGGCAGAAGATCCCTCTGGATAAGGAAAAATTGCTTATAAGTGCAGAAAAGGAACAGAAGGCTTGGGGGGGGGGGAAGCTGAAGGGAAATAAGATGTGCTTCTCCTAGAAATAGCTTGCTTAATCTGGGTAGTGGTGGTACACACCTTTAATACCAGGGTTGGGGCTGGGGCAGAGGCAGGTGGATCTCTGAGTTTGAGGCCAGCCAAAAAGTTCCAGGATAGCCAGGGCTACACAGAGAAACCCACTCTTAAAAACACTTCTGTAATATTGCTTATATATGCAGTTCTGTGGCAGCTTAGGAAAAAGAGGAACAAATAAAGGACTCAGCAGTAAGAGTGCTTAATGCTTTTATGGAGGACCAGGATTAGGTTCCAGGCACATGTATGGTGGCTCAACAACTGCCTGTAACTTCAGTTACAGGACACCCAACCTGTGTAGGCACCTACACATGTGTGGTATCCATGCAATACTCATGCAGATATACATATGTACTAAGTAAATATTTTAAAGCTTTATAGTAAATTAAAAACCTTAAAACTTAAAGCAAGTTTGTTGTTGTTTGGTTTTGGTTTGGTTTGATTGTCGTTTTTGTTTTTTCTTTTTGCCAGAACCAAAGTAGTACTTGGTAGGACTTGCTGGTCAATATAAAACAGTGCCCCACTGTTAATTCTCTCAGCCCTTAAAGGAAGAATGAGTGCCCAAAACAAAACACTGCACTGCCATACCCAGCCACATATGTTTACGTTGTTTTAGCACATAATGGCAGCAGCTATCTCGAACATTCTTTCCTTCCTCACTAAAACTCCATACTCATTAAGCATCAACTCTTAGTCCCTGCCTTGGCAACCATAAATCTACTTTCTGTCTCTCTGGACTTGCCTATGCTTGGCATTTTATATAAATGTGCTAAGAAAATAATTGTCCTCTTCTGACTGGTTCTTTCACCAGTGTCATGTCTTCAAGGTCATCCATATTACACCATGTATCAAATTGAAGTGTGTGTGCTATTGTACTTGTCACACTCTGTCCACTCATCTCGATTAATCCTTGGATTGCTTTTTTCTCTTAGGGTGATTGTAAATAATACAACCATGAGTAAGAGTGCATAAATATCTCTTTGAGAGATCCTGCATTCAGTCCTCCGGAGCATACACTGTACCTTGACGTGAAATTGCTGAACCACGTGGCCACTCATGTTTAACTTGTTGAGCAGTCGGTATACTGCTTTCCACATTAGCTATAACATTTTACTTTCCCACCAGAAATATACAAAAGTTCATTTTGCACATCCTGTTACCATGTGCATACATGTATACACAGGCAAACAGTGGTCACTTGGTATGGACTGGTAGTTCACGGCAGCTTTGTATCCTCTTATTGATCAACGATGCTGAGAAGCTTTTGCATACTTATGTCCATTATCCATTTTCGTTGGAGAACAATTACAATCTTTTGCCTGTTTTTGTTGTTGTTGTTGTTGTTGTTGTGTTTTTTTTGATTTTGGTTTTTTCGAGACAGGGTTTCTCTGTGTAGCCCTGGCTTTCCTGGAACTTACTCTGTAGACCAGGCTGGCCTTGAACTCAGAAATCTGCCTGCCTCTGCCTCCCAGAGTGCTGGGATTACAGGCCGCTGCCCGGCCTTTTGCCTGTTTTGGAGTCAGATTGGTTGGGTTTTGTTACTGACTTTTAGGGATTCTTTCTATATTCGTGGCATTAATCTCTTGTGTGGCACACAGTCTGCAATGTCCCCTCGTTCCTTGGGCTGACTTTTTGTTCTGTTGATAGTCTCCTCTGATGCACAGATGTCTTTAATCCTGAAGAAGTCTAGTTTGTCTGTTTTTTTTTCCTGTTGCCTGTGCTTTGTTGTCTGTTTTTTGTTTTGTTTTTGTTTTTTGCCTTTCTTTTCCTTTTTTAAAAATAACATTTGTATAGTTGTTTTGTTTGGTTGGTTGTTTTTTCACATAGAAATTTATATTTGCCAATTTAATGTTATCCTGAGAATTCCAGAACAGAGAAGAATTGTTGCATCCTGGGCCAGGCTCCCAGTATGTCTCTGTATTAAAAGATGTTCACTTTTAGACATGAAGAATGAGAAGGAAATACACAGGAGGTGCCCTAGGCTGGCTATCAGGGTCCAGCTCCACTGCTTTGTGGCCAACCTCTTGCTAATGGGGAATTGCTGTCTTGTCTCCATGGCCAGCTGCCACCAGCCCTATGGTGTGAATGGCAAGGAAATGGGGACTGGTGGCTGGCTGAAGTCCAGGATGCAGTCTTTGCTGGCTGAGAACCAAGGCAGAGGGGAAAACACTCCATACACAAGAGAAATAATGCCAGTTCCAAAACCTGTAATTCCCAAGTAAAAAAAAAAAAAAATTTTTTAAGAGATTTTCAACCAAACTGTGCTTTTATCTTAAAGTTTTGAATGGAAGATTGTTCATACAGCTAAGCTGGCTGCAAAAGCCAGGCCAGTTAAAACAGTATGCAGGCAGCACTCATTTTAACAGTTTCAGCCAGAAACTGTTGGCTCAGAGGAGCCTAAACTGAGGAACCAACCTGCTGGGAGACGTTTTTCCAAGTAACTCCAAGCAGTGGCCTAAATGTAAACCCTCCTGCTGGGGAATGGCACTTTGGCAAATGAAGACCCTAATTAGAAATGGAAGGGTTTCTATTTTGTTTTTCTTTAATCCTTACCCTGGGGCCTTTGCAGGGCCTGCCATGTCTCTGCTTGTGTGCAAAGAATTTCCAGCTTCTCTTTGTAACAGGATCCTCTTTTTGGGAAAGCAGCAACAGTGTGGCCCACCACAGCCAGAGAACCCTGCAGTCAGCCTAATCCAAAACAAAGAGCTTGGGCTGGGTCACCTGGATTGGCTGGTCATTGAGGTTATGCCCAAATTGGAGCTTATGCTGCCTCTTAAGACACTCAGACACATGCTTAGGTGGAACGTGAAGTTTCCTCCATCCCAGAGAACAGAAGCATGAGCAGAACACAGAGCAGTAAGGAGGAGCTGTGGTTCTGACCTGCCAAGCCTAGGAGAACCGAACACTTTGTTTCCTATAGTTCCTTAGCTGTTATATTCAGATGGTGGATCAATCAGCTTTTGATCCTTAAGATCAAATCCATGGAGACTGTGCCTGGGCCCATCAGTGCTACCCTTCCTATTGCCCTCGCGGGGCCTAGGGCAAAGAGTCCCTTCAATTCTATTTTTCTTTGGCTCTGGAAAGACAGATGAACAGAGTTTCTCTGGACCTAAAGTATTGAATAACTGGTAAGTTATAGCACTGGTTTTAGATAATTCTAAGTGAATTCTAGTAATGTACTTTTTTAGCCTCAAAGAGAAGTTCTATTTTCAGGCAACATCTTTGCATCAGTGAGTGTGGTATGGTAGAGAGCTGGGAAATTTCATGTGTCCTTTGTGTTTTAAGCACCAATTTATGGCTGCTAGCTTTTATTTTCCTCTTCTTCTTTTTGCTCCTCCTCCTCCTCCTTCTCCTCCTTCTCCTCCTCCTCCTCATCATCATCATCACCATCATCATCACCATCATCGTCAAATTCATGACTTAGTACAAAATGCTTGTGCCTAAGAGACTTCAAAAAAAATTACTAGGAGAAATTAGACATTTTTTTGAGCCAAATACAAAAAGGATACATCTCCCAAGCAGCTGCTCCCTGGAAAGCTGGGGCTGAACTTTGTCCTGATAATCTTTAAAACTCAAAGAAGTTCAAAGATTAATGATCCCATACTTGGGGAAGGAGCTTGGGCAGACACTAGCAAAGGCTTGTCCAGGACTCAAGTTAGCACCAGCCTCACAAAAGCTCTTTTAGACCACTGCAGTTCTTCTTGGCACATCAATTCTGTCCTCTGGTTTGTGCAGCCTCTGGAGAATTCCCCTCTCTAGTTCTCCATGTGTAACAGGATGGATTCCTGGACAGTCTACACCCCTCCCACTGTTGAGAAGTATATTGCTGTCAACACACCTATCTCTGGCTGCCCCGTGCCAGAAGAATGTATATCTGGAGCGTTTATTTCCTGAGGTATCCCCTCTCCCACATATCCACAGACAGACTGATTGTCCACCCTGCCTAAAGTTAGGTTTCAGGGTAGTTCTTTTTCAGTGCTGCTTGTGGTCCACTCCAGCTTGGAAGGAAGTGGTCCTAGGAAAATGGCTTTCCTAGCTTCCTAGGAAGTGGCAGTCATACAGTCAATAGCTGTTGCTGTTGGACCCCATGTCCTGGCTTTTCATTCTTGATTCAATTTTCAGGGGCTTCGAGAGGCAGATAAATCTAGAACTGAAAAAAGAACCAAATTTTTACTAGCTGTATTTCTCTTTTTCGAATGCTATCTAAAACAGCGTTATGGCTATTTCCTAAGTTTACTCTCTGGCTCTATGTAGTGTACAGTGTTTAAATGACAGCATAGGAGCATCGTCTACTCCTTTTTGTTACCTGGAATCTTTATACCTTTACCCGCACAGGTAACCCAAAGCTGTACCAAACCAGGCAGATGGATGGATGGAAGCTTTCTGATAATTTGCATTCCAGCTAACACTTGTACCTAAGGAAAAGCTGGGACCATTCCTTGTCAAACTTGTGTCTACAGTCGCTTTAGAACTAGGTTTGTAAAAATAAATAAACAAAAAGATAATTCTGGGTCTAGAGAGATGGTCAGTGGTAAGGAGCGCAGACTGTTCTTCCAAAGCATCTACATGACTGTTCAATCCTCTGTAACTTCTAAATTACAAGGGATCAGATCCCCTCTTCTGGTCTCTATGGGCAATAGTCATGTATGTTGTACAGAGGCATTTATGCAGACAAACAAAATTCCCACATATGTACATTAAAAAAGATTCTGGAGCTGGCAGGATGGTTCTGAGTAGAAGCCCTTGCAATTCAGATCATGGTGGGAGGAGAGAGCTGACTCCATAAGTTGTCCTGTCACCTCTACACACACACACACACACACACACACACACACACACACACACAACCATGTTTATGCACACACTAAAAATGAAAGAAAATTGAAAAGAAAAACAAATTCTATGATAGAAATTGGATTAGCTGTCTATGTCATAAAAGCATGAGTATGTGGAATATTATGAATAATCCTGGATTTATAAAAGCTTTGCTACAGATAGCACCTACCATGGGCAATATGAAATATTGGGAATAACCTTTACCAGGGCAGGTTAGTATTGCTAATACTGCCAAAAATGTCTTTACTCAGAGAAAATAATACAGAGGGCTTAATAGTCTTCATGTCATTCCCTAAACATCTTTTCTTTATACTTTCCTTTCTGCTCTGGTCATTTCTTTGTTTCTGTGAAGTTGCACCACCATACTAAATGCCATTGTATTGGCAGTGAGAATATTCTTGAAAATTTTGCCATCCAAAAGAGCTAAAAAATGGCATTCAAATGGTATGTTTGATGTTACTCAGTTGTGTGGATATCTGTGGTCCTCTAGCCTGCTGGTACAGGCTTGGATTTGGTGTTCCTCGTGTCTGTGAGATCTTCAAACCAAGAACATTCCAGCAGCTACTAACAACTACACAGCAGTTAGACTCACAGCCAACTTTGTAGCACTTTGTTGAACAGGATGCAAAGAAGCACCAGCCTTCTTAGGTAACTTAGACAGGATCTTGCAGAAGTTTCTCCTTTTTGTACAGTGTAAAACAGATCTTGTCTTGTTAATTCAGTTATACATTTATTAGGGCTCCCCTACAGCCCAGGCAGTGGGCTACCCATTCCTGACACTGTGGTGGTTAGAGTAGACAAGTTCCCTGCCCTCATGAGACTCTTGGTCAGTAAAGGGATTGCAGAGACAACTAACACATGAATACACACACATAAGAGGATTGGCTTTGGGCCATGATGTGGTTGCAAGATCAACAAGGTAAAAGGGTGAATAAAGCATCTCTGCCTGAATTGCATTGAGAGAGAGAGACACATCTCCCACAGTGAGCTTGCCGCCTCTGCTCTGTCTTCTGTTCTTAAGTATGTCTGCTGCCTGGGATGTGCTTTGTTGCTCCCTGTCATCCCTGTCATTTTCAAACCCATCAAGCAGTTCTTTGCTCCCATATAAGTATTAGCATATGATAAGAATGACAGGAAGGCACTTAATCTTACAGAAAGTTAGCTGTTCTATTTTAGGAACCTCATTAAATATTATCTACTTGTCTATTTCATGATGATATTTTTAACATCTGAAAGTTGTGTAATATGCTGTGATATAATGGGGTGGGGACGTAGCCCCTAAAACTCAACCTTTGGTATTGTTTTAGAGATTTATGTAACCTACAAAATCCAGTGCAGTGTTTTGTTTTGAGTACTCATTCTTCCTTTAAGACTACTTTTCCTCTTCTGGTGACTATAAAAAGGGAAGGAAGGAGAAGGAATCTGTTGAACTTAGAACTGTCTGGCTGTATCTTATTGTAATTAAGAGATCATTAGCAAACAGTATCTCTGGTGCTAGTAAAGGTTGTTTTCATAAAGCTGCCTGGTGCATCAACTTTGTGTTCACATGAAAATCCAAAGACCAGCAAAGTGTCCTCTTAATTGGTGATAGATGCATTCGAGAAGGTGGGAAGGTGAAGTAGCGTCCAGCCATCTTGAGAAAAGATGAAAGCATGGAAATAAATAGATTTTGATAGACTAGACAGCTTTCTCCTTAGAAAAAGTGAATGAGAAAACAAGGCTTTGCATGGAGTGGGAGGACCTCTAGCCAATAGAAGGTTGTACTAGAACCCACTTCCTTTTTTCTGTTAAGGTCCTACTAACACTGAATAATTATTCAGTAGAGGAAGCCTGAAGTAGGCTTTCAGTTGTTTGATGAACCTTAATTTAAGGACACGGTAGAACTTAGGATGCAGCTTGAATTTAGGGACTTCTCTAAATTATTTGCTATAGGCTATAGAAGCAGAAGAGTGTTGGTTCCCTAGTATGTGGATAACCTCTTAATGTTGTATTTCATGGTAATACTCATTAAACAGAGAGCTTCAAGTGGGATAGCTCTATATTTACATTTAAAGATCAACAAGCTGGGCGTGGTAGCATATGCCTGTAGTTCCAGTATTTGGAAGGATGAAGCAAGAGAATCATGAGATCTAGGCAGCAGGACCCTGTTTCAAGAAAAGAAAGAAAGGAAAGAAGGAAGGGAAGAAGAAAAGGAAGAAAGCTGTTCCGGTGAGAATTCTAATGAGTTACAAGCAGAGAACCTGAAGAGAGAGGGAAAAGTAACATTTTCCTAGAAAGTCTTGTGCTCCTGATAGTCTAGGTGAAGCCAGGAAAGCAGGCTGCCCACATATGGTCTGTAGCAGACTAATGAGCGACAAGACCACCTTGGCTTCCGAGTGATACATGTGGAGTCCGCACTAGCATCTGCCCAGGGTGGGAAGATGATGCTGGCATTGAGGGCAGAGGGCTAGAAAGCCACTGGAGATGGGAACCCAGTGCAGGAGAGTAGCTGCAAAGGGAGAGTATGCATGCAAGGACTCCTTTCTGTATAGGGTTGGGCAGGCGGGACCGAGAAAGGAGGGACTGTGAGAGGAGGGGAAGGAGATGTGTTTCTCCTCTAATAGAATGGTTTCATAAATGTGAGTTTTAGGAGAAACTTGATGGCTTTGATTTTGGATTTGTTGTAGTTTGGGGATTTTTGTTTTGCTTTATTTGGTTTGTTTTTTTTTAAAGATTTATTTATTTTATGTATGTGAATACACCGTTCTACTGTCTTATACATGTTAAATTGCCTAGGAAATCATGACTGGAGATAGTGCAGAATGAGCTTGTCCTAGAAGAGAATTTAGAGAAAGGGGACGTAGTATAGAGCTCAGTGGGAAAGGAGCTAGTGGGACTTTGAAAGGATCATTGAAGGGGCCTGAAGGAATTTAGCGATAAGAGAGAAGGGGTGCTGGCATAGAGCACAGAAGATAGGCATGCAAGGAAGCAGGACCTGTGCGTTCACCTAACACAAATATGTCAGCTTTGCTACATAACAATAGCCCCTAAAACTTAGTACAAAAACCTACTAAACAAATTGCTGCTCCTATGTCTGTGACTTGGCTAGGTGTTTCTGGTCGGGGACACCCTGACTGACTTGATCTCTGCGGTCGCCTGGTAGTTCAGCAATGGCTGAATAGTCTAGGATGGCCCCAGTCACATGGGGACAGCTGTGCCTATCTATCACCCAGGAGCTTAGGGTTCTTTACATGGGTTTCCAGACAGAGATGGGGGGGGGGGGGGAGAGGGAGGGAGAGAGAGAATATGAATGAGTGCAAGCAAGCCTGAGTGGTGTATTCAGGCCTGCTTCAAGGGATGGAAAAACAACCTCCCATCTCTACGAGGAATAGACACAAAATACTGTAGGCATTTTTTTCAGTCCACTCAAAAATGTAAATGAAATTGTGGAGATGTCCTTATGGAAGTCATTTTTCTTTAGCCTCAGATGAAAAGTGAAGTAATATAACAGGAAATCAATACCAGTCTGGTTCATGACACCAAGCAAATGAGATTGATAATGCCAGATATAGTGGCTCAGCCAGCCAGGAGCCAAGGCAGAAGGACTGCCTAGGCTATATAATGAATTTTGGGCCAGCCTGGAGTATATCCTGTCTCAAAAAAACAAAAACAGGTAGAGGTATGCTGCTGGGTCTGGTTACCCGACTTGAAGCCCAGGAACCCAGATGCTGTAAAGAAAGAATTAAATTTTGGAAGTTGTATTCTGGACTCTACACAAGTACATACATGCATATACATCCAACATACAATAAATGAGATTTAAAGAAAATAAGAAATTTATAATCAGTTACAAACTGAAACTAAAACACCCCTGCTCAAATCAGCACTGTCTAACATACAGGATTCAACACTTTACTGCTAATATTCATGTAAGACCAGGCCAATGAAAAGTGGTCATCGCTGCCATTAGTTTGTAGCTCTGTGTTCCCAAACTGTGCCAAGTAGCCTATACCCATGACTATTTGATAGATAATCTTAACAATTCTGTAATATAACAATACTGTAACTACCACTGTCCCAGTTTTAAAGATAGAAAAATGAGGATCAAACTGTAATTGACTTAGTCAAAGGTATCTGTTTACTAAGTGATAGAAATGGAAACCTCATAGGCTCCTGGACTCCCTGACAGAAGCAACGAGTGTGCATTCAACCTCATGCTCGTCTCTCCTCTGCTCCCCTCAAGACAAGATCTTAATATAGCCTAGGTCGGACTTGAATTCACCCAGTCTGGCCCCAAACTCAGTGCAGTCCTCTTGTGTTAGTCTTCCAAGTCCCGGGATTACAATTATGTACAACCATGCCTGTCTCTGGATCTACCTCTCCTCCCTCCTTGGCTCATCTTTCCACCCCTTCCTTTTACACACCACACCATACCACACACACACTGTACTTAAATGGCTTTCTTCCCCCATTATCTTCTTTTGACCCTTTTTCCCTCATATGGAACTCTCCCCCCCCCCCAATAAGTTCCCGACTTGTATGTTTGTGTGTGTGCATTTAATTAGGATTGCTTGCATGAATATGAATGGTGGGTTATTTACTTGAGCAAAGGCAATTTACTACTGGCTCTTACACAAAAGAATATGACTCTCCTTTCCTCAGAGAGAGGTGGAGGCCTTATACAGGTAGCCACAACTATTCTGAGTTCATGAATCCAGTGGCAGTCCACCAAGCAGAAGACACTGACTGGCAGCTCTCTTTCCCATCCTCTGGCTCTCACATTCTCTCTGCCCCTTCTTCCACAGTGTTCCCTAAGCTTTGGAGGTGGTACAATGCATGTCCTGTTTAGAGCTGAGTACTCAGCAGTCACTTGTTCTCAGTATTTGACCAGTTGTGGATTGGTGGTTTTTGGGTTGTTTGTTTGTTTGTTCGTTTGTTTGTTTTTGAGACAGGGTTTCTCTGTATAGTCCTGGCTGTCCTGGAACTCACTTTGTAGACCAGGCTGGCTTCGAACTCAGAAATCTGCCTGCCTCTGCCTTCCAGAGTGCTGGGATTAAAGGCGTGTGCCACTACAGCCCAGCTTTTTTTTGGGGGGGGGGGGGGGGTTGGTTTTTTTTTTTGTTTTTCAAGACAGGGTTTCTCTGTATAGTCCTGGCTGTCCTGGAACTTACTCTGTAGACCAGGCTATTTGGCCAGTTATGAGGCTCTTCCTTATAACCTTTGCCCACTGGTTACAGAAACTTCTCTCACCAAGATGGAGCACATACTAATGCTATGGATATAAACAGGAATATTTAGAAAGCAGTTTGGCACCATTGATTATCCATTTGTTTGTTTGTTCTTCAAGGCAGAGCTTCTCTGCGTATCCTTGACTGTCCTGGAACTTGCTCTATAGAAAGAGCAGACTGCCTCAAACTCAAAGATCTACAATGCCTGGGTATCATTCCTTGATGAAATATTCACTCTTTCTACTTACTTGGGATCTGCCTGCTTCCTAGAGGCCTAGTGGAATCTGCACTGCTAACTAAACTTACCCTTCATCCAGATGCATTGGCAGTAGATTTCAAATACTAAGTCAGTTTGAGATATCAGAGGGGGTATTATCTTGCTTCAGCTGGGTGCAGTAACAGCATGAATTCTACCACTCTAAGATTTGAATCCTGGCTGAGCAGTGATGACTTTTAATGCTAGCACTTAGGATGCAGAGGCATGTGGGTTTCTGAGTTGGAGGCCAGCCTGGTCTACAGATAGAGTTTCAGGACAGCCAAGGCTACACAGAGAAACCCTGTCTCTAAAACAAAACCAATCAAAGGGAGGGGGTAGGGGGAGAGATGGAGATTTAAAATTTGAATACATGTGAGCATTCTGGTTTTTTGTTTTGTTTTTTGTCGTCGTCGTCGTCGTCGTCGTTGTTGTTGTTGTTGTTGTTGTTTTATTCTGAACTTGGGCCAGGACTTGTGAATTGTACATTAACCAACTAATGGCAATGATGAGCTAACTTCATCTGTTAGCTGTTAACATGACCCCCAAGCTTAACTTCCTCTTGACTCTCTGGTTCTAAACACACCTTCTGTTGAGGTGGTAATTGAAGGCAGCCCAGAAGACTCGAGGGAGTAGGCACATCTATATACCCTAATATGTGTGGCTTTATGACCAGCAGTCTAGCATGGACCAGTGTCCTGTAAAAACCTCAGCTACTCTCTGACAGGTTCAAGTTATACAAATACCCCAGCATTGCCTTGGGGCAGACTCAATATATTGGGGAGATGATTGCTACAAAAGTATTCACTTTACAATCTAATAATGGCCAGATGTGATGATGCACACCTTTAATCCTAGCACTTGGGAGGCAAGGCAGGTAGACGTCTATGAGTTTGAGGTCAGCCTGGTCTATGTATTGAGTTTTAGGATTCCTGGGGCTACATTGAGACCCTATCTCAAAAATAAACAAACAAACAAACAAATAAATAAATAAATGGATTTAATAGTGGGAATTGGAACAGTGGCTTGGTGGTTAAGAAAACTGGCTACTCTCTGGGTGGCAGTGACATACACCTTTAATCCCAACATGGGGAGGCAGAGGCAAGCAGATCCTGCGAGTTTGAGGACAGCCTGGTCTACTGAGTGAGTTCCAGGACAGCCACCAAAAGTACACAGAGGAGGGGAGGAGGAGGAGGAGGAAGAGAAGGAGGAGGAGGAGGACGAGGAGGAGGAGGACGAGGAGGAGGAGGAAAGGAAGGAAGGAAGGAAGGAAGGAAGGAAGGAAGGAAGGAAGGAAGGAAGGAAGGAAGGAAGGAAAAGAAAGACAGAGAGACAGACAGACAGACACTAACTCTGGGTTCTCTCAACCCCAAGCATAAACTTGGACTTTGCAAAACTTAATGGTAGGTTGGGAGCAGATTTGACAGGAACTGTTGGCTTTGAGTAGAACACACTCTGTCCTCAGGAAAAGCATGGCTACCTTTGCAAATCAAAGAAATGGGACCCTGACTCCCAAATAGAAGAAGCAGGCTCCCTGTCCTCAGGTATGCCAGATAGCTAGGCTCTGGGGACCAAGAGTAGACTCAACCTGTGTAGGGACAACTGGCCAGAACTCCGCTTCAAAGGAAGTGGACTGTGGCCTTCCTCTGGAGTTGGCTCACTAATCTTTCCCTGTGTTACACACGCAAAGAGTGCGTAGTTTGATTTCTTCAGCCTCAAGGCTAGCAAGAGGGTATAAGCTTGGTGAGCCAGCAAGTTCAGTACCTAGAACTCTCACATAAAAATGGAAAGAGAAAACAGAAGCCACAAAGTTGTCTTCTACCTTCATATATTCACTGTGGCATGTGCACCCACAAAGACATCATCATCATCATCTATAATAATAATAATAAAAATAAATAAACTTTCAATTAAAAAGTGCTGGGTGTGTTGGCATACAGCTTTAATTCTAGCAATCCAGAGGCAGAGACACAGGCAGAATGTCTGAGTTGGAGATCAGCTTGGTCTACATAGGGCAATGGTTCTCAACCTTCCTAATGCTGTGACCCTTTAATACAGTTCCTCATGGTATTCCCCAACCATAAAATTATTTTATTGCTACTTCATAACTAATTTTTCTTGTTGTGAATCATAATGTAAATATCTGTGTTTGCCGATGGTCTTAGTTGAGACCCACAGATTGAGAACCACTAACACACATAGGGTGCTACAGGCTGGCCAAGGCTACAGTGAGACCCTTTCTCAACAGTTACAAAAGGAGCAAACAGTATGTATGACTTGGTGCTTAAACAAGCTCAATTCCTAGGACCCACATAAAAGTGGAAGAGCAGACTCCACAAAATTGTTCTTTGGCTTTTACTGTGTGCATGTGTATATGTGCATGCACATGTTCATGCACAAACACACATAGTAAATAAAGTAACTTTTTTAATTTTTAAGAAAGAAAATGGTGGTAGCCACTTTTCCAGGCCTGCCTGATAGCTGGCTACCTCCTAGCCAACACTGCCATTTTCTATAACTACTGATTTGTATTTGGGGTTCTTTTTTTTTTCCCCCGGTTTTTCGAGACAGGGTTTCTATGTGTAGCCCTGGCTGTCCTGGAACTCTCTCTGTAGACCAGGCTGGCCTCGAACTCAGAAATCTGCCTGCCTCTACCTCCCACGTGCTGAGATTAAAGGCATGTGCCACCACTGCCCAGCATGTATTTGGGGTTCTACACAGCATGTGGTGCTACCTCTGCTTGCCCACAAGCCTGCTGGCAAACTCTTACATCATAAAGCAGAGTACACACATGATCTACAATTTGCCTGTTCATTTGAAACTTCCCAACGAGAAGGGGTAGATATTAGTGACTACCCCTGATTCCACTAGTGTAACTTTTCTTGGAATCAAGTTGTCCCTTTGCAAGAAGTTCTTTTTTAGCTGTAGTTATTCACCAGTTATTGACCAAAGGAAGTGACGGGCCCAGTCATACTTCTCCAAGTTCTGTCATTGTAATGAATTTTGAAGGTGATAACTAAGATTTGTTCATCTGTCTGTCTTTATTCATTTTGTTGTTGTTGTTAAAAGCTACCACATTATATTTTAAGAATCTGTCTTAAAACCGTTATATTTGATGTGTTAATGGATGAGTGTTGGTATCAAGCATATGTATTCATATTAGCTAAGCTAAGGGCTCCATGGGGTGGTGCCAAGTGGTGCCTTAAGCACTTGCTTTCCTCCGTTGCTGTCCTGTGAAGTTCAACTCCTTCAGAACACTTCTGATTGTGCTTACAAAAAAATCCCTAGAAGTGCAAAAGCATTATGAGAAGAGAAACTGGGGCTTTAGAGACTAGAACTTGGTGTCATGCAGTTATAGTATGCTGGGAAATGCCCAGTAAACATTGTTTAAATGCATGAGTCTTTATTGTCTGGAAACAGAACCACAGAACTGAGCCACATGTAAGAGTTAGAGAACCCCTTCTAGAGAACAAAATTCCAGATAGAGATCCAAGGTCCACTTGAGCGTGCAGACCAGAATCTAGATTGTAGGCACACTGACTGCTCCTGGGAGTAAGGCAACGTGGCAATAGATATTAAGTTTTTCTGTTGGCTTTGTGAGAACTATAGTATAAAAACTACCATATACTCCAGAATCAACTTTGCAGAGCCCTTCTTCTGTGTTTATTGGTGTGACCATGAGTGTCAGTTTTTAGGACTAAATTGTTCTTGTTTTATCTTTCCCTTCCATCAGTACCAAGATTGTAATGGCTCTTTAATGAAGGCCAGGACTAGAAGAATTTGGGCAATGAGTATGCATTAGAAAAAGAAGTCTTCACCTATTAGTCTATAGGAATCTGATTATAGCACTCACTCTTTAAATTAGACACTGAATTACACACTTTCCAGTTTAACTCATTCTTTGTTTTATAACCTATCTCATGACCTCAACTCCTACAGCCAGCATCTCACTATACCCACTGTCCCCATTGCTAAGACAACATTTAATGACGGAACTTGGGAGTCTGGCTTGGAAGTGCTGTGAGGACATAAGCACAGCTCGTGAGTGTGTTTAAGAGCTTAATTCAAGAAAGTGGAGACTTAATGTCAAATGATGTCCTGGAGGTTGTTCTTCCTGCTCTTTACCATGTACTGTGCTATTGTTCTGTTTGCCCAGGAGGAAGGCCCATACAAGGTCTTGAGCTCCTGTGCAGTAGAAACCAAAAGCCTGGACCCAGGAGCCAGGAATCCACCCTTCACTACCACAGCTTGCCTTGTTCATGCCCACAGCTATATATGATCCCAGCATTTATGTATCATCTCCTAGATTGCAGGTTCTGTGTCAGGAGCTGTGACCAGGGATGAGAATGGGGTTGGGTTTGTTTAATAACTTCACAAGGCCTTGACTGTGAAGGACCCAGACATCTGCTTTAGAGGTACCTTTCCCAGACAGGTACCCTAAAAGCACATTTCCCCTTTATTAAGGCTCTCCTTTAGTCTGAGTTAGAATAGTTAAGTGGATTTCTTTCTTTTTTTTTTAAAAAGTATTTATTTATTTATTATATGTAAGTACACTGTAGCTGTCTTCAGACGCCAGAAGAAGGTGTCAGATCTCTTTACGGATTGTTGTGAGCCACCATGTGGATGCTGGGATCTGAACTCATAACCTTTGGAAGAGCAGTCGGTGCTCTTACCAGCTGAGCCATCTCTCCAGCCCAAGTGGATTTCTTGAAAACCAAAAATATAGTTGAAGAATTGGATCATTCTAGGTAGGGAAAAAAGCCAAGGGTTTGGTGAGTTAGAGTAAGAGGTGCATACCCTGCCATATTTCCACCTCTACTCTTCTTAACCTCCAGGTCTGAAGAGCTTTCAGACCTAACAGGTTCCAGTGTACCTCTAGCAGTTCCCCTCAGTTGTCTCCAGGGAGGAGTCTTTTTTCCACTGTGTGTGTGTGTGTGTGTGTGTGTGTGTGTGTGTGTGTGTGTGTGTACGTACACCATCTATATGCAGGTGTCTACAGAGACCAGGGGAGATGGTCTGTGCTAGTCCTAAAGGTCACCATAGTGCAGTGTAAACTTCCCAACAAGGGGCCTGGGAACAAAACTGGAATCTGGAAGAGAAGAAGAGAAGCAAGCACTATTCACCACTGAGCTGTCAATCACTCTAGCTCCCTAAGCAGTCCCCATTGCCACCCTGTGCCTGATCATTCCATGGCTTTATTTCTTGCCCTTGTGTGATTTTCCTGTGGTATTAGGAGAACACAGCATGTCACATCAACCTCCAGAAATCTTCAGGTCAACTTAAGGACCTTCCTACTTTGTACAGACCCCACACCTGCAGAAAGTATCAGAGAATGGATTTCCCTCTTTCTTCAAGAGAATAGATCCTATATGCAACCATCAAGGGGAGGAATGTAGACTATATGCTATGCTCACAGGCGGGAGATGTGTGCGGTACATCATTCCCAGGTTCTTAGATCTGAATCCCTGTATCTGTTGGGTCAGCCCGCCCAGCCACTGTGAGTGTGCTACTGATTTTACCCCTGAGGATGCAGAGTAAAGATGGGCTTTCCTCACACTCACTGTCATGGAAGTAAAGCAGTGAGTCAGGATTGCAGTTCCAAGAGGTTCAGCTCTCTTCCCTTCCTCCATGGAAGAGCTAAAATAAAAACATGGTGGCCAGCCTGAGCTCATGTCACCTGACCTTCAGCCTGTGTTAGTCCTGAAGGTCACCTCAGTGCAGTGTCATCAAACTAGTTGTGGACACATAAGACTAACAGGATGGTGGTAGGGAACTGGGAGAGTTGTGACTGTTGGTCCTTAGAGAAAGATGTGAGGCTGATGTCACTATAAATCATCTTGGAGAAGGGTTAAGGTAATTAAACAATCATTATTAAACTCTTCCAGTAATAATGTTCAGAGTTGAAACAATATTGAAAAAAACAAGTAGAGAGAGAGAGAGAGCTCCGCATTATGACACAGGCCTTTAACCCCACCAGGGTTGAGTGGTTCTCTGTGAGTTCAAGGTCAGCCTGATCTTCATAACAAGTTCCAGGACATAGACTATCCAGAGAGATACATAGACTCTGTTTCAAAAATAAAAATTGATAAATAAGCAAAAAACAAGTAGTGAGGGTGAGAACTGCCCTGTTTATGAACTTACACTGGCCTAAATGCCAATGGCAATCACACCACTGAATGAAACAGCCTTGTCTGATAGAGCAGTCCTTCCAGGCTGCTAGGCTGAAGGAAAGAAGGGACTCCTTAAGCACCTCCCGAGGTGGCCTCTTAAGAGGTAGTGTAATAGGCAACTTGAGAGAATAAGACTCCTTTATGTTGAATATTTGTTTTACAATACATTTCTCACAAGTTTTAAAGAGGAAGAAGACCAAATGAGTTAAAGAACTAAGCGGGGCCTGGAAAGGGCTCAGGAAAGATGCACTTGCTGTTCTTGTGGAAGATCCAGGTTTGGTTCCCTGCATCCACATAGCAATTCACAACCATCTAACTCCAGCTCTAGGGGATCTGATACCCTCTTCTGACCCATATAGGCTCAGCAGTCATGTGCACATACAAATGTGCAGGCAAACACTCAGACACATACAAATAAATAAATGTGTAAAAGATAAAAAAGCTATCTAGAGCTTCCTTTATGGAGAGTGACACCCAACAAGGAATTGAACCTAGGGTCTCATACATGCTAGGTAAGTAATTGGGATTATAAGTCTGCTCTTCTAAACTTGGCCAGTATAACGCTTCTTGGTTTAAACTATCAATGAAGTATTTTGAGGTTCAGCATTCATGTTTCCAAGTGGGACAAGATGAGAACTTCTTTGGGATGGGATCGGATGGGATCGGATGGGGTAGAGGTTTAGATCAAATGTTAACCCTCTAATTCATGAGCATAGACAAGATATATAACTTACAAGCTTCCAGCTCTGTAGTAGGGCCAGCTGCCCTAGCCATACAGTTGCGCACATTCAGGCCCATTGGAAGCACTGAGTGTCTTGCCTCATACATTAATGAGTATTTTACTTTTCCTTCTGAAGTTTCATGCTTCCAATCACTATTGCTGATGACAAGACATGCAGTGTTGACAGAAGACCTAGCTTATCATTCCCTTAATCCACCCCCAAGATGGACCTGTGCTAGTTCCCAGTCCTCCTAGTCCTTCCCAGAGCTGTCCTCCTAGTGACAGACTACTATGACAACACAGGTCTCTAACCAAGGAGAAGGGAACTTGGTGTGAAGGCTGAGTCCACCTGCATGTGTGCCCCTTCCAAGTGGCAGGTGAGCTGTGAGCACACTCTAATGAAGGGCTGAGGAACAGTGTGCGTGTCAAGGACATCTTGTGATTAGTGTTAGAGTCAGGATGTTCCTGTTTTGATTTTGCTTTTAAATCTGTTTACCACCTGATTCAAGAGTATTGTAATATCTTCTTTTACTTCATCGCAAGTATTACTGGGTTATGCTTAATTAAAGACTCCATAGCCCATCAGCATCAGAACATAGATTCCTAGGGATCAAACTGAACTCTCAGACTTGATGGCAGATGTCCACTGAGCCACCTCACCAGCCTGTGATTTTTATTTTATTTTTATTTTTTAATTCCCCAGTTTCTCCCTCAGCGGACCAACCTTAAGAATGAAGCCCCTTGCTGCAAGAGCCTGCCATTATTCTCTAGAGGGCTGCTTAGGTGTTCAGACTTTGCAGTCAAGTTTGTTAAGCCTGGTTCTGCCTCCTAATTAACACTTGTTTATATTAATTAGTTGCCACATGTACAGAAGGCAGTGGTCCTTTTTTGAAGTCTCCAGTTACAGACCTAATAATATCGGGCCTGAAATGGGACTTTCAGAACCTCCCAAGGCAAGGTAACAGCTTCCAAGTCCTCTACAAGTTTCTCTTTCAGGCATAGACAGCCATTTTTCCACAATGTTCTTCATTCACCCAGAAGGATGGATGGAACAGGACGGTGTGCACAGGCTCTCCTGAGTTTTTGGTACTCCTTGTCAGGTGTTAAAACAAAGGGGACCATTGTGTTTCTTGGAACTGATCTAAAAGTCTGTGTTTGAGATTAAGATCTAAGGAAATGCATTTCCGTTTAACACCCAGTAGTTTCTGATTGTGAAAAGACTCCCAACCTGTGCATCGGCGCCGTACATGACTACAGACTACAGCCTCTTCTGTTGGTTCCTTTAATTAGTAGGAATTAAGTGGAGGCTGCTGCATATTTTGAGAATAAATAACACTGTTTAAACTTAGGAAGCCTTAACCATTAACTTAACCGCTGGCTTCTCGCTGCTACATGTCTCCTGAATAGATCAGCATAATCTTAACTAGGACTTAAAAATCCTTCATCCTCTCTCGGGAACTTAGAACATGAAGCCATGGGAGCCTTTGGAGGCTTAATGACTTTAATTATGGCAAGAAGTATCTTCTGGTGGGTAGGAGTGCAGCTGGTGGGAGAGCCATTTCTCAGTGAGGCCGGATGGGAGCTGGCAGAAAGGCAGTCATGGGGGAGGGGGCTGAGAAGGGTGACGGGGGATGGGGGGAGGTTGGCCGCAGGGCCTCTGAATTCTGAACTGTGTTTGTGGCTTCAGAGCTTTGATCACTTGCCAGGGAAACCTGGAAGGTCAGGCCAGGCTGCAGCCAAGCCCTGGAATGAGGAGCCAAGTCAGTGGAGCGGGCAGCTCTATGTCACCGCCCTCACCTCCCACCCAGGAGGAAGTAACCCTATCTGCAACCCCATGCTTTGGTCCTCTTTCTGTGTTGGTTTTCTTTTGAATTGGGGCTCTAAGGCCTGCAGTAAGCCTTTCCAAATGTAACTTGGTAAAATCAGATATGCCGTATGTACTTTAGAGGAAATCAGGGCTTATTTTTGTTTGTTTTTAATTCTGTGTGTGTCTAGTACAAATTACTCCAGAGCACAGGTGATCTCTCCTGGTGGCTTGTGTCAGGTTTCCCCATTTCTTTTAACATTAGCAGCACCCCCACCCCCTTGTTTCTTGGCACCAAGTTTTTCTCACTGGTTCTCCGTGTGCCCTGGTGTGTGACCTCATTTCCTATGGAATGAAAAGTTTCTGTCGGAAAACAGGGCCCTTGATGAGTCGTCTTTGAGCCCCTTTGCCTGGTGTGACTCATGCTTTAGGGCACAGGGGCTGTGCAGAATATGCAAGAGCCTGGTGCCTGGGTGGTCACTGCCTAGAGGAAAGCAAAGGAAGGAAAAAGTGAGGAGTGAATGTTTAAAATCCATTTAGTGATCTCCAGAGAGAAGTGATATACAAGGACCCAATGAGTGGCGGCTTGGACCAGGAAGACCCACCAAGAAAGAGCAGATGGTGGTGGTAGGTATGGTCAGCTCATAGGTCCACTGGTTGATCTCCATTGGTACGAACAGCCCCTACCACAGCCACCACCACTTTCCCCTACAAGACCTCCCTGGCAACAGGCACGAGACCCTGTACAACATCAGAAGCTTGTTACTGCCACTCTGCACGTCTGTAGGCTGCAGAAAAGAATGGTGTCTCTCATGTTGGTGCTTAAGAACTGTGAAGCTGTGGTTTCTGCAGCCAGTACTCCTAGAGAGCCATGCTCCGTGTCTCAACAGGTCCTGTCTGTGCCTTTTTCTCTCTTGTAAGTGGTAGGATAGGTTCCATCAGTCCTGTAGGCCAGAGGAAGGCCAAGAGCACATGTCCAAGAGTAGTCATCTGGCTGCCTTTTCCTCATTGGAATTCTAAGGGAAGTTCACTTTCCTCTAGAGAGAGAAGGGACACAGCACACATTGTAAATGGACAGGATTTTTTGTTTTTCTTGAGAGCTTTGAAATCCAGAGATGTGTATGTACAAAGCTCAGAGCCTAAGAGCCAGAGGCGGAGTTTAAGACTTTTGAGTTAAAGACTGGCCAGGGACAAGATGTCTGCCTCAGAATTCAAAAGCCTCCTCAGCAGTACTACAGAAGATGGTACAAATAAGAAGGCAGGCCTTGAAATTTGAAGTGTGAAGACTGCAGATTGCAGAGTTCCAAGAAGTCATAGCTAAGTGTTTAGACCGTTCCTGATTGAAAAATTGGATCCACAGGATACCCGTTAGACAAGAGTGGGCTATTGTCAGTGCTGGCAGCAGCAAAGCCCAAGTATGGCTTACTACTGAGTGAGACTGCTGCTGTGTGAGCACAGCAGGGCTGGGCAGTTCCCTGGTGCTGAGAATCAAGTGTGAAGAAGTCTAACACCCAGGCTGCCCTCTAGTGTGGGAAGCTTTGGAAGACTGGTGCTGCCATATGGAACTGGGTGCAAGGGTTTGGTAATGCCACGAAGTGCAACTTAAGTGAGGTAAAGCTGAGCTTTAGGGATGCTGTACTTCCTACAATGGGAAGGACACTCCAAGAACCAATAGGAGGACATTCTGGTAAAAGGGAGAGGGCTGGAAGCAGTTAGCAAGGGAGGTCAAATTTTAAGCAGCCTTATAAGCAATATAGATCCCTGCTGAGAAAAGTCCTTGTGCTGTTCTGTTGGTAAGACTGACTGGGTAGGGAGAGCCCTAGGGAGAAAATAGTTGTGACTCACAAGATGGTGATAGGGTTGCAACAGTGGAGAAAACTAGTAAATAGATTTGGACATTGAAATCAGTATAGCTCGGTAAGCAGTTAAATGTAAGGGTGAAGCAACAGACTAGTTTCCATGCGCCACCTTGAGAAGGGAGCCCAAATTGTAGGAAAGAAAGAACTGCTTTTATTTGGTTTCATTTCTTTGGATTTTTCAAGACAGTGTCTCACCATGTGTCCCAGGCTGTCATAAACTCTTTATTCCTATGACTGACTCAGATTTGCAGTGATGCATCTGCCCCAGCCTCCTGAGTGCTAGAATGACAGATATGCACCACTACAAACAACTTAAAAGTCAGGACTGAATTAAACATAGGCCCATGGCATCCACATTGTCCTGCACAAGAAATAGCCCACAAGTGTCTGAGGTAATGTACTCTGTTCTGCTCTGGAAATAGCTGCAGAAGTTTGGAGAAATCCAATCTGAAGCAGAACTCTGTTGCCAAGTCAGGGGAAGCAGTCTTTGGGCCTCCAGTACCCTGAATTCCCCACTGTGGTCATTTCTGCCCACTTGGGCTAAGCTGCTATTTGTAAGCACATCTGAGAGTTCTGTGAGTATGTTTGTGAGTTCATAGGGTGCAGGGAAGAGACTTCTGCACCTTCACCTTGCTTAAGAAAGGGGGTGCTCCATTCAGAGATTATCAGTGCATTATGGTAGATGCTTCCAAAAGGTCCGTGTTTGTGTCTTCCTTGAAGTATCTGTGACACATTATTTGGCTATCTTAAATTGTTTGTAGATAGAGCTGTATAATTGTATGTTTTCATACCAATAACTACCATTTCTGTTAGGTTGTAGATGTGTGTGTTTAGTTATTGGCTACCAGAGCAAAATATCGATCCATCCACCTATGAGAATAAGATATGAGAGAGGGGTTGATAATCCTTTCACCCAAGCATGCTGTACACCATGGAGCACTGATCCTAACAAAGCCTGCTTCACAGCAGGGAAGGTTTATATATGCGTTGCTCTGGCAGGCTTTCTAATGCTGGGTAGTCTGGAGCTGCCCAAACAGGAATATGCTTCGCATCTATCACAGGTAGCTCTAGAATATGCAGAGCTTCCAGATGATACCAGCTAGGAAAATAGGTCATTTTCAGATATGCACTTTGGGAAAAGCCACTCTAGAGACAGGATAAGCAATCTTGTGTTCTTCATCTCTTGCCCTATACCCCTGAACTATAAACCCAACCTTTCCTGGTGCTGCCCCACAGGAATGGTATTGTCCCACAATCACCAGGTGCAGGTGACTTGCTCCATAAGGACAAACACCTGTCACTATGTCTGTTCTTCTCAGGGCCTAGCACACCTAGTGACTGGCTAATCACCATTGTGGAACCGCTAAATTAGTAAACGGTAATACAAATGGAATCCGACCACTCCTCACTGTTATGTTAATTAGATGGCCAGGAGCCATCTGTTTTGTTAGGCTTTATGGAGTATACAAATGCAACCTATAACTTCTACCTTTTGACCCCTAGGAGTCTCTGTTATACACTGGACATGCCTAGTACCTGAGTAAGACATTGGCATGTAGGACCACTCAGATATTTTAAGGACAGGTGCCACAGAGAATGTAGCTAGGCCCTGCCTGCCTATTTTGTTCATTTATGTCGTCTTGCTTTGTCATTTATACAGGCTTAAATGAAATCTAAGAAGCATATTCTGTGAAGATTCGTAATAATCTTCCTATTTCTTTGGTAGTATTTCTCTGTCTTAAGGAAATTGGAATGAAAGTCAAGATTCATTTAATATAATAGAAAACAGACATAGTACAAATATCAAAAATACGTGAGAAAGATCCAGGCCGGATGGTGAAGGACTATAATCTCAGATGTTTAGGAAGACAAAGCAGGGGACTACAAAATCAGAACATGCCTAGGCAACTTGGGGAGATCCTGTGTCAAAGTAGAAAATGAAAGGCGATAAAAGAACTGGCGATAGACTGCTTACCTAGCACGTGTGAGGGAGGCCCTAGTACAGCCCTCCAAAAGGAGCAGTCTGTGAAGGGGCAGATCACCATCGGCACACACTGTCAATCCCAGCACTCAGAGGCAGAGGCAGAGGCAGGAGGATCCCTGTGAGTGGAAACCAGCCTGGTGTGTACCTAGTAAGTTTCAGGACAGCCAAGGCTACAGAACAAGCAGATTTACAGCATGTTTTACATACCTGTAATTTCAGCACTTGAGTTGCTGAGGCATCAGGATCATGAGTTCAAGAGCAGCTTAGGCTACAAAATAATACCCTCTTAAAAAGAAATGGGGCTGGAGAGATGCCACTGACTGCTCTCCAGGGGACCTGGGTTTCAGTTCTCAGCCCATGGAGGAACTTTCATCTGTCTGTAACTCCAGTTCCAGGGGACCCAGCACCCTCACAGACATTAATGCAGGTAGAACACTAGTGTCATACAAATAGATTTAAAGAGTGCATACACATTTAAAACCGTAATAGTCACACACACACACAAAATGATTGGAATCCTTATATGTTAGAACTTCCCATAAGCAGCTGACACATACATCAGCTCTGGACAACTCAGCTCCTTGTTACAGTCATCAAGAACTCCAAGCAGTGGTTTGTTACTGCCCTCTCCTGTGAGCCCAGCTTGCCAGTGGCCCTCGCCTGTCCAAGTTCATTGGGCTGTCTTTCCTGTCCTTTCTTTCAAGCAGCTTTATCTTGGGGGGGGGTTAAAACAGTAGGGGTATAATACTCTAATACTGTATATACTGCTCACAACACTGGTAATTGTCTGACTAGGTCTTAGATTTGTTTTAAATACAATGATCTGGCAGGAAGTTGACTAGATAAAATTGGAAGTTATCTAAGAAAATTTGCTCAAAGAATTTGATTCTAGGTTTTTAAAATTATATTGAGTCAGGAGGAAAAGTGTAAACAAGCAGTAGTCTATGATTTTAAAAATATAATGAAAACTCCGTTTTGTAAACGAAGATTACTCGTGGCCTTGAGGATTAAACAAATTAAGGATCAATGTATACTAGGTAGGCACTTTACCACTGAGTAACATCCCCAGTCACCACAGTCTTTTCTAAAGCCATCTCTCTACAGACAAGATCTGAATAGGATCTCCTCCCATCAGCCCTGATATGTGCAGGAAATACCGATTAATTCAGTAACATATAATTTTTGTTTTATTTTTGAGACTTAGAGTCCATGCATTAGTAAATTGTGTCTGAAGTTGGGCTGTAGATGGGATTTAAGCACTTTATTCTCTACTTGCCTTCCTCACCAAAAAAGCAAGTATGTTTTAAAGCCTCTTCTGTAGGCTGAGACTGGAGCCCAGTGTAAAGCACATGACTGGTGTGGATGAGGCCCGGCTTCATCCCCAGCCCTGTGATGTCTGTCCTGAATGGATCATGCCTCTAGAACGAATGAACATTCATGTTCCTGCGGAACAAGAAATACTGGGAAGCCCAGGAGGCCCTCTGGCTGTGTTCCCTGAGGCACATTCCAGGAAGGCATTCCCTACCCACGGGCGGCAGTTGCTGCCAGCCTTTCCAGGTGCACCAGCATCAAAGCTAGAGGAACACGCACTCCAGTCAGGACTGAACGCAGAATTAAAAACATGAGAAGCCCTCTTGATTTCTTCCTCTAAGGATGGACTTTGTGAAGAAGCCTAAGGTACTGCTGGGGCAGAAACACAAGCATCTACCCAGAAGCCTCTGAGCTGTGCCCTCAGGAGCTCCTGCCCTAGGGAGTTTAATGGAAGAGAACAAACCTGCCAGCTTGGCTTCTTGGCAGGGCCATGGCTGTTCTGAGGCTAGGACTAAAAGAGATTCAGTGAGTTAAGATGCAGTGATAGAACACTTGCTTAGCCTACACCGAGCCTGGGTTTGACCCAGCACTGCCTAGAAGAAACAGAAACACTGAATCTCGCTGCCCACTTGGGATCACTGAGGAAACAATGAGGTGACCCTCAGGCAACTGTCTGTTTTTAAGGAAGCTGCCTGTAGGACAAAGGCAAATCTTATAGCACCATCAGGACTCCAGGGCTTCTTAACTTTCCAAGGAACATACTATTTCCCTAATATCACTAAATTTGACTTGCTGATCCCAACTTCAGGGAATTGGCTTAAAAAGCAGTGGGGTGACACTGCCCTCTAGTGGTCCAGTAAAGTATTGGGTTTGTGCACCTGTCAGTACAGACTATTCCTGTGGAAAGAATTTGGATTTATTCTCACACTTGGGCCCATGGTGCTGTCACCTCTGAGCACTGGCTGAAATTGCCCATCTTTTAGCATGCTGATTTGGGAATTTGTTTTTGTTTTCCCTGTATTTTTTTTAGAATGGCTGTCTCTGTTACAAGAGTTCAAGTCCTAAAAGCAAGGATCTGTCTCATGTCTCCTTCTGCAGAATCAACTCTGTTATTCACTTAGCTGGAGATAAAATTAGAAAGTTCATTGAGGTGGAAAGGAATCTTTTCTCCCTCTCTCCCCCAACAACAACAACAACAAAATGCTACCACTTCCCATTTGTTTCTAAGCCTTCTTGCCGTGTCCCTCTGACCTCTAGTTTTCCAACTGGTAGAATTATCCAGGTCTCTGAGCGCTTACAGAACTCAGCTTCCTGGGCCTGCCTCAGCCCCACTGAACCAGTCTCTGGGGTTGGAGCCAGGAAATCTGCTTTACAAACTTCCCAAGTGGTTTTTGATGTGCAGCCTAGCTTGGCAGCCAACTGCTCTAAATCCCCACTTACTGGTTTTTATAACGAACCCCCCACCCAGTCTCCAGAGGTCTTCAGCTTGTGTCACGAGTTAAAAGTGACCATTTTGAGATTCATTCAGAAATAGTCAACATGCTTTCTTAACTGGATGACATGGGAAGGAAGAAAGAACCACAGAGACAAACCAAAAGCATTTACTCAGGTTGCCAGGGGCAGTATGTTTATAGCAGAAATACCAAAACCAATACCTGTGTGCTGGCTGGGCAAGCTGCCCTCTGTAGTCTTGTTTCTATGTCTCAGCTGGATGGGGGTCGGGAAGAGGCAGGTCTGCAGCAGTCAGTTACTCATGCCCACCCATTCTAAGTCCTCAGGCTCTCCAGAAGATAGGACAAAGCAGGTGGCATTGTCTCCTGTTTTGCAGATGAAAATGCCAAGGCTTAGGAAAGAGGATCAACTTGCTCAGGGGCACAGACCTTGCTTCTGTCCAGTTCTGCCTTCTGAAGCCATGCCTGATTTATAAGACCAGTGTTGGCAGAATCAGAGGACAGACTTGCCAACCTGCTCTTTTTCACTCCACCAGGCCAAGAGAGCAGTTCAGCGGGGAGCTACTGCAGTTATCTTTGATGTATCTGAAAACCCAGAAGCCATTGACCAGGTAAACTACCAGTCCTGCTGTCTGCCCAAGAGGCATTTGCCATGGTCATCTTGAGTAGGCACTGTTTTGACACCTTTGTCTCCGATCCTTTTACTTGTCTGCTGAAGTAATATGCCTGTGTTTATCATACCTGAGAGGCATAAAGAAAGTAGTTGTGGGTTGAGGGGTTAGGGATGAGGGACATTTTCAAAAAGTCTTTGGGTTTTGGGCAGCTCAGCCCATCTTAAAAACAAGTATAGCACCCTATCCTCACCTTTCTGAACCCCCAAGGCTGTAATTCTTGAATACTTCAAGAATTTCCAGGTGGAGGTTTAGCATTCTTTTCTCCCCCCTTTCTCTTTCTCTTTCTCTTTCTCTTTCTCTCTCTCTCTCTCTCTCTCTCTCTCTCTCTCTCTCTCTCTCTCTCTCTCTCTCTCTCTCTCTCTCTCTCTCTCTCGTGTGTGTGTGTGTGTGTGTGTGTGTGTGTGTGTGTGTGTGTGTACACCAAACAAGCACTCTACCACTGAGTCACATTCCGAATCCTCCCTTGTTCCTTAAAGTAAGCACGTCTTAACTGGCACCCTGTTGTTTGTCAGCTGAACCAAGGCTCAGAAGACCCTCTCAAGAGGCCAGTGGTGTACGTGAAGGGTGCAGATGCTGTCAAGCTAATGAGCATTGTCAACAAGCAAAAGGTGGCGCGAGCCAGGATCCAGCACCTCCCTCCCCGGGTGAGTGGCAGCTGCGTGGCTCCTCTGGGTGCTTTGGTTCCCTTTGAGCTCTCAGCCCGCTTCCCTATGTCTAGAATGCTGCTGTAATGCAGGTTCCTAGAAGTGGAGCTCCAGTGTAGCACAGGAGGACAGAGAGATTTTCACCCGTGTGAAAAGAGATTTTCTTTATTTGTAAAACTTTGTAAAAGTGTATAGAAACAGACATTGTACGCAATGAAGTCTGGTTTCTCCAACCTGGCATTGCCCCGTTGCAGTTCATTCTAAGAGACAAGCCAAGAAGATGAAGGATGACACCCGTAGCACTTGGCTTCCTTGTTCCCTTCTCTCCATCTGACCTAAAGATGAAAAAGAGCCTATACTTCCTTCTTTCAGTCATGTACATTACTCACTTAAAACTCCCTGACTCACAAATAAGAATTTTAAGAATTATTCAAAACATTAAAAATTACTCAGGCCTCAGGCTGACATTTTGGTGACAAGTAGTGGTCAGACACCTCTTCAGTGCGCTGAAGCAATATTACTGCCCACGGATACCTCACCCCGAGGAAAGAAACAAGGGAAGCTTGTGCAACTGATATCTTCTCCTCAGCCCTGGACTAAAGCATTCTAGGAATCTAGGGCTCCTGCCCCATGTATTTGTTTCCTTCCTCCCCACAATGAGTGAACTGTTCCCACGTGGAGGGATTCTTCCACTTGCACCAAGCATCTGGGTAGCAGAGCTATACCCTATCTCACTAAGGTCCTGTTCTTATTGGCTAAATGCATGTCTTAGGTAAAGCAGCTTCAGGTAACAGAAGGCAGTGTTTGCACAGAAGAGATAAAGACTGCCAGAAGGACTTTAGTTGGTACAGGGCTTGCCGAGTATCCACCGAGTGTGCAGTTCATTCCCCAGCACTGTATAGCCACTGTGGTGGCACAACTGTGATCTCAGTACTTAGATGGTGGTGGCTATAGAGTTAGAAATCCAGGGTCATCTTCAGTTCAACTCAGTAGAAGACCAACCTAGAATAAACACTGCCTGCACCCCCTGCCTCACCCGAAGTAAAGAAACAAGGAAAGTTTGCAGAACTGACTTGCTGGCTTCTTTTTAAAGGAAAAAAGGAACTTTGGTAAATGTGACTCATTGTAGTGGAAGCTGATATTTGTGGAAGCAGTGTACAGTTTTCTAAGTTGTTGCCAACCATTAAATATATGGTTAGTAATCATTATTCCCTCAAAACACATCATTCCTTTGTCTATCACTGTGATTATTTGTGTTTATTCAGAGGGGCTTTTCTCACTAGTTATACCAAACTTTGCAGTGTTTTAATGGGAGGCCGAACTCTACAAATGGCTCTCTCACCTACTGGAAGCCTCAGGCCACACTAAAGGCACCATCACTGTGCATGGGAGCAGAACCCCAGGAGCTTCCTACACACAGGGACCCTGTCCTCATCCCTCCACTCCACTTCCCAACCAGGACTGACAGCCATGTGCCCACCAGTCAGGCCAAAGAGAGCACGGTTCATGGCGTGTGTGTTCTGTTCCAGCAACCCACCGAGTACTTCGACATGGGGATTTTCCTGGCATTCTTCGTCGTGGTCTCCTTGGTCTGCCTCATTCTCCTTGTCAAAATCAAGCTGAAGCAACGTCGTAGTCAGGTAACCCCTAGGACTGTTGATGAACGGGTAGCTATAACAAGCCCGTCACTGTGGCTTACAAGAGGAAACCCTATAGGCAGAGGGTTGTGAGAGGGAAAGCAGGAAACTAGGATTTGAGATATGTGGCGGTGGGACACCTTGGGAGAGACGGTACCTTAGATAGTGACTGTCAAAAGGAGAATGTTTCTGTTGTCAGGAGTGTTGAGGGGCCACCAGGAGCAAGACAGGGTTAGGGGTTAGTATTTGTGCGCTCACGCTGTATGTCAGATGCTGGGCACTCATGTGAACTGTCTCATTTCCCTGGCTTCCTTCAACTAGGAGGGACATTTGGCCTAGAGCCTTCTAAAATCCAATGTTGTACAGAATTGGGAAGTATCAGAGACAGGCAACTGCCTTTCCTCTTGAAGGCAAGACTTTGTAGTAGAGTCAGTGTCATGGACACTGTTGGGTCTGGGAAATACAGTATCTATATGAGTTTTGAACAGTTTCTCAAGGATCTGTTTGATTGACCTAAGTGAGATTAGTCTTGTCTGTCCTGGTGTCCTGAGTGCCATGGCCTGGGGTGTGCCTCCCACTGTTAATGATTACCAACACTGACAATGCTCTGCCATGCAGAATTCCATGAACAGGCTGGCCGTGCAGGCTCTGGAGAAGATGGAAACCAGAAAGTTCAACTCCAAGAGTAAGGGGCGCCGGGAAGGAAGCTGTGGGGCCCTGGATACACTTAGCAGCGGCTCCACATCTGACTGTGCCATCTGTCTGGAGAAGTACATTGACGGAGAGGTAGCTGCAGAAACGGCCTGCCTTGGGTGGGGAGGGATGTGCAGGCCCAAGCTGTGCTGGGGACCACCATGACCATGAATAGAATTGCCTACAACCTAGATTCAGTGTGCAGGCTTCTAAAGGCTTCTTCCTGGGGCTGGGAAAACACAATACTCTGTAGATGATCTAGTTAATAAGTACATGGTCAACCAGAGTAGTAGCACATGTCAATAGTTTTAGCACTTGAGAGGCTACTCAGAAAGGTTGTGAGTTTAAGATCCCAGCTTTGAAAAAATGCACGTGGTTAGACAGAAAATATGTAGATGTAAGAACAAGTTGCTTGCTTTGCTTTGAAGAACTAGTTGAGTAATGAGTATACTTGGAAAAAGTCAAGAGATTTGATGCCTTTTGTTTTTGCTTGTGGCTCTGTATTAATAGTTGCCGGTATCAGGAGCTGCATAGAAGCACCATTGACATAGAGCCATCCAGCATTATCATTTTGCTACCTTTATGTCTGTCACCAAGGAGGTTAGGTACATACAAAGTGGGGAGCAAAGCCCCCGAGAGTCCAGGCCTTGGACAGCCCCTAGATAAGATCACCCCCTGACGTGTAGCTTGCTGGGTGGAAGTGTTCTTACACAGGCCCTTGGATAATACTCTTGCATAGACTATAGACTCCTGGGTTCTAACCTAGCCCAACTAGATTATTGGTTTGTGAACTTGGCAAGTGGCTTCATTCTGTGTCTGTGCTTGTGACACCAACCAGCATACTAGATGCTCACAAAGGCTATTTAGGTGAGAAGATACATTTTTTTAAAAAGATTTATCTAGTTTTATATGTGTATGAGCACTCTATTTGCGTGTACTCCTGCATGTCATAAGAGGGCATCAGATCCCATTATAGATGGTTGTGAGCCACTGTGTGATTGCTGGAAATTGAACTCTGGAGGAGCAGCCAATGCTCCTAACTACTGAGCCATCCCTCCAACCCTGATACAGGCATTCTAAAGCACAATATTGGTTATTTATCTGAATATCACTGTGTTAGACTGGTGGGAAAAGAAAAACAAAATAGAAAGGAATAAGAAGAAGTCAGGAGGATACTTTGGTTTGGAAACCCATCATATTCTTCCAAATTGGCTGCTTTCCTTAGAAACCAAGTTGCCACATCAAGTGTTCCTTTTCTACATGACCTCATTCAAGGGTACTTAGAGGCAACCAGCTATAGTCCAGTGGTTCTCAGCCTTCCTAATGCTATGACCCTTTAACAAGTTTTTCATGTTGTGGTGACCCCCAACCATAAAATAATTTTCATTACTACTAAATAACTGTAATTTTGCTATTGTTATGAAATGTAATGTACATATCTGTGTTTTTCGATGCTCTTTTGTGGTCTTGATCCATAGGTCAGGAACCACAGATCTACACCATTATAGATGGCCTGGGGTGATTGTTACTCTCCCTGTAAACCCTGTGCTCCCCGGCCTGTGGTTTTGGACTTAGGTGTACCCCCAGCTCATGGGAAAGGATCTGCTTCCTTATGCTCCTTGTCCTTTAGCCCTAAAGCTGTGATTGGGGCAGGTGGATTGGGCAGTTTCCTTCTCCTTATGGGCTCTACTTGAAGGAATGAAACCAGTCTTTAGAGTTATGGAAAAAAGTAAGAAGTACCTTGACTTTCCATTTCTATAACAAATGCTCGCAGTATAAACAGATAAAGAGCAAAGGTTTGTTTAAACACATAGTTTTAGACTTTTGTTTTGCTTTTAATGATTTTATTTGGTCTATGTATATGAGTGCTCTATCTACATGTATACCTGAATGCCAGAAGAGGGCATCAGATCCCATTATAGATGGTTGTGAGCTACCATGTAGTTGCTGGGAATTGAACTCTGGACCTCTGGAAGAGCAGCCAATGCTCTTAACTTCTGAACTGTCTCTCCAGCCCAGTTTTGGATGTTTTAACCTATGCACTTGACTATAGTCCTTTATTAGGCTTATAGAGAGGCAGCATATCATGGCAAGAATATGCCATGACTAGTACTGGAGAGGTGTTCAGTGGTTATGAGCACATGCCTGACTTGGAAAGGCTCAGACTTGTGTTCTCAGCACCCTCTCCTATTCTCCTCAGGCAACTGCACTCACATGCACAGACATCAAACATGCATACACATAGTTCAAAGTAAAAGTTAAGGACTCATGCAGCCTTGGAAGTCTTGTACTATGCAGCCATGAATTGCTCAGAACAATGGATGTCTCCTTCTTCTGCCTCTTTTCTAAGCATGCTTTCTCTCACGCTGTGGACACCTCGTCCTTGCTCTTTCTCCATGTATCTGACTCTAGGCCAGCTTAACTCAAGTGCCATGGCTCTCTTCCTCCTCCATTCTCCTGAGCAGCTGCTGAGACACACTGCTGCCTGGCTGGAGTTTTCTCTTTATCACTAATAACATTATCCAGGAGGACACAAAAAGAGGGAGAAAGGAAACCAGATCCCACTTAGTTCCCTTCCCTGGTACTGCCAAGCTAGGATCCATATCACAGCAGGGGACACCAGCACAGTGTTCCAAGTGTCTGTCCCCCATAGGCTCCATTGAAGCAATCCCGTGTGAGGCTGAAGGCAGAAGTACCCTCTCTCCAGTCCATCCTTCAGTCTGTGTTCTTTCTCTCTCTGCAGGAGCTTCGGGTCATCCCTTGTACCCATCGGTTCCACAGGAAGTGTGTAGATCCATGGCTGCTGCAGCACCACACCTGCCCCCACTGCCGGCACAACATCATAGGTAATTATCACGGGCCTTGTCACACCCTGGCCCTACACACTATGGCAAATGCATGATAACATGCTGTAGGCTCATGGACAGGCTGAGCCAACAGGCCTTCTGGACGTCACATGTGGGCCTTAGGTTTTGGAAGTTGGTTGCACAGCTCTAAGCAGAACCTAGCATTAAGGATCACTTTGAGCTGCAAGTGATATGACTCAGTGGTGGACTGTTTGTCCAGCGTGTGCAAGGCCCTAGGTTTGACAGCCCCGTTAGTCCCCTGCCTCTAAAGAAAATCATCTTGTGTTTGATTTGAGTTTCCAGTTAACTAGGATCCTAGCTGGGTGTGGTGATGTACACCTGTATACCCGGCACTCGGGAAGGTTCAGAGTCATCATTAGCTTCACGGCAAGTTGGAGGCCAATCTGGGGTACAAGTCTGAGGGAGAAGAGAAAACAAAACAAAACCTCACTGTTCTGACCTGGCCTCCTTAAGCCTAAGGCCCCATCACTTTAGCAGATGGCAGTAACGTTGACTGCCCAGGCCTAGACTACAGGCTTGTTTCCAGGGACACAGGAGTGATGAATAGCAGTGTTTGCAGCTGCACCCACATCATCATTCCAGGGCAGCGTGGGAGGCACTCCCCTCTGTGTGTGTTTTGCTCTCTGTGGAGTCTATGTGGGGAGATGGGAAAAGAGACAGGCCAGCCTCTACCAGTTTAGCTCAACTTGGAGACAGCAAGTTGAGGGTGTGGCAGGGTCAAGCATAGACGTCCCTGGCACATAGCTTCACTTGATACTTCAGTCTCTAGCCCATTACCTTGTTTCCTCCACCTCTTCCAGAACAAAAGGGAAATCCAGGTGCTGTTTGTGTGGAGACAAGCAACCTTACACGTGGTCGGCAGCCAAGAGTGACCCTACCAGTACATTACCCAGGCCGTGTGCATAGGACCAATGCCATCCCAGCCTACCCTACCAGGACAAGTATGGACTCCCATGGCAACCCTGTCACACTGCTAACCATGGACCGGCATGGAGAGCAGAACCTCTATTCTCCACAGACACCCACCTACGTCCGTGGCTACCCACCCCTGCACCTGGACCACACTCTGGCCCCTCATCGCTGTAGCCTGGAACACCGGGCCTACTCACCAGCCCATCCCTTCCGCAGGCCCAAGTTCAGCAGCCGCAGCTTTTCCAAGGCAGCTTGCTTCTCCCAGTATGAGACCATGTACCAACACTACTACTTCCAGGGTCTCAGCTACCCAGAGCAGGAGGGCCAGCCAGTACCCAGCGCCACACCCCGGGGCCAATCCCGTGCCTTCCCACCAAGTGGTGGCAGCAGCCTGCTCTTCCCCACAGTGGTGCACACGGCCCCTCCAGCCCACGTGGAGAGTGGCAGCACGTCTAGCTTCAGTTGCTACCATGGGCACCGGTCTGTGTGTAGCGGCTACCTAGCTGACTGTCCTGGCAGTGACAGTAGCAGCAACAGCTCTGGCCAGTGCCGCTGCTCTTCCAGTGACTCCGTGGTGGACTGCACAGAAGTCAGCAACCAAGGTGTGTACGGGAGCTGTTCCACCTTCCGAAGCTCCCTCAGCAGCGACTATGACCCCTTCATCTACCGCAGCCGGGGGCCTGCTGTGCACCTTGAGGGCTCCCCTCCACCAGAGGAGCTCCCAGCAGCACACAGTCAAGGTGCTGGGCGGGGTGAGCCATGGCTAGGCCCTGCCTCTCCCTCGGGGGACCAGCTGTCCACCTGCAGCCTGGAGATGAACTACAGCAGCAACTCCTCGCTGGAACCCAGAGGGCCCAACAGCTCTACCTCAGAAGTGGGGCTCGAGGTTTCTCCTGGGGCCGCCCTGGACCTCAGGAGGACCTGGAAAGGGGGCCCAGAGGGACCATCATGCGCTTGCTGCTTTGAGCCCCAGCCCTCCACCCTGGGCTCTGGGATAGGAACAACTGCAGGTGGCAGCAGCTTATTCCTGGGTCCCCGGCTCCTTGAGGACTGCAACCCGCCAAGTGGGGAGCCACAACTAGGGAGCTCCCAGGGCCTGTATGGCCTTCACTCAGACCATTATCCTAGGACAGATGGGGTGAAATATGAGGGCCTGCCCTGCTGCTTCTATGAAGAGAAGCAGGTGGCTCACAGTGCTGGCAGGGGCGGTGGCTGCTACACTGAGGACTATTCAGTGAGTGTGCAGTACACACTCGCCGAGGAGCCCCCACCCAGCTGTTATGCGGGGCCCCGGGACCTGAGCCAGCGCATTCCCATTATTCCAGAGGATGTAGACTGTAACTTGGGCTTGCCCCAAGACTGCCAAGGGATGCACAGCCACAGCCCCTGGGGTGGGGCACTGGGCTTGGACGTTCCCCGACTCCACTGGAGTCTGGGGACAACCCGGGAAGAGGAACAGGCTCCATGTTACCAAGCTGAGGTGCAGCCTGGCTGCTCTCCAGAGGAGGCAGGTGCTTCCAGGGCTGGCCTCTCCAGTGCCCCCCAGGACACCCAGGAGTCCCATGCCCTGGCTGCCGAGGCTTCAGGTGAGAGAAGATGACAGTAGTATTTGTATAGGGATCCTCGTCTCAGGCCTTTGTTGTTTGGCTTTCTCTGTGCCCTTGGCTTCCGTACCTGATGACTTTCAAGCATTGCTTCTCAGCCCTGCCCACCCTCAAACCCTCTATCTATGATGTTGACATCTTCTCCCATCAGATGCTTATATCGCAAAAGCATATCTCAATTTCATGAACTATTCTGCATCTCCCATGGTTCCTCTTAGTCCATCCCTGTGCCTGTTAGAGAGCAAAGTCCTGACAGAAGTCACTGTAATTGTTTGCTGTCCCACTTGGGAGGCCCACATCACAGTCCTTATACTAGAAATCCTGTAATGACTTTGAGTTACCTTTATAAGATGTCTGCTTTTGTGCGTTTCTGTTTTGTTTTGAGACAGGGTTTCTCTATGTAGACCAAGCTGGTCTTGAACTCAGAGATCTCCCTGCTTTTGCCTCCTGAGTACTGGGAGTAAAGGTGTGCACTGACACTGCCCAGTATAAGGTATCTTCTAAATGGAGATGTTCCCTTTAGTCCAGCTTTTGTCCTGTTCCTGCAGCATGTCAGGTTCATTTCCATCTCCATCTGAGATCCTTCTAAGCTCAGCTTAACAGCCTTCCCTTCCCCATCAGTATCACTCCCTCTGCTAGCTCCTAAGTCATCTCAAGCCAGGCACCTCATGGGAACATCTATGTGATCTGTGAGGGGTCTCCCCTGGTCTTTCACAGGCCCTGGGAATACACTTAACTTCATTTCTACCTTCGCTTCCATGACATCATAGGGCTTCCAGAACATTCAGTATAGCCATCAGAGGAGACCTGCTCACCCCCCACCCCCAATAACTCTTCTCAATGTGGGCTTGTACTTCTCGAGAAAGGAACCATTGCTGCCCCCATTATCACACATGGTCCACTCACCATAGTGAACCATCACTTCCACGGGCCCCATAGGCAGGCTAGGGATGCTCAAGGACCTTACCTGATACATACTGCCCAAAGCCTGCCGTGCTGGCTCTCTCCACACCCTTGATGACTGTTCTCCCTCTCTCTCCCAGGACCAGGATCTGGCCCAGGCATCGGTACGGGAGCTTGAGCTCAGAAGGAACTCTTATGTAGAAATCGTGAACTGTATGGAGACTTCAAAGTTTGGCTTCCTTCAAACTAATACACACACACACACACACACACACACACACACACACATTTTAGCTTTGACAAACACAAAAGTGGTAATAAAAGAGAGCCCTCCTCAACCCAAAATGTGAGCCACCTGTGACATCCCTTCCCCATTAACAAACCAACAGACAAAATCTCTTGAGTCCTTTGCCTCTTTAATAATGTGTTCTATTTTATAATGTGTGCTTGGGTTTCTAAGGTGTGTGGGATTGCGTTCTCTGCTTTTTTTCTAAGATATTATATGTAAATGTAAAAAGTTATTTAAATATATATTTTAAAGAACCCCAAGTACCAACTTCTGTTGAAAAAGAAAAGAATCACTGCTGCATTAAATGAACCACATCATGCGTCGATACTGTCGTCTCCCTGGAGGGACCTCAGGCCTTTGAAAAGCTCAGGGTTACACCTGCCTTATTGAAAATGAACCAGAAACTTGAAGTAAAAAGCTAGTTGATATGGGTACAAACTCCGAGGAACAATACAAAGCTGCCTCTTCCTTCTTCCCTTTTTTAAGGCAAATTTGGACTTCTGGGCTTCTGGGAAGCCACACCTGCAGGCCGGAGGGAAGAGGGGCAGTGTCAAACTATTATTGCCTAGGCCCGGTTTACTGGGTACAGTTCTGCCCATTCTCTTCTGTTCCTTTGGGTCATGATCCCAAATAAGAACAGATATCGCAGTCTTTATGCCAGCAGAGGCTGTGACTGTAACCAGCCCTGTTACTAGGGTCTCTCCTGCACTCTGACCACTGGGCAAGGGAAGAGACACTCTCACCCTGTCTAGCCCTGGAGTCTTCTGTAAAATTATTTTGAGCTTCATGCCATCAATTGCAGGGGTAATTTAAATGGAGTGTGCAGGGTGGATACCCAGGAGGAATGTTGTTTTGTGACCTTGGTGTCCTGTGGGACTAGAGGAACAAGCTCTCCTCTCAATAGCAGTGCACCGCCCCTTGAAAAAGGTATGCTGGGGCACACAGTGCCCATGGGTCTAGGGAAGCACACCCCTCAGCTGTTGCCCCCTTAGGTTGCCTTCTTGGGGGACACATGCTTGAACCCAGGAGCTTGAACACAGGAGTGTACTAAGCTCCAGTTGGACCAGTCTCCCATCCCCAGAAACAGGCCTCTGCCTGGTGGCTGCAGTGGCTCGCCCTGCCAGCAGATGTCTGCTAGCCTGTCTGCCTGATGCACTATTATGTACTGATTCTCCACAAGACAGACTATCAGATAGTTCAAACCCAAAGGGTAGGCTTTTGTATATTTTTTCAGCCTCTTTTTTTTTAAGGGGGAGAGTTTTTTAAACCCAAACCACTTTTGGTTGTTTTTGTTGTTATTGTTTTAAAGATGTTTTGTTTATTTTTAAAAGGGAGAGAGAATCTATTTAAAATCACTTCAGGGATTGTAATCCTTTGTATTCAAAATTGTCCTTGTTCTTAAAAGTATTTTCTTTTCCTTAGAGGAAACTAATCGGCTTGGCCCTGTGTTCGATAACTCTTCTGGTCACTTTTAGCCATTCATTTAGCAGATGTCTTTTGCCATCGGGAAGAGTTTGGCCCAGTAGGTCTGAAAACTCAGTTATGGAATGGGCACCACCTGGGTCGACAGAAACGGAAATGACCCTTCTTCCAGCTAGACTCCCAGGAAGTCATCCCAGGGTCAAGACTGCACATTTTAGATGATCAGAGTACTTTATTCTTTAAAACCCCATCCTAGGATGAGGACATCTACTTATTTCTATCCAGAATCTAACAAAAGATGTCCCACATCAGATGATCCGGTTATTTGCCCTTCAGGAAGTAGCCATGGGGAAAGTTGTTCTTCTGCCCAACTCTGGGGGTCGGTGCCTTGAGGCTCCTCCCCTGGGCCATGCCCAGTGCACCTGTTGCTGAGGGTGTGAGAAAGACCGACACTGTTGACATGTGATCGGGGCTGCCTTTATTTCTGGGGCCAGGAGTAGCAGCTGCTAAGAACAGCAGCTTGCCTTACTGTGCAGTAGGAATGAGGGCACAGCTTTTAACATGAACTGCAAAGTGCAGCTTCTCATTGTTGAGATGTGTGTTGTTTCTGGTTTTGGTTTTTTTGTTTTGTTTTGTTTTTAGTGTCTGTATGTGCATATTTCTCCATTGGCTGAAACAGACCCCAGAAAGAATGCCACTATGTCAAATAAACAAGTCCAACTCTCCCTCAAAAAAAATGCTATCAGTGGGTGACAGGCACTTGTAATTCTTGTAGTTTTGGACTAGTAAAAACAAAAGGAAGATTTAGAAACAGTTATCATCTTTTTGTTGCCACATCAGACCAGAATAAAACCTATCTTATGTCACCATTTAAATCAGAAGAAATAATGCCTATGAGGTTCTGAGACTCCCAGTTCTGTCTGTACCCTCTTTTGGGGAGGGGAATGTAGAAGAGGAATGTCAGTAGTGTGTGGGAATTGTATAATCATGGACAAGGAGCACCCCACGCTCCCCTGGGAGCCTCTGTAATGTCTGAGTGTGTGATAGCAAGTGTGGGCTTTGAAACCAGCCCTAGGTGTAAACCAGCCATGTCAACCCAAACTCTAGAATCAAGTGGGAATGGAAGTTTAGTCATTCTGAACCATGAGGTGCCTCTGTGTCAGCTCCAGAAGCTGACCATCCGTCTCCTCCCTCCAGGCCCAGACCACTTTATTGGGTTCTGTCTTTAGTCCTGTGCTTCAGGTTCTTCCCTATGTGCTTCTGGTCTCAAAGTTCACACAGGACTAATGCTTTTAAAATGTGGTCTGTAAAAGAATTTGAAAGTATCATCTTTTAAACTGACCTGCCTTTTTACATAAACTTTTTGTATCGTGTTGATCTAATGACGCTATTTTATTTTATTTTTTTATATCTCCCATAGCACTTAATATTTTGTAAAGATTTTTTTGTGATAAAATGGTCTAAGGGCTCCTTTTCAACATTACCATTTTAAAAACTGTTTTAAAAGCTAGAAAACAACTTATGTATATCCTGTATATGTATAGCAGCACATTTCATTTATGGAAATATGTTCTCAGAATATTTATTTACTAATATATTTATCTTAAGCCATGTCTTATGTTGAGAGTGTGATATTGTTGAAATAATCATTGAAAATGACTAACAAGGCCCTGTAAATATATGATAATTGCACACAGATTTTACATATTTGCAGACCAAAAATGATTTAAAGCAAGTTGTAGTCTTCTATGGTTTTGTAACAAATTGTACAAATGACTGTAAAAAAAATACAATTTTATCAAGTATGTGTTACATGTGGTCATTGCTGTGGCTCCTGAAGTCTAGAGCCTGGGCCAGTGCTGAGTTCCATCTTACTCAGAGATGCCTGTGACCTTCTGCTCCTGTTAACAGATTCCAAGTCACAGGGTATTCCAGTCATCAGAGTATGGGCTGGCCTCTGTGGGTTATATCCTTGAGTGACAGTGTGTGGCAGGAACCTAAAGCAGGGAGGCCACAACTTTCAGGCCATCCTGGACTACAGAGTGCATTCAAAGCTAGCCTGTGCAATGTAATAAAACCCGTCTCAAAAAAGTAAAAAATGTGCTGGAGTCTGGGCACCTGCCAACAGTCAAGGTTCTAGGTTCAATCCCCCACATCTCCCTTCCCCTATTCTATGACATTCCCAGAAAACCAGCCGGGCATGGTGGCTCACACCTTTAATTCTAGTGCTTGGGAGGCAAAGGCAGGTGGGTCCCTGAGTTCAAGTTCAGGGCTTGGTCTACATAGTTCTAGGACAACCAGCTCTATGTAGAGAGATCCTGTCTCCCCACCCTCATCCCTAAAAAAGAAAAGAAAAAGACTGGGACTTTGTCTCTTTTCCCTGGGATGATAGTCAATAATAGTTTATAAAGCATTCTGAGATGAAGTCAAAGGTACAGTTTATTTTTCAGACATACTGCAGAGAAGACTCAAATCCTATGAGTTCCTATTATTTTTTATCCTAGCTTGAACCGTTCCTCAGTGACAGCGGCCATACTCCCTCCCAGCTTCAAGCCCCTCCACGCACTCCTGGTGGCAGCTGACTGTGCAAGGCTTCCCAGGGCCTTTGTTTAATGGCCTCGCCTAGCTCTTGAGCTCTGTGCCTCTTGGGGCTTCCAGAAGGATCTCACAGCATGGACTCTACCACAGTGTGGTACAGAGCCTGGTAACCCTCAGTGAGGATGCCATGGATAGTGGCATGACCTCCAACTGCTGTTGCTCTTGGGTTTCAGGAAGCAGTGTCCAGCCCTTCCAGGCTGTCGTCCCACTGTCCCTGGACAACACTCGGGTAGTGGCTGCATGTTTGGCATATCTGCCCTTAAGATCTTGGCTGACTGTTAACTTTTTCTCCTTTGAACTTTCTTTTACTCAGGCCAAGAAGAAAGCAGAGATGTCAAAGTTAAAACTTGAGAAGGGAAACTCTGAATAATTATCTGGGATTTGTGTCTGAGTCTTGACAACAACAACCAACATTTGCCTAGCATAGTCTCGTTACTGAATACCTTTACGTATGTCACTGGGTAGTCCCTGGAACTCTGTAGAGTCAGCAGAGGTGGATTTAAAGGTGGGAAAAATGGAATTGGTTTGCACAAGGCCACAAAGTTTAGGGACTTTATAACTACAGCTGACATCTATTGCATACTAAGTAAGCTATTTATTCTCTGCCAACCCATCCAAAAGGCCTTTGCATTAATTCATATATATATATACATATATATATTTATTACTGTATTAATTCATTTATTCTTCATGGAACCCTGTGAGAGAAGGGCCAGTATCATCTTTTTTTTTCCCAGCCCCCCTCCCCCCGCCCCCCAGTATCATCTTATATGATAAAATCAAGACACACACTTGAGACTTGGACTGACAGCCAGTCTCTAAGACATACTGTAGACATACTGAGTTCTACTGGCCACCATAAAGTGACAGAACTGGACTCGTCAGGCCAGACCTCTAGTTGCCAAATTCTATGAGTGCAAGTTCACAGACTCTAGGTACCTCAGCTGTGTATACAGAAGCATATACTACCCACCTTTTCCCTCTTCATTCTCCCTCATTGCCAACTTCCTTTTGTGTATATTAAGTCGTCCTACAGAACTAAACAGGATGATCCCTGACTCTCCTAACTGTAGATCTGGTGTTCCATCCCTCTATCACAGAGACTCTTCTACCCTTATCCTGTCTTCAACGTAAGGATTTTCATCACCTGGTAGGGAAATCTCTGCCTTTGGCTTTTCCTTCCTCCCATCCATCTTAGCACTACTGGTAGCTGGTTACCTCTCTGATGCCGCCTGCAAACCTGTACTCTGGAGTGCCCAGCAGCTGGCCTAGTGGCCACTTTGTCATGGTATTTCTTGTGTCTCTTGGTGCCTTTCAACACCATGCTGTCACTGGGCTTCAGTCCCTTCAAGAATTTTGTTTCTCTGAGTTTGGAAGGCATGCTAATAGAATTTACCCTTTATTTGCCTCTGAGCATGTCCTTGGTTAGAGAGAATGAATTGGCAATTAACCAGCTCTTTACCACTTCCCAGTGGTAAGGTGGTACCTGGTGCTGGGTGCTTTGCACCCATCTGACTGCACAGATGTTGATAGGACCACATAGTAGTCCTGTAGCCTGGTGTTCAATGAGATGGATTATTTGGAGCCCATAGGTGGGGATGCTGGGATCTTCTCTCACATTGGTTGGATATTAGAAATAAAACAGGGAAATGATTTTTTGTTATTGTTAAAGAGCAGTTCCCACAAAGAAACTAGAGTTATGTTAAGAGACTAAGCTTTAACATCATTTTATGTGTTATTCCTTTGCCCCAGACTTTAGAAATCTAGCTGGATTTTGTGCCTCCTGCTCATCTAGACTTTTTTTTTTTTTTTAATATACCAAGTAAGAGAAAGATGTGAGTTTTTAAAGGTCATGATATTTTGGTTCTTAACAGCATGCGGGGCAGGAAGCTGGAGTCAGGAGGAGCTCAGTAGGAACATAAGGCAGTCTGCCTGCTGGGAAGATGAACCCACAGCAGGCGGGGAAGAAATGGGGCCATCCTGCAAGACTTCTGTATAAGCTACAGGCACAACTCCTGCCCATTCAAACACAAATGACAGCAGGTAAGTCCTGCTGGACTGTGAATATACCTTCTAACCTCATAGCAAGAGCCAGGAAAAGCTACTCAATAGAGAAATACACTCTGGAGTCCATAAAGAACAATGTGTACTTCCTGGGACTGGAAACAATTTGGGTAAATTTAACCACACTAGGAGACCTGGCTTTTTAAGAAATGTCACCTATACAAAACTGAAATCAGGGACTAGGATCAGCAATCAGAGCTATTCTAAAGGATCCAACGCCCATTCTGACCTCCTTGGACGTAAGTAGTACACATATCATTGGCCTCTCTGCTTCAATGGGAAGGTGTCCTGGGACTCGGAAGTGCAGCAGCCATGCAGCTCTGAGGTGTTCTTAGAGAAGGGCGTCCTGAGACATGGGAACCAGGAACCACACAGCTCTGAGAGGAAGCCTCCTCAGCAGAGGCAGTGCAGCTCCCAGGGGAGGGGATCCCCAGCTGAGCTCAGGAGCTCAGGAGCCTCAGCCCTGCCCCACTTCTTCATTTCCTCCTTCATTGCTTCTTGGCTTCTTCAGATGAGAGCCACACCAGCCAGAGATATATTGAAGGGTCCAGGATGTGGAGGAATAAATCCAAGCGAGACTACCTCTATTCCTGAGAGGGAGCAGACAATTGGACAAAGCACAGTGCTGTTATAGGGCTTCTTGGGGTGGGAGGGTGGATTTCCAGGGTGAGAATTGGTGAGATTTCAAGTCCTGAGCCTACGGGAGCTCAGGAATTGGTGAGTTTTCATGCTCAGGTTGGGGGGGGGGGGGGAAGGGGGGAAGTTCAGTGATTGGTGGCTTTTGTTCAGACTTTTCACCTAAAATTAGCATAATCTAGGGAGAATCATGCTGAGAGGCTAGGGATGACCTTAGTGACGGTTACAGAGGCTGGAAACAGTTATGAGATTGGGAAGGCCGCTGGAGCTCTTCAGGCCAATGCAGGCCACTCTCCTGCCTTGAGGGTTTATGAAGGGAGATTGGCATTGAAAGCCTTTGCCTCTTAATAATCAACATATATCAGGTTCACACACATACACATAAATAATTTTCAAATAAAATTACTGGGCGGTGGTGGCGCACGCCTGTAATCCCAGCACTCTGGGAGGCAGAGGCAGGTGGATTTCTGAGTTCAAGGCCAGCCTGGTCTACAGAGTGAGAATTCCAGGACAGCCAGGGCTATACAGAGCAACCCTGTCTCGAAAAAACAAATCCAAAAAAAAATTTTTTTTGAGTTTAAATAAAATTACCATATTTTGGGTGCCTTAATTTTTATTCTAGCTACCTTAGTAGGGGGAGGGAGAAATGTGTATTTTTCTTTTTCTCCCCTTCCTCCATGTCTGTGTGTTGTGTATTGTTTCTTTCGTCTATCTGGTCTAGTCATTTACTTTCTTTTTTTTTTAATTCTTTTTTTTTAAAGATTTATTTATTTATTATATGTAAGTAAATTGTAACTGTCTTCAGACACCCCAGAAGAGGGCATCAGATCTCATTACAGATGGTTGTGAACCACCATGTGGTTGCTAGGACTTGAACTCAGGACCTTTGGAAGAGCAGTTGGTGCTCTTAACCACTGAGCTATCTCTCCAGCCCCTGTCATTTACCTTTCTTATCTGGAGCAAATTGCCGTCTGTCTAGATTCTGGGTGGCAATAGAGGCAGTTTTGAGCTTTTTCACTCCAGACTTTCTGATGGCACTTGGGTTTGTGAAGTGGGTGTGGGTAGGCATTACATCATCATATTTTATGGTCAAATGATTTTTAGAAGAAGCTCCAAAATGTCTGGAGTCTTCATTTTCCCTAAAAGGCTTGGGGAAAAGATCCTAGTGTTCTTAGGAAGCACACTTTGCATAAAATACCACCAGACATGCAGACCAGATTATGTGGGTACAGATGTACAGATCATCCTTAAGTGTGTAAAAATGCCCTTCTCCATGCACAGAAAGAGGGTACTGTTAATTTATCTAAATTGCTGCCAAGGTCAGGGGACCAGCAATGAAAGGACACGTCCCTGCAGCCCTGAGCACCTCTCCCTCCCGTCTCTTGCCCAAGGAGATGACATGGTTTCTGGAATGTGGTTTTATGTTACATCCCATGGCAAATGCAGTAATTAGCGCTGTTAGCACTATAAAGGCCTGGGAATGAGAACAAAGCCCGCCTCTTCCTGGGAACTCTTGGGCAATGCCTCCCTCCTTATCAGGTGCAGGTCCTGTTGGTGGTTTTGATTTTTTCTTATACAGAATGCCAAAGGAGGCTTCTTCCAGAGTGGGAGGAGGGTGAAAGGATGGAAAAACAAAGTATGTGTCTGGCAGGGACTCCTAGGATCACCATGTGTTGCCTGTTTGAAACTTCAACTGTTGTCCCTGGAGTGAATCAAAGCTGGCAGGCCGACCACAACACAGGCTGCCCTGTGGTAGAGCCACCCCCAGGCCCAAGGCATCTGTGCCCACAGACACTTGGGAAGACAATGGCGCCTATTCAGCAGCAAACTCTGGCTTCACCTCCCAAGAGGTGGGTCAGATTTATAGAAGGACATTGGAAAAGGTTTGTCTTTGGGAAGGGTTTGCAAATACCTAAAACCAGACAAGAAAACATCCTTCCAAACCAGTGAATCCTGGAGAGATGGCACCATGCTTGTAAGTCACCAGACAGTCACTGCATTTGACTCTTCTTGGTGGAGACCAGGAAGCCATAGCAAGAGTCCTTCTGTGTTCCCTTCCTTCCCGGCTTCCCTCCCCTCCCCCACAGTCTCCCTTATATAATGCCACCTAGGCTGTGTTCTGGAACTCACGATCCTCCTGCCTCAGCCTCCTGAGTACTGGGATTGCTTGCACGCATGTGCCACCGTGCCCAGCATTCTTCCCCCCTCTCCAGTTTGATTTTTCTCAACAGCTTTCTTCCAGGTGCTCGCCCACCACATCCACTCCGTTAACTTTGTCATTTAGTGATGGAGAGACACAACTTAGTTTCTGGGGGGTCACTGAACTTCCTGACACATAGCCATTCACATGACTGTCTCTTGAAACAGTCTCCCCCCACTTCATGCCAGGCGTTTGAACCTTGGGTCTCAAGCATGCTAAAGAAACCCTCTCACTGACCTCTATCCCCAGCCCCACTTTTTTTTTTTTGGTTTTTTGGTTTTTTGATTTTTTGGATTTGGTTTTTCTGAGACAGGGTTTCTCTGTGTAGCCCTGGCTGTCCTGGAACTCACTCTGTAGACCAGGCTGGCCTCGAACTCAGAAATTCACCTGCCTCTGCCTCCCAGAGTGCTGGGATTACAGGCGTGCGTCACCACCGCCTGGCCACTTTTCATAATTTAACAGGATTTATTTTAAATTATCTGTGCGTATATGCATACATGCACAAGTTGCTATGAAGGCAAGAGGAAGGCACGAGATCTCTTGGAACTAGGGTTACTTACAGGCATCTGTGATCTAGCATGTGGGTGCTGGGACCCAGACTCTGGTTCAGCAGATCAGCAGGTGCTCTCAAGTGTGGGGCCATTGCTTCAACCCTGCCCTCTTCAGATTTGATTCTGTTCTCTCCCTCTGCTCATCCTGGCTCACTTCAGTTGGCTGCACCCTAAAGGTGCACCCACCCATTCTTCTTAACCCAAACCTTAGGAACTATACTGTGCTATTTCTCCTGCATCAATAAAATTCATAGTTATTGAAGAGTTACTGAAGGCCAGATAGTATTTAAGTTCCTATTGAGAAATGCTGCCCACAGTCACATGGGTGTGGGTACTGATACCACCCTTAGTTTACAAATGAAGAAACCAAGGCACAAGTTGCTCAAGAACAACGCCCCAGTCCCTATGGCTAGTAGATCCAGCCAAAGTTCACATAGGTTGCTCTGGGCGGCTCACAGTTGTCATAGTGACTCGCCTCTTCTCTAGCTGGTCCATCTACCCTCCTTCCCTGGGCCCAGGTCTAGTCCTATCTTGTCACAAGACTTCCTCTAGGTTCAGGAATTATTCTACATAAGTTGGTATCTCAGATCATCACTCAGCATTTTCTGATTGGAATGTCCTTCTCCCTGAGACAGGGACAGCCAACAGCACCTCCAAAGTGATTACCATGAGAATGAAGCAGATCACGCAGAGCGAGTTCCGGGCATCACTGCCCACATAATTGGTGCCAAATAAGTAATATTCTTGCACTAGGAATCTCAAGAGGTGTGGCATTTTGTCTTCAGGTGATCCAGATTAAACTGAGGAGCTAGCAGGAAGGTTCAGAGATGTCTTAGCAGTTAAGAGCGCTTCCTGCTTTTTCCAGAAGACCTGAGTTCATTTCCCAGCAACTCACAAACACTTGTAACTCTTTGAAACCTAATTCTTTCCTCTGGCCTCCATAAGCACCACACACATGTGGCATACATAGACAAACATGACAAAGTCTCAATATGTAGTCTTAGCTGTCCTGGAACTCATTGTGTAGACCAGGCTGGCCTCAAAAACTCATAGAGCTCTGTCTACCTCTGCTCCCCCGTCAAGTGCTAGGAGAAAAGGCATGTGACACCACACCTAGATTCAAATAAATCATCTAAAAAGGAAAATACATAATAAGGGTCAGCAGGATGGTTCAGTGAGTAAAGACGCTGGCTGCCTGCCTGCCTGGCAGTGCAGTGCTGGTGACCTGAGTTAACTGCCAGGGCCTACATAAAAGTAGACGAAGAGTGCCAACTCCACAAAGTTGTCTTCTGATCTCTACATATGCCATGCCACACAAAACCACACACATATGTATACATACATACATATATAAACAATGATAAAGTAAATTATATATAATAGGGCTGTTGTGATGTCTCAGCAGGTAGCAGTGCCTGCCACCCAGTCACCTGAGCTTGACCCCCAGAATGTACACCATGGGAAGAGAGAACCAGCATCTGAAAGCGTTCCTCTGACCTCCACACACACGCTGACACACATACATATACACACAACAGATGTTTCTGAAAAGCTTAAAAAGAAAGTAGATAATGCTTTTATTAATGTTACATTGTGACCTGTTTATCAACCCTTCTCCCCAGTCCCTGATGCCCACAGACTTGAGTGGCATGATCCAACATCTGACATGACCTTCAAGTCAGGTTTTCATAGCAATCAACTGGTTTATAAAGCCCAACAATGGACCCCCTTAAGGTAAAAATATTTTTGATGCCAGTTGGATATCAAAGCATCCTTCTCATATCCTCTCTCTCTCTCCCACCCTCCCCCTCTCATATGCTAGCTAACTGCTCCTCCACTGAGCTCTCCCCCAGCTCCCTAAGATCTCCTTTCTTGATTTTTACTGAACAGTCAGTTGGAGAACTTTCTGAAATGCTGCATTTCTTGAACATCCTTTGTTTTGTTAGATGGGAAGGGGCACCTGTAGTCAGTGAGGAGAGTAGTTAGGCTCTTCAGAGAGTCTTGCCTCACAAGTTATAGAGTTGTGAAGACAGGCTTCAAATAGTATTTAGTCTAGATCTAGCTTCCTGAAGCCTCGTGAAGGTTTAGGTCTTTACTGTCATTTGGCCTGGGCGGTGAGATCAATTTCAAGGCAGTCTCACCCTGAAAACACCTGGTTTGATCTAAGGAACCTAAGCAGAGTTAGGGTGGTCAGTGCTTGGTGGGAGAGGTTTTGAGGGAAGAGGATGTCCGTATGTCCTTGTGTGTCTTGCTCTATGAAGCTTTGTTTTAATTCTGTTGAGCTCAGCCTTGCTTCCCACGTTGGGAGCTGAGCTCCTTACATCTTCAAGCTCATGCTTCTCTTTGGAAACACATCTGTCCTTCTCTGATGCTCAGCCAAGCTTTCTTCTTAGTATTTTTAGCTCCTGTAATCTTTCTTTCTTCTCTGCAGTTTTTCTCGGCTCTTATTTTTCTTTCTGGAGGATCAGCTAATAAAGGAGACAGTGCCCTGCTTTTCGGAGTACTAGTCTTCTCCCTTTATGGCACCTCCCTTCAAGCCGCAGTGGCATTTCCCCATCTCCTTGGGTGTTTTTATTTGGTGTACAAGAAGCAAACTCCCACGCTCACATGGGGACACAGCTGAGGTTCATCATGCAAAAGGACAGAGAACCTTTGGAGGGAGAATGTGGAGTCCCGTGATGCAGGGGATTAGACCACAGGACTGAACACTCACCGATCACAGGCCCTGGGCCTGAGACAGCAACTGATGCTCTTTCTGTCTGCCCTGGGGCCACTGGCCTCCTGACTTTAAATTCAATGACTCCATTTCTTCATTTTCATCCAAATGTACCCATTGATCATTCTTTGCACCCAGGACCAGAGATTCTTTTTTTCCCCTTACTCCATCAAAACAATGCATTCCTGACGCTCTTAAATTTCCTATCACTGAGATCCTATTCCTGTGCTAGGATCAGTAAACAACTCAGTGCTGAGCCAAACCTAAGTCCAGAGGAAAAAATGAGAGAATGATCTGATGTTTGTTTGAAATGTTGAACATCAGTACACATAGCTCGGTGGTAGAAGGCATGTGCTTGATCCAGAGACAGACAGACAGACATTTGGGTAAGACAGGGCTTTGTAGCCCAGGCTGGCCTTAACGCTACCTTGTTCTACCTCCCAAGTACTGAGATTATAGGTGTGTGTACCACTCCCAGTTTATTCAGTGCTGGGTATGGAATCCACAACTTCAGTTTCAAGACAAGCAGTCTACTGATTGACCTATATTCCCAATCTCTTTCCTCTCTCTCTCTCTCTCTCTCTCTCTCTCTCTCTCTCTCTCTCTCTCTCTCTCAGTATGTGTGTGTGTGTGCCCATGGGTGTGAAGGCTTGAATGTGGAGGTCAGAGGTCAATATGCAACAGCCAGTTCTCTTTCTGCCACGTGAGCCCCAGGGATCCAACTCAAATCACTAGGCTTGGTGGCATGTGCCTTTCTCTGCTGAACCATCACACTGGTCCTCAGGACCTCCTTCAGAAGGCTTGGGGGAGAGGCTTTGTGAAATATGATCGTATGATCAGAAGTACTGCAAAGTGCCTGGGAATTCTTTGTTAAGGTGTTGTCTCATGTAGCCTGTGATAGCATGGAACTGCCTATGCTACAGGCTGGCTTCCGACTCATAGAGAACCTCTGCCTACAGAGTGCCGGGGCTAAAGGTATGCACCACCATGCCTTCTGAGTAAAAGCTCTAATGGTTGGGATCAGACACCTTTGTGTTGTGTTTATCTGCAACGTGAGAGCCTTCAGAAGAGACTTCATTGCAATCAGTACTTTAAACGCTAGACTGACCAAACTCTACCTCTTGGGCAGGTCCCCCAGGAGGAGGAAAAGAACCTGCCTGCCAAATGTAATCAGACAAATGGACTCAAACATCAGCATCTTCCTGAAGGCAAGGTGCTGCCATGAATATCCTCATTCTTTCCATGAACTAAGTCTCCAAAACTCCCTAGGCATGCAGTGCATTGAAATGAGCATCTGGGGCTGGAGCCCAACAGCACACAACTGAGCGAAAGACCTTGAGCCCTTAAGCGCTATGACCTAGACACACTCAGCTGTATTTTTAGCCTCCAGGACGATGTTTCCATCACCTGTGCTGGGCTTTTAGCTTCAGAGAGAAGGTGGGGGTGGGGAGGGCCAGAAGGGTGCTTCTTTCTCAAGGCAGCCCAGTGGGTAGGAACTCACAGGCAGAGTTACACACAGGGTCACTTCCCTGAGTGTGCCACATACATAGTGAAAAAGATCAGGGTGCTTGGACAAGCCACGCCACCTTTTAATGCTCTGCTCTCAACATCTTAACATTCTTCTGTTTTCTTTGAGACAGACCCTCACTCTTTGCCCTTGAATATCCAACAATCCCCTAACTCAGCCTCCCCAGTGCAGGATCACAGGTGTAAGCCAAAAGGCCAGGCTTGAAATTCTTAATAAGTGAGTCTGAACACAGGCCCCGTATTTTCTTTGTGTGGTGGTCGCAGGGGAGGTATAGTTTTTAGAGACGGGGTTTCTCTATGTAGCCCTGGCTGTCTTGGAACTCCCTTTGTAGACCAAGCTGACCTCAGACTCACAGATATCCACCTGCTTCCTGAGTGCTGGGACTAAAGATATATGCCACTGTGCCCAGCTAGGACCCTGTATTTTCATTTCCTCTGCAGCCATACAAACAGTAGAGCTTATCGTGGTTGCATTAAGGTTGGAAAGTTGGATGAACAGTAGAGGCTGACGCCGGCTCTGCAGAGCAACCTCCTATATAAGGGAGGAGGAGGCACAGCTGTCTCAAGCTAGTATCAGGAGGCCTGGATGCCCTGAGTTGGCCAGAATAATCTTGTTTTGGATCTCCTGTGTGTCCCCTTCCAATTTTCTCCTCTTACACCCAGAGGAGATATAGAAAGAATCTATTAGGGTCTGGAGAGATGGCTCAGCGATTAAGAGCACTGATTGTTCTTCCAAAGGTCCTGAGTTCAAATCCCAGCAACCATATGGTGGCTCACAACCATCTGTAGTGGAGTCTGATGCCCTCTACTGGTATGTCTGAAAACAGCTACAGCGTACTTACATATAACAATAAATGAATAAATCTTTAAAAAGAAAGAAAGAAAGAAAGAAAGAAAGAAAGAAAGAAAGAAAGAAAGAAAGAAAGAAAGAATCTAGTAGCCAGGGGTGGTGGTGTGTGGTGGTTCATACCTTTAATCCCAGCACCCAGGATGAACAGACAAGCATATCTTTGGGTTGGAGGCCAGAGAAAGTTCCAGGACTGCCAGGGATACACAGAGAAATCCTGTCTTGTAAAACAAAAAGTCTATTAAACTGTAGGTAAGTTAAATTGCAGGGGATTGTGTTCTACTTCTCTCCAGCGTCCTGATTGCCTGTTGTGTTTTGGATGGACCCCAAGGCCTCACGTACCCTAAACAAGTCTCTCTTCTAGTGTACCACATCCCCAGCCCCACGTGTGACAGACTTGAGCCTGCCTGCCTTCAACAACTATTTAGTGATAGGGCTGGAGATGAAACTAGAGCGCTGGCCACAGAGCTCCTTCTTACTGCTGTCTCTCTAGTATTCTGGGTGTCTGAATACCTCAGACACACACACACACACAGGTCTGGGCTGTCCTGTTGATGGCTCTGTCCTCAGCACGTCCTGTGCTCCTGTCTGTATTTTGAGACAGTGTTGTGTAGTCTAGGCTGGCTTTGTACTTGTGTAGTTGAGGGTGACCTTGAACTCTCTTGATTCTCCCGCCTCTACCTCCCAATGCTGAGATGGCAGGCATGTGTGTACCACCCACCTTGTTGATTTGGTTTTGGGAGCAGGTCTTTGTGCATGCTAAATAAACACTCTATGGAGCTATATGCCCATCCCATGTCTGACTATTCCTGGAGTGGGGGAAGGCTCACCCTACCTAGTGTCTGCACCAGTGTTAGCTGCTGGTTTTCACTGTCTTTGAAGGTAATTCTGCTTTTGAGGAGAAAAGCCAAGAGTGTGGGGTAGAGGTCGCAGGTCTTGGGAGGAGCACAGGCTGGTGTTGGGTTGCTTTCCCTGAGGAGGCATGAACAAACACCCATTCACCCTAAATTTAGCTCCAAAAGCAGAGAAGGAAGACTCCTCCCAAGAGCTCAGCTTTGTAACCAATGAATTTATCCCGGTTCACTACAGGAGCTGGGGTGACTCAAAAGCAGGCACACCACCAAAAAGTCCTATAGCCCTTAAAAACAACCTCAGTGGAGTGGTGTCTCCCCATATCACAAGCACCGGGGCAGCCCCTTCATTGTTACCACAGACTTAGCAATAAATCTTATTGCTCTTTCCTTGTTGCAGCTGTGAGCCGAAGAGGCTCTCTGCTCCATAATGTCCAATGTTCATGGGTCATGTTAGGCCCTCAGTTAAAAAGGAAGAAAAGAAAAGAAGAAATATATATATATATACACTACAGTCCCACGTGCCGAACATGGAGGCATGGTTCTCACTAGCAAGTGAAGGGTGTGACCAGCAGGCGGTGGGGGCGTCCACTTGGAAACACCTAGGGTTCTAGAATTCAGGAACGACAGGGAAAGCAAAGGATTGAACAAGCTTCTTCTTGCCACAGCTCTGGGTCGGGTCGTGTGGGTGGAGAGGGACAGAAAGGCAGGCGCCTCGTGGGAGGTAGCTACGCCCTTGGGGCCCAGCTCTGGGAGCTGCCTCCTAAGTGTGGGAAGGCTGGGGAGAACATTGGCCCAGTGAGAGGGCGAGGGGCGCAGGGTTGGGTGTACCCCAGGCAGGCCAGGGTATCCTTCGGGGCCAGGACCGCCCAGCCCTGCTCCCGGCACAGCGAGTAGGAACAGGAGGGCAGGTGTTCCCGCGCCTCCAAGCCTGCTGCAGGCCTGTACTTGCCAGCCCCGGACCAAGGACTTGAAAGCTCCAGGCGCACGGCCTGGACCTGTCCCACCGGGCGTCACCGTGGCATTTTAAGCAAGAGCAATCGGAAAATCCCAGCTGCCTGGGGGTGTGAGAAGGAATAAGAAGGCTCGAGATGCTGGGGGAGGGGAGGGGGCTGCCTGAGACTGAGAATTTAAGCCACCAGAACCCCAAGTCTCCCCTAATGAAGAGACACAGCACTCACCCCAACGAATTAGGCACTTTAATTGCTTCCATGTCTTTGAACCTTGAGGTCTTTTATGGTTCCTATTTTGCTGATGGTTGAGCAAAATACATTGCTGGTTGATATGCATATATATATATACATACATATGAATATATGCATACATATATGTACATACATATGTATATGTATATATGTGTATATATACATATATATGCAAATTTTCATATTTGGGTAAAATATATATTGTATTTTATATTTGTGTATACATATGTACACATATACAGATACATATATATATGTATGCAAATACATATATAGTGTATCACCCATTTTATACTAATTAAAAATAATTTAACTGGTAGTGGAGACACACACCTTTAATCTAGCACTTGGGAAATGTAGACTCTGTGAGAGCGAGGACAGCCTGATCAACATAGCTCCAAGCCAGCCAGGGCTGCCTAGTAAGAACTGACTCAAAATAATGATTATAATAATAATGTAAAACTGTGTGAAGGCTCAGCAGGTACAGACAGTTGCCACCAAACCTAAGGACCTGAGTTCGATTACCAGAACCGACAGTGCAAGGAGCACCGACTCCCACAGTGGTCCTCTGACTTCACACATGCACCCACACACATACACAGAACTTTAAAAATATATATACAAGCATATATGTATATATAAATGTATATACACATTTATACATACATTTTTTCTTTGTTTCTGTTTAATAACCCTGGCTGTCCTGGAACTCGCTTTATAAATCAGACTGGTCTCCTGAGTACACTGGGATTAAAGGAGTGCACCACCACTGCCCCGTTGTAAATAATTACTTTTAAAAGAATAAGTTGCCCTAGTTGACACGGATATGATAGAATTCTGTACAGGGCTCACTGTCCCTTTGGTAGCTGCAGGACTCCACAAAGAGAAAGAGCTCCACATTTACTGAGCCCTCACTGTGCGTGCGTGGTTTCCGTGCATTATCCCACTCTATACAACCGCTCTGTGGAACAAACGGTGTCGACATACCACTTAACAGAATGGAGCCCCGTTTTCTTTAAACTTTACAAATTTGTACAGATCTTATGAGTAACCAAGTGGGATACGAACCGGGCCAGGAGGACTCCAAAACACGCTTTGGCTAACCGCTACGACGAGTCTAGCAAGGGAAGGGAGTTTGCTTTGGTTACTACCGCAGTGGTGGAACTCGCGCGTGGGTCACGACCTAGGTGAGGGTGAAACAGGAGTCACTGGGCGCCCGGCCCGTGTCAGCGCCGACAACCCTCAGTGTGGGGACTCAGAGGCAGGGCCCGTCCCGCCCTCACCTGCTGCGGATCCACACCTCGGGTGGCTTCACCTCGAGGCCCGTGGGGGCGGGGCGAGGCCGGGGGGTGGGGGGGGGGGTGGGGGGGAGGGGGCCGGCTCCCGCGTGTGAGTGGCAGGCCGCGGGCAGAACACGCATGCGCAATCAGTCTGGCTCTGGAGCCTCGCGGGCGGCTGGCAATCGGGGCAGCGCTGAGGTGGGCGGGGCGGTGCTGAGGAGGGCGGGGCGGTACTGAGGAGGGCGGGCGGGGGCGGGCCAGGCGGCGGGGGGGGCGGGCCAGGCGGCGGGGGCGGGCCAGGCGGCGGGGGCGGGGCGACGCTGAGCGCCGTCTTGCTCCCATGGCCGCCCCCGGCTCCCGGTGCTGCCCCCTCTGCCCCGGGCCGCGCCCGGGGGTCCCGCACTGACGTCCCATGGCGCCGCCCGCTGCCCGCCTCGCGCTGCTCTCCGCCGCTGCGCTCACTCTGGCGGCCCGGCCTGCGCCCGGTCCCCGCCCCGGCCCCGGTGAGTGAGACCCCGGCCCCCCACCAAGCCCTACGCGCTCTCTGGTGCGCGTGGACCCCAGAGAACCCGATGCTCGGGCTTCTGTCCGGGCACGCGGCGTGGACCCTCCTGTCCCGCGTTACCAGGACTCTGCCCCGCGTGCCGGCTTCGAACTTTCCCGGACTCTGCTTACTACTTATGGGAGAGAAGACTTGCGTGACGGCTAAGGTCGCCCGTACGGAGTGCAGACTACTCCGAGTTTGGCGTCCTGCTTTCCAGGCCGAGTCCACCGCGCGGTTTGCCCGAGGTGGTGCCCTCGGCCAGGATGGAAGCTGGGATGGAAGCTTAGTTCCCACACGCCCTTCCTTGCCGCAGAATCCTTTCTCAGTGGAAGGACAGGCACGAGGGTGTTGTCCGGCCCAGTTCAGTTTCTTTGCAGGTTGTTGAATGCTGAGTATAGGGCATTGGTGAACCTGCCACAGGGGTCTCCACCCTAAGTTGCAGATTGTGATGTTGCTAACACAGGGTTTTGCTGGTAAAAGAAAACTCAGAGTTGCTTTGTTTTCTTGCCTGCTTGGATTTAGGGGAAAGGCTGAGATTTGTTTTCTGTTGATTTTGAGGCAAACTCTGAGCTGCTTGAACCTCTGTTACTTCATATGAAAAGGGGGAAATGGTAACCCGCTCCCGTGCCAGTGCTGGTGAACATTAAATGGTACACTGTAGGCAACTTGCTTAGAGTGTTCCATCATGTACAAACAGTCAGTAAACAATTTAATAATACTTTTTACAGTGTTTCCCAGTTCACTAAGGACTAGACACCTGATTTACCCTGCGAATGCTGAATTTCTTATAGGATGAATCCGGCAAAAGGCAAAGCTGGGCTTTGGGCCAGCAGAATAAGGAGTTCCCAACACTCCAAACCTGAGTAGAAGTGGTTTCTAGGTGATTGCTGACTTCTATGGGACTTCTAGAATTTTCTCATTTCTACTGTTTGTAGTATGTGAGCAGGGAGGGAGGGACGTTCCTAGAGCCAGGTCGTGTAAACATGACTGTAACCTAGTAACCCTTCCACTTTGTCATTTGTGTGTTCAGAATTTAATGTACTCTATGGAGAGAGAGGTACGGGTGGAACTAGACTGGTTTTCCTTCCTGGAAAGGGTGCTGTATAGCTCTGGAAAGCAGTGTGAACCTACTCTGCCCACGCTTGTGGGAGGTAGCATCTGTCAGGCACCTTTACTTTGCGAGGTCAGATGCAACAGCTCTTGGGTAAAGTTAGTATGCTTTTATTTAGGAGTCTTGGGTAAGGACAAATTCATGGCTGTTGTGAAACAGTTTACTAAGTAACTCAAATTCTCATCAGGCTGGTTCCTTAGCATTCTGCAACATCAGTGCCTTTGTAATGTTTCCCCTCTGGTTCCAGAAGCAGTTTAAGAAACAAACCACATGGTTTTCAGCATCATATCCTGTCAAGAACCTAGCCACTAGTTTGTTAAATCCTTTCCAATTAAAAAAAAAAATGCTGTAGACTGAGAATATGCCAAACTTACCATTTCATATTTTGTGATACTGTAATTTTCTCTAAAATTTTGTGGATGGAAAAAATTATTCCAATACTTATATTCTGCACAGCTTTGTAATATTTAAATTACTGGTGGTTTGCATTTTTGAATGCTGACTTTATAAAAACAGTTAGCTCATTCCCCTTCAATGTTATTCTAATTATAGTGTGTAGTCAACCCCAAATGATCTCCAGTCTCTCCATTCTTTTGTCATGCTTTCTCTTCTTTCACAGCTGATAAGAAAGATGACAGAGGTTAGTGGTAGCCTTTTCTTGCCCCTCACCATCCTCCCCTGATGTCTCATCTGGAATTTGTCCTGTTAGTCAGTAATATATGTTGTTATAATACCTGAATTTGGTTACCTGCAAGGCCTGCATACTCTATAGTACGTTCTCTTTGCCCCATAGATGAATAATTTAAGTGTTTAAGATGTAGTAAGTCCCCCATCACTCCCCTTTTTTAGACCAGGCTGGCCTCGAACTCAGAGATCTGCCTGCCTTTGCCTCCTGAGCGCTAGGATTAAAGGGGCCCACCATTATTGCCTGGCTTTCTCTTTATAAATCTCAAAGCAAGAAAGTATTGCATTTAGGCTCAGTACTAACCAATGCAAGTTGTGTGCTCAATATAGCTATCAGTATGCTCAGAGTTTAGCATAGGTGGACCAAAAGCAAAATGATTAAAACAAAGTTACAGCTTCATAGTATCCATATTGGGAATTTTTGGTAGTAGGCAGTATACCATCTTTAGTTTAGAATCTAAAATTTTAAAGAATGTATTTATTGGGGTAGCATGACCACAAGGGTTTAATGGGGTGAATGTGGAGATCAGAGTATTTCGAGTAGTCAGTTCTCCCTACCTACCATGTTGGTCGCAGAGATTACATTAAGATTAGCAAGCTTAATGCAAACACCTCTCACTCTAGAGTCATCTTGATGGCTCCTAGTTTAGAGTTTTTGAGCCTGGTACTCTACCTGAGGCACTACACTAGTGGTTCTCAACTGCTAATGCTCCAACTTTCAATACAGTTCCTCATGTTGTGGTGACAACCCCCACCCCCCATGAAATTACTTCATTGCTACTTCACAACTGTAATTTTGCTACTGTTATGAATCATAATGTGAACATCTGCATTTTCTGATGGCTGTAGGAAACCCCTGTGAAAGGGTTATTTGACTCCCCAAAGGGCTTGAGACCCACAGATTGAAAATGAGAACCACTGCTCTAGACCAAGGCAAACAGTAAATGCTTTAGGCTTTGTGGCCCATAGACAGGAGCAGATGCAGTTTCTCACCTCCAACCGTGTAGGCAAGAGTAGTCATAGACAAGATGAATAGGCATTGCTGGTTTTGGTTAGGGTTTGGGCTTGGGTTTTTTCCTAAGACAGAGTCTCACTGTGTCTCTGGCTGTTGCTATTCACTACTGGGTTGGCCTCAGATTCAGAGATCTGCCTCTGCCTCTGCCTCTGCCTCTGCCTCTGCCTCTGCCTACCAAGGGCTGAAGCAACATCACCATACCTGGCTTCATCGTTGTATTTTAATAAAAATAAAAATTAAAAAATTGAAATTTAAATCTTTATATCAGTTTTACATGTCACAATATCGTGTCCTTTTTAATTCTTTATAATTAAAAACCCAGGCTGAATTTGGTTTCCAGGTCCTGACTGGCTCACAGCTGCACTTATGCAAGCCCTGCTCCAGGTCAGGAGAACTGACTTTTTAAGTGGTTACTGATCTGAAAAAAGCAACAAAGTAGGTCGATTTTACTGAATGATCAGACCTTTTACCATTTACTGTGAATTAACTTTTAGATATATATGGGAGTCAGGCACAGTGATAATAAAGTTGTACTCCAGCCACTGGAAAGCAGAGATGAGAGACTAGTTTGAGGTCAGCAGCCTGCCTGTGCGGTGTAACAAGACTGGATAGGCGAGGAGAAAGTGCTAGTTAAAATGATAAATGGCACATTTCCCCATGATTTCTAAAAAGATATAGCTGACCAGGAAAAGCTTATATACATAAATTTAGTTCATTAATAGAGATTCAGCGCGGTTCAGTGCACTACTTAAGGAATAATTCCCTCCTTGGAGCTGACCCACAGTTTGCTCACTCAGCCTGCAGATGTTACTTGAAACAAACTGTTGAGAGATCTTCTGTTTTGCAGAGGAAAGCCCAGGCAGCAGGTGGCACCAGGCCTGAGAGCTGGAAAAACAGCCACTGGGGCAAAGAATGTCACCATTAGTTTTTACTAAGCTATTAGTTTTTACTTCCATGCTTAGCTTGTCCTGTTAAAGTGTCTAAAAAACAACAATGTGCTTAGCATGGCTGATTTTTTTTTTAATTAAACCATTTTTGAAAAAACAAAACAAAGTGAAACATTGAAACATAAGCCCATTGTGTTTGTACTGCTGGACAGTTAATGGGAAAGGCTTGGCAGACCGGAAGCTGGGGTCCTAGCTTGTGTCTGAGGTTTTATGTCCTGAATAAGGACAAATATCTGGATAAACTTAGCAGCAGGGCTGAGCGGTTTGGAGGTGCGAACTCTCTCTCTGGCCTCCATCTTCATTTGGCATCGGTTAGCTCAGTGTGCAGCCTCTGCAAGGGTGCGATGACTGAGGTTCCTTCCGTGCTCTGTTTGACCTTGACCTTGACCCTTACTCTAGATCCCAAAAGTGTCCCTTTGGGTGGATGGGCACTGCGGCCCAACAGGTTTTTGCCCTTTCTTGACTTCAGTCTTCCTTCCAAGATATAATTTCTTTTCCCCAGACCTCTTATAACTGTCTGCTGGAACAGAGAAAGGAGAGGGGGCCATTATAGGAATGTCATCCGACAGAAGTTTGTCTTTTCCTCCAAAGAACTCTTTCTCTGTTCTGTCCCCTTTCTCAGTAAGCACCTCCCGTGCACCAGTTTGAGGCAGAATGAGGTTGGGTCTGGGCAGTTCCTTCCCAAACAACACCTTAGGCCACATTATAGGCAAGGCTGCCGCTGTCCCTCTTACTTCTGCAGTAGGCCCCCTGGGGGCTTCTCCCTGCCAGGGTCAGCTTCCAGCTTCTCCTGCCGCAGTTTAATCCCTGGCACATAACCAGAGCATTAAACTTTTATTGTTCAATTTACCACAAGGGCGAGGCCTGTTCCTAGTGGGCTGAGGAGGCTGTGGCCGATTCCAAAACCCGAGTGTCACACCACATTAGCAACTGCAGACTTTGAAGGCTGGATTTTTTTCAGTTTGGTTAGATTCTTGGTTAGAACCAGAACAGTATACTTACTCACACTCAGTCTTAAAGCCAGGAAGGAGTAGAGACAGCATAGGCAACTTTTAAAGATGATTCATAATGGTGGTGGCGGCCAGCCTGTATGAGCATCCTGTGCGTGCTCACTTTTTATCCTCAAAGTTGATACATTATGGTGTTTGCAGCTTTCCTGGTATCCCCAAACCAAGTACCAACATGGCAGCCAAGCAGCTGTCTTCTAGAACAGTAGGATTGCTAGCCAATCCCATCATAGTATGTAAATTACTTGCTGCTGTTCAATCCATAAAAATTCATCTTCAAAGAAAATTACTGGGCTGGTAAAAATATTTTTAATAATGACCACAGAAGTCATATTTATTTTTCTTTGATGTTCTTCCGAAGAATCTTCTGGTTCTAATCAGTTTGTTCCCACATAAAATACAGTGGAAATCTACAATAATAAAATCCCCATTTCTCTGTCTATGGGGAAATAAACAGGGCAAGCGAGGACTGTCTTTTTCAGGGGTTCCCCCTTGCTGTGCCCCAGACTCAAAGCCTCTATTACTGGTGGGTGTTTTGGCATCAGTTAAGGACCTTCAATCCTTCCCTCCCTCCATGTTTTGCTCTTTCATTAAAGTGTTTCTGTTGTCTAATTATATCCTTTCAATCAAATTAGAGACTGCAGCATCTGGCGAGGGTTAACTGCTGCCATCTGCACCTCGCGCACACAGGCCTTTGCAGCTGAGAATCACTCAACTTCCAAATGGCAGGAAGAGATTTGGAAAAAGTTCAGTTGGAGGGAGGTTAACTTAAAAAGAGCCTCTTCAAAGGCTGGGTGCCGTCCCGCCTGCCGTGATGTAGGCAGGATGTCATTGGCTGGGCTCGCCCCAGATTCCTCCTAAGCACTCTGGCAGCTGAGGCTTTCTAACTGTCTTAGCTGGAGTGACTAGGTTTTTCTTCCCTGTATGATTGTAGAGGGCCACAGTAGAGCCGAGAATATGTCCCTCGGAAGTGTCTTTGTTATATGACCACGGGTTAGTGGATATGACACTTTCTCTTCAGTCGTCCATTTCTTCTAGCCTAGTGATTTCAGCAGACAGAGAATTTTGCTCCCTGGGAACAGTTTGCAATGCTTGAAGGCTTTTTTTTTAAATTGTCACATGGGGATGCTATTGCTATCTAGCAAGTAGAAACCTGAGGTGCTATTAAATACTCTGTGATGTATAGGACAGTCCCCTACACCAAAGAATTACCCATCTGTGAAGATAGTGCTGCGGGAAACCCCTGTCCTAATTGTGTCTTTATTGTGACTTCTCGATGTGGCCTATGAGCGGGCAATGCAGATCAACATCAGTTTTACCTGTTCTGAACAGTATGTACAGCATTTACATCTACTGTCTGTAGAACAGTCTGCCCTCGAACTCAGAGATCCACCTGCCTCTGCCTCCTGAGTACTGGGAATAAAGGCGTGCACCACCATGTCCAGCCAAGAAGTAGATTCTTCCTAGGAATGGCAACACATACCTAACACTCAGAAAAACTGAGGCAAGACTTGGAATATTACAAAACCATGAGAGAGAGAGAGAGAGAGAGAGAGAGAGAGAGAGAGAGAGAGAGAGAGAGAGAGAGGAGAGAGAGGAGAGAGAGGAGAGAGAGGAGAGAGAGGAGAGAGAGAGAGAGAGAGAAGCAGCTTGAGCGCACTGAGCACGGTGGCACATACCTATAACCCCAGCACTCAGGAAGCAGAGGCAGGTGGATCTCTGAATTTGAGGCCAGTTTGGTTTACAAATTGAGTTCCAGGACAATCAGAGCTATTACACAGAGAAACCCCATCTCAAACAACAAAAACAAACAAACCAAAAAGAAGTACAAGTTTGGTGTGGTAACACATACCTATAATCCCAGCACCCTCGGTGTAGAAGCACCAGGACCAGGTGTTTAAGGCCAGCCTCCATCGTCCGTCATATAGCCTAGGCTGCATGAGACCCTATCTGGCAAAACAGAACATTTTTCATTGTCTCCATCTAAGTCCCATAAGCATTTCAGTTCATAGCATTCTGTAAACCTTCATGGAGTGAGGGTTTCCTGGCTTTCTACTTCCTCTCGGGATTGTGAAATAAAGTATAGGAGGCCCAACTGAATTAGAGACCAGGTCAATACAAAACAAATTTTTAGTTTTGATGTTCCTCATTCAGTGTTTAGGAAAACTTCTAAGAAACTGTTCAGTAGTTGGATTAGGGTAGGAAGAAAAATTATGTGTGTGTGTGTGTGTGTGTGTGTGTGTTCCTTAATACTGAGGGTAGAATTCAGGCCCTGCCATAGGCGAGACAGGTACCCTACCCGTGAGCTACACCCTTAGTTCCTACTTAGTGTTTATCTGAGATTCGGATGTAATCACGCACACTGTGCTGTCCTCTGATGAGCCCGGGGCTCTCCTCCAAGACCCAGGAACACTGCCTGAGCCTTTCTCCCATGGACAATCAGAGCCGCTGTCTCGGCCACACTCTGCCCGCAGTGTTGCTGCTCTGCATATCTGCAGATGACAGCACTGATGGGTCTTCCACCTGGTGTAGGGACTGCTGCGTGGGGCCGGCCTTTCAGCTCTTCTAAGAATCCTGCCTGGTCTGGGTCCATGCTAGGCTGAGTCCTTCCTTTAACTCTAATCCTTCTCTCTGGCCAGCATTTCTGAAGCGTGGCTCTTGAGTTGGACTTTCATGTTGGGATCGGTTAACAAATGCTTATCAAATGTCTGCTGATGGCAGCATCTTTCACTAGGTCTTGTTTGTCCCTGTGCCAGATCACAGAAGCCAGTCACTGTGCTGGAGGGTTTACTTTGATGATGTGCTCCAGAGAGCGCTTGTCCACCTGGCAATCAGTTCCTGCCTCAGGAACTCTGGTATTACTTGGCCATCCTATGTCAACCAAAGGCAGCTGAAAAGCCCAGAGTCTGGCTTCCATGGACCAAGGACCACACCCTCCAGGACTCCGTTAGTGGAGAACTTTAAAAGTAGGTTACAGGCAGTGCTGATAAAACTTGTCGGGGCTGGAGAGATGGCTCAGCAGGTAAGAGCACTGAGTGCTCTTCCAGAGGTTCCGAGTTCAAATCCCAGAAGCCACACGGTGGTTCTCAACCATCCGTAATGAGATCTGACGCCCTCTTCTGGTGTGTCTGAAGACAACTACAGTATACTTAAATATAACAATAAATCTTGGGGCCAGAGCAAGTGGGCCAGAGTGGGCAGAGATCCTGAGTTCAATTCCCAGCAACCACATGATGGCTCACAACCATCTGTACAGCTACAGTGTATTCATATACATAAAATAAACAAATAAATATTAAAATATTTTTTAAAAAGGGGGGCTGGAGAGATGGCTCAGCAGTTAAGAGCACTGACTGCTCTTCTGAAGGGCCTGAGTTCAAATCTCAGCAACCACATGGTGGCTCACAACCATCCCTAATGAGATCTGATGCCCTTTTCTGGGTTGTCTGAAGACAGCTACAGTGTACTCACATATAGTAAATAAATAAATCTTTTTAGAAAAGACTTGTCTGAATGCTGGGTTTATTAGTTTATTTAATTTCTTCTTCGTCTTATTGAGAGCTTGAGATAGCACAAAATAGGATTGCTAGGGCTGGGGTGTAATTCAATGGCCGGATCACTTGCCTAAGATCAGGAGTCAAGTCCTGATCTAGACCTGCAAAGAAAAAAGAGCCATAGGATTGCTCATGTGACCATGAGGCAAGGTATAGATATGAACCAGGTGTTTCCTGCTTAAAGCACACTCAGGGCAAAGTGTTGGCCTAACACACACAAAGTTTTAGATTTATTCTCAGCACCTAGTAAGTAAAATTGCCACCGCGGCACACACCTGGAATCCCATCACTTTTGAGGTAGAAGCAGGAAGATTACATGTTCCAGATCTTCCTTGTCTGTGTAGTGAGGTCATAAAGTTGAGTACGTGAGACTGTCTTAAAAATCAAAAGGGCACAGCATGACCTTATCATCCACTTTGTCTGTCTGTCTGTCTGCCTATTCATTTATACACAGGATCTTTTGTGTATCCTAAGCTGTTCTTGAACTATAATTCCCCTGCCTCTGCTTTCTGAATACTGGGATTGTAGGTGTGCATCACCAGGCCTGGTTTATTAGTAATGCTGAAGGTAGAATCCACTTACTAATTTATGTTCATTTATGCTGGACAAGCACTTTACCAAAGGAGCTATATCCTCGGTCTTAATTTGTGTTTTGAAACAATGTGGCACTATGTATCAGAGGCTAACTTACTGTTTTAAGTCCTCCTGCCTCAGCCTCCTCAGTATTGGGATGATAGGCACTGGTCTAGCAGGGTTTCTTAAATTAGCAAGTATTTGACTTCTCAGAGGTGATTGCTAGGCAGTCAGAAGGCTGATCCACAGGTAATAACAAAAAACAAAACCCAGAAAACAAAAACAAAAACCTGGGGTACTTGATTGTGTAACAGATCCCCCCCCCCGTCCACCCTCCTCACTCACACACACACACACACACACACACACACACACACACCGCCAGCCATACATGTGTGGTCTTCCTGGGACTGGCTACTGGTAGAATGTATGCTTTGCAGCACAGGGCTTGAGTTCAGTTCCTAACAGGAGAAATAAATCCTGGTTGTGGCCAGAGGTGGGGCTGAAGCGCAGTGGTGACGTGGGATATTGGGGTTGCTGTGGTTTGGTTGGAGTTTGTGTGGGGAGTTCTGAGGTAGGGGCTCACATATGGCAAGTGTTGTACTCACCGTGTAGCCGAGGAAGACCTTGTGCTCCGGATCTGTCTTCCCAGTGCTGAGATTACAGATGGACACCACTTCACCAAGTTATTTTTGAGTCAAGGTCTCACTCTAGCCTACACTCGTCTTAAACACATGACTCATCTTCCAGAATTACATGTGTGAGCCACTGTGGTGGACTGCTTGCCTGACATGCATTGCTGTAGCTTTTCCTTGGGAGACACGAGGGATGCCTGTTCTCCCAGCTAGGGCGCCAGGAACAGCTTTGTCAGCCCAGCTCGGAGAATGAGGAGTTTATTGGGCTTATCTATACAGGCGTACAGGGACCCCAAAAGAGCTGTGCTACAGCGCAGTGCATTCCAGCCACTGTCCCCTCTCAGAGCTGTACAGTTAACCTTTCTCCTCTTATATATGCCTGTGTTTCCCCCAAACCAAGGAGAGTGGGCGGCATTCCGTGCAGTTCTGTGAAGGAATGTCAGCATCCCGATCTCATGAGGGGCTCCAGCAGGTAGCACAGCTGCTCTGATTAACATGGTGGCAGTCAGACCATACGGAGAGGACAGTACATCACAGCAGTGGGATAGTCTGAGCCAGGTCCCCAAAAGCAAAACAAAGGATAGAATGTTTAAGAGGCTCACTGGCACCTCAGATCTATCCAGTGTCCGTGCACCGGAACCTGTGACCTGTTTACAGGAGTGTACCACTGTCTGTCTTGGTCCAGCCTTGTGGCAGCTCACCTTCTGACTTTCTCGGGGTTTTGTTTTGTTTTGAATAGTAATCTGAGATACTGTCTATCAGAAAGCAGAATTCGGAGCTTGAAAACGTCATGTTCACTGTTTCCTTATGTGAAAACCTTTTTTTGTGTGAAATCCAATGTTAAGCTAGGACAGGCTATTTATACATAAATACCTCAAGCAGTAGTACAGCATGGTCCTCACATATTACATAGATAACTAAATGGTTCACACCATCAATCAGGTAGGCCCACGTAGCACGTCGTGGTGCTTACATGTTTCATGAGTAAGTGAATGGTCTGTGTCACCAGAGAACCATGACAGAATAAGTCCTCTTGGTTTTGACAGTAAAGTCCCTCAAGGAGCTTTGTTAGTGAAATGTTTTAGGGCTCTGCAGAGCAGCTAACCTCTTACTGCCCTCCTTAAACCAAGGCGTGTTTAATGAGTCTGTTAGGAACTTCAGTGCTGCTAAGTTAGTGGTGGAGCTGCCTGGCAGTGAGTGGGCCTGGCCTGTGTGGAGCTCCAGGGTTCCATCCTCAGCATGTTGAAAAGCCCTAAGCAAAGCCCCGACTAGCTTTTGTGTGACATGGAGACGATTTTTGGTTCACCTACTGAATAAACGATTCTCAGCCCTGACCCTTTTGGGAGTCACATATCAGATATCCTGCACATCAAATATTTACATTATGATTCATAACAAGTAGCAAAATCACAGTTATAACATAGCAATGGGATAATTTTATGGTTGGGGTCACCACAACAGAAAAGAATTGTATTAGGAGGCCACAGCATTAGGAAGGGTGAGAACTGCCCTTCCTACACTCCTCATACACTACTGCATATTCATGGTGGCTGTTCCTGGCAAAAACATGTGTTCACAGCAACACCCATAGCGTGTTTCCCAGGGGGCCCTGCCTGGGTAGGAGGGAAGCATGCTCCAGATGACAGCCAGATGTGCCGACTGTCACCCCATCTCCCTTCTCTACTTTGACAACTCAGTTTTTAAAAAGGCTTTATTTTTTATTTGTTTATTTTTAGTTAGGATTGTAGCCCTGACTATCCTAGAATCTCTGTGGCTCCTCCTGCCTCTGCCTCCTTAGTGCTTGGAATTATGAGTGTGTACTGCTATTCCAGCTTCATTTTAGAAAATAAAATAAAATTACATTTTAGTGGTGTGTGAATATGAGTGTGTGTGTGTGTGTGTGTGTGTGTGTGAGAGAGAGAGAGAGAGAGAGAGAGAGAGAGAGAGAGAGAGAGAGAGAGAGAGAGACACGGAGCTGCTGCCATGATTATATCGGAGGTCAGATGACAACTTGCTGGAGTCCGGTCTGACCTTCAGCCATGTGGGATCTGAATGTCAAACTTAAGTTGTAAGTCTTGGCTTCAGTCACCTTTGACCTGTACCAGCTGAGCCATTTTGCCAGTCCTCAGGCCTTTTTTTCCCCCCAAGACAAGGCTTCTCTGTGTTACCCTGGCTGTCCTCATTCTGTAGACCAGGCTGGCCTGAAACTCAGAGATCCTCCTGCCTCTGGCTTCCAAGTCCTGGAGTTAAAGATGAGTACCCCCACCTCAACCTGACTTCATTTTAAAATTTTTGTTTAATAATAAGACCTCTCTCTATGACAACTTCCAGATTTAACCCTCTGCTCACTGTAAGCTGTTTTTCTTGGAATGGTCTTTTACATAATTCAGTATTTCATTTCTTATAAAGAAGACTATTTTAGGGAGTCAAATAGAATTCAGACTCCCCTTCCACAAGTGTATATGCTTCGGTCGGTCCTGGCATCTCAGGAGGGTGAGGCAGGAGAGCCTTGACTACATAGTGAGTTCCAGGTCAGCCAGGACTACATAATGAGACCCTGTCTCTTCAATCAACAAAAATGTGAGTTCAGTTAAGATGGCTTTGGCAAGCATGGTGTTTTCGTTCTGTTACTGTGTAAGTACATATGCTGGAGATTGAGCGAGGGCGTCATATATGCTCAGAGGGGCTCTGTTCCTGAGCCATGCTCAGGTCCCTGCCACTGCCTTTAAAACACTGTCCTTCAGTGAAAAGCAAGCTCTGGATGGTGTCTAAGAGAAAAGCGACTGATGCTTCAGAAGTTACAATGAGTGTTTATGTGCTTGGTCCACTGAGGCAGAAGTACAGCTAGCTGGTCCCTGATCACTTTGTCCCCTCTCTGAGAACATAATACACAAGCCAGCATCTGGAGGATCAACTTGGCTAGTTGACGTTATGGTTCTTAACAAGAAGCTAAGGGATAGTTATTACAAAACAATATGCTAGTAATGAGTTTTAGAATGGATTCCATTTTTATTATGGAAATTAATTGAGAAATGCACAAAAATAATCTAGGAAAGCCACAAATACTTATTGCCTAGGGCCATGGTTCCCAACTGTGGCAGCTGTAATTTCATTTTCCACCCTCTACCATCCCATCTGTAAATGGTTCAGTCCTTATCTCTAAATGATAAGTTTTATATATATATATATATATATATATATATATATATATATATATATGCATATTACACTACACACTGCCATTTATAGAAACTAAAAATGTGGCAATTCCCTGGTGTCATCAAATATCCAATGAATAAGTGTCAATGCCCTGATATCTCCTCAGAATTTTATTTTATATGTTGAAGCAAAGTTGTAGTTTACTAAGAAAAAAAGGTTTTACTGGTCATGGAGGCATAGTAGTGTCCTGATACTCTGGAGACAGGAGGATTGCCACAAGTTAAAACCAGCTAAGACCCTGTCTCAAAAACAAAGAGATTTTAATATAAATTTTAAGTACAGCTATTAGAAGAGAACATTTTAAAAGGCAACAATGTATCCAAGGGTAGGTAGGCTTCTAGAAAGTAGCTTCAATGAATGACTTTTACCTGTTCTGACCCAGATACAGACAGACACATATAAGCTTCTGTTAACCCTTTCCTTTCCTTTCCTTTCTCTTCTTTCATTTGTTTTTTGTTTGTTTGAGACAGTGTCTTGCTATGGCTGTGCTGAGCCTGGAACTCAGTGTATAGCCTAAGCTGGCCCCAAATTCACAGCAGTCCTCCTGCCTCTGCTTCTGAGAGCTGGAATTTTAAGCATATCTTATGCCCTCACTTGTTTTGTCTGTTTTTGTCTCCCCGTTGCATAATTTGTGTTAAAGATGTGGTCTTCTTTAAGCGGAGGGAGGGAGGGCCGAAGTGGCTCATGGGAAGGGCCTTAGAGAGGCTCGTGCTGTGCGTCTGTGCCTGTAGGCTTCTTAGCTGCGGGGCCGAGAGGTGTGAAGAACTTAAACCCTAAGTCTTTTCTAATCAAGTCACCCCAGGATTTTCAATCTTTCCAGTTGAAAGTAAAGGGGCATCAGAACCCTCTGTGCCAACCACCCCCCCCCCCCCGCCCCCCCCACACTCACCTGCCAGTCAGGGAGGCCCATCCCTGCCTGGCCCCTCTATTTCGTAGCACTGACCACTCACTGTCTGTTTTGAGCCTGTGCTCTTCATTAACATGGAGACCCCAAGAATCCACTGCTCCGGGCAGTGGACAATCAATAAATGTTGAATTCATGAATGATAGTGTAGGCCTTAAGTCTCTTGCCTTTACTCATTCTCTTACTGAAATGTGAACATACACGGCACCAAGTGATTTCCTTTGTTGTCTGAGCCTCTCCTTGTTTATCTAGACAAAGCTCATGTGAATCTCATAGGAGTAGAAAGGAGGCTGGGTCCCCATTACCTTGTCCACACTTGATGAAGTCAAGATGCACAGGTAACTTTCAGTCACAATAGGTAAGCTTGGTTAAAAAAAACAAACAAAGCTGGGCAGTGGTGGCGCACGCCTGTAATCCCAGCACTCTGGAAGGCAGAGGCAGGCGGATTTCTGAGTTTGAGGCCAGCCTGGTCTACAGAGTGAGTTCCAGGACAGCCAGGGCTACACAGAGAAACCCTGTCTCGAAAAACCAAATCCAAAAACAAACAAACAAACAAACAAACCAGTCTTTACGATCTGATATGCTTATTTAGAGTAGGTCCAAGAGACGCACCTGAGTGGGCTACTTGTGGTTTCAGTGCTTGACAGGCGGGGCAGGAGGATGCGGAGTTTGAGGCCAGTCTCAGCTGCATAGTTAGTTCTAGGCCAACCTGAGCTACACAAGATCCTGTCTCAAAAAGCTTTAAAAAGAGTAGATCTGAGAAAAACAAACTGAGCCAGAAAAGGCTTCACGGTGTCATTTCTGCTGGGAAGTGACATCCCAATCCCATCTGTGGCACAGCCTTTTGTGTTACAAATAAAATCATCCAAATTTTTAGGAACTTGACCCATAGGTTACTGTGTACTGCTGAGGCCATTGGTTGTAAAAGCCTTTTTGATTGGCCTTCTTCCGTTTGCTTGCTTGCTTGCTTGAGACAGGGTCTCTCTCACACAACCCAGAACAAGCTTTAACTGACTGTGTAGTCAGGAATGGACGTAGTCAAGGACTAGACCCAAGGAAGAATGTTGTTCTGTTTGACTCCCCAGCCTCCATCTCCCAAGTGCTGGGATCACAGGTGAGTGCCACTGTGCCCTGCTTTTTTGCCACTTGGGTTTTGTTGTTGTTGTTGTTGTTGTTTAGTTTGGTTGGTCTTGTGGGGTTTTTGGTTTTAGATATGTTTGTGTGTATGCATTTGTGTGTGAGTGTATGCCAAGTGTGTTCTGCAGAGGCCGAATGACATTGGGTCTTCTGGGGCAGGAATTACAGGCAGTTGTGAGCTGCCCAATTTGGATGCTAGAAGCTAACCTCAGGTCCTCTGGAAGAGCAGCAAATATTCTTAACAGCTTAGCCATCTCTCTAGTACCCCCTCCTTCTTTTTAAGATGTATTTTTTATTGTCTATACTTAAGGTAGGCAATATAATGTGGGGTTTTTTGTTTATTTTTGTTTTTAGACAGGTTTTCGCTGTATAGCTATGACTAGCCTGGAATGCTCTATGTCAACCCATTTCAGACTCTCAGAAGTATAGATTTGAAGGCTGGCTTCGGCCTGTGCTATCTGCGTGGGAAGTACTGGGGTTAAAGTGTGTGCCATCTTACCCAGCCCTATAGTATAACTTTCCCTGTATAAGATTAGACAGGGGAAAAACATTAACATAGTAATTAAATTGTAGAAGTTGATAGAGATTGGTGTGATATTCACAGAATCATCTACTCCTCAGGGACTACTCTGGGGCTCCAGAACTGATTAAGCTTAGAATTATTTAGGTTGGAATAGGGCTCTGGTGTGGAATGCACCACAAACACCATCCTTCCCCCACCCAGTCCCCTCAAATATAGCTGCCCCTTGGTATCTGCTCTAGCCTCTGAGGACCCACAGTGCATTGTTTGTGTGTCATTGTACACCCTTCATATGCCTTTAGTCAGCCTTCGATCATTTAGAACGTGCAAACCATTACAATGTGTGAATAGCTGTCAGTTCCTACCACTCAGTGGGTGATGGCTGGGAAGGAGTCAGTGTGTATGCAGTGTGTGCAGCCTACATCTAGGGCTGTGTATGCATATCCCTCGTGACAGAGAGCCCTGTGCAGGGGGCAGGGGTAGGCAGAGACGGGAAGAGGATGCTGAGGGACAATGTTTATCTTACAACTGGAAATATTAGAGGAAGAACATTTGGGCAGGAAATGGAAACGTATGTTCCCAGGATTAAAAGCAGACCAGTGTGGCTTGACCACAGTGAGTAACTAAGGGAAGAGCTGGGCTTCCAGCAGACGGGCGTCACAAACACCCATAGGACAAACCTTCATTCTCCCAGGACCTTTGAGTTCTGTGTGGAGAGGGGGCCTCTAGAGCAGAAGAGGAAAATGAGCCCTAAACTGTTCTCTCATGATCAGTGGGTCCAAAACAGAGGGGCTGAAGGTGAGGACGCAAGGACATTTCAGGAAGTCAGCAGGGAGGTGGGGTGAAGGACAGGAAGGATGCTTCCGCTGGAGTCGCGGGATGTCGTCCAGTGCTCTGGCTGCCTCCTGTGTAAAGAGGAGTGTGCTAAGTCGGGATGGCGTACACTTGAACATTGCAAATACTAAACTGACGTGAATGATGTTGACTTGTCCAAGGCCGCGGAGCCAGTCAACAGCAGTCCACGCGGTGACCCAACACTGAGCCTTTAGTTGGTGTCTGGCATTCTGTGCTGAGTCGCTGTGCCCTCTTTGAGTTTTTGTTAACGTAGACTAGACCCCTAGCAGAAAATCCTCTTGGTACTTGAGGACTCACACTTACTAGCTTCATAGTGCGCTAGTCTTCTGCCTCCTCGAATTCTGGATTTGTTGAGCTGCCCATAAATGGTGCCATTCCAACAAAACACAGCGACCAGCTGGAGGAGGAAGGCGTGGCTAGAGAAAAGCTGCTCTGGGCACAGCTCTCTGAGCAGTCAGATGCCTTTCCGGATGGAGCTCCTGCTGCCCACGTGCCCATTAGTCTAGAGCAGGCACACACACTTTCCAGTGGAGACTTCCTCGCTCCTTATTGCCGGAAGTTACGGGTCACTGTGTGTGAGGAGAAAGAGTGGAGGAGAGCTAAGACTGTTGGTGTAACTCCCCCAGACTGTCAGGGTTCCAGTGATACATCTTAAAGAAGTGTTTGAAGTGCTTCTATCTGTCAGTTTTAACTAAGCTAATTTTAAAAACTCTCTCTTTGTACTCTGCCTCTCCCATGACCCTCTGTGAGGTTAATGCATACAGTATGTGGGAGCCTGTCAGCCTCACCCCACCCAGTCTGAGAATGGATCTGAGAAGTGCATGATTGCACCTGCAAGGATCCGTCATTTCAGAAATGGGACCTGAAACCATTTCGACACATTTTCTAGGAAAGCATTTCAGGAGGAGGTGAGAGAAAGTGCCGCTCCCACCCTCCATTGCCCTTGTTTTCTTGCACCTCAGACTGCGCAGGGAGGACTGTTCCTCATTACCAGGGAATGTGAGTCATCCCCCGATCTGTGTGATTGGGATTCCAAAGCATCGCTGTGTCCGATGCTTATTGAATCCAAGTGGCAGCGCAGCCTTTCAGACTGTAGGGAGGCACTCAGTTGCAGCTGCTGACCTGGTTCTAGTTACCACACGGAGACGCTGGCAAGAGCCAGCCCCCTCGAAGGGCTCACAGTCCCTGTGCATGCCATTAGCAATGGCTCTAGATTTGGAGGTTTCCTGGTTCACTTCGTGAACTCTCAACACATTTCAGCTCCATGTTTATGTCCTCACTGGGACCTGTAGACTTCAAGGGGAAATGTCCCAGTGCCCCAACAAGCCGGTGCCAACAGTGCCAGTGTTACAGGGTACCTCTCTGCAGATTCAGTCATCCCAGCAGCCGCCCAGATCTAGCAAAGCATGATCCATTTCTAGCTTGATCCAAACAAAACAAATAAAATGTCCACCAGAGAGGGAGGAAACTATAAATGTTGCCAGAAAATGAGTATGCTGTTTTCCTTCTTCTAGAGTGCTTCACAGCCAACGGTGCAGATTATAGGGGCACACAGAGCTGGACAGCACTGCAGGGCGGGAAGCCATGTCTGTTCTGGAACGAGACTTTCCAGCATCCATACAACACGCTGAAATACCCCAACGGGGAAGGAGGCTTGGGCGAGCATAACTACTGCAGGTAAGACAGGGCCATAGTGCTGCAAGATGGTCTCTGGTCTCCTCTTCCCGCTCCTTCCAGCCCTCCTCACAGCTGGGATGCATTCTCATCTCCTGTTGGCCAACTCAGAGAACCATATTGTTTTTAAGATGAACTAATCGGAGCCAGAGAGATGGCTCAACAGTTAAGAGCACTTAACACTCTTCCAGAGGGCCCAGCTTGGATCCCCAGCACCCACATGGGGCTCAGAACAGCCTGTAACTCTGGTTCTGGGGTCACACACCTTTTCTGGCCTCTGCAGGTACTGCACGTGGTGCACAGACAAACATACAGTGAAACACGCATGAGAAATAAAAATGAACAAAATGGATCCATGTCTTCCTCTCCCTTTTGTCCGTCTTAGATTGCTTTTATGCTGGCATCCGCAGCGGGGTCTTGTCTGGTCACTCTCTTGTCTCTTTGGGAGGATTTTCTCAGGCGGTCCTCCCACCAGTGGACGTTTCATGGCTGCTGCTGCTGCTGTTCAGGCCGTCTGGGAGCCAGTCCTTCCTCAGCCATGTTACTCAGGCCAGACCAGAACTCCTGGATTCGAGTGACTCTGCTGTTAAGCACAGCAAGCAGCTGGACTGCAGACACGGCCACTGTTTGGCTCTGACAGAAAGCCCTGACCTAACTCTGTGGTCTTCAGATGGGTATTTATGATATTCTGTGGGAGGGGAGCCACAGCTTTGATCAGGTTCTCTGAGATTAAAGACAAGTTGAGAAGCACTGGCCTGTGGTTTAGAGTTGGCGTCCCGAGAACCCAAGTGAATTCTGGGCTGTCCCGAAAGCCCACCTATCATGCTAGTGCTCAGAAGGCAAAGATAGATTCCAGGAGCTGCCTACCCAGCTGTCCATATTGGCTTGCCTGAGCTCAGCGAGAGACACTGTCTCCATGAATAATGTGGAGATGGATGGAGAAAGCCTCCAAAGTCAACCTCACACCCTCAAATGTGTGTTTACATACATAAACACACATACATATGTGCGTTCATGCAAACACACACACACACTCACACACACACACACAAGCAGGCAGAAAGATAAAAATAGAATTACAAGTATGTAGAAGCCAGAGCAAAAATTCCAAGCACTTTTGTTTGTACCTCTCAGCTACTTACATCCAAGATCGTGATAACGTGACTCAGGGTTCAGCAATTCAGTGAATTTGATCATTCTTAGGACAGGTGCGCAGCTGCCTCGAGCCATTAGGACAAGGAAGAATGACTCCGGAGCCCTCCTCCGAGTTCCATGCTACAACTCTGCTTTGTTGGTACATGAAACGTCTAACCATGGGCACTGTTGACCCAGCTGAGCCAACACATCTATTTCTGCGTTGTGTGGACCGCTCTGTTTACCTTCTGTCCTCCACAGGCCCATGCTAACACACTGGGCCTTTGTGGCTGTCATGACTTTACTAGGCTTATAGACCATGTTGGTTTGTTGGTTGGTTTGTCCTTCCCTTCAACTGAGAGCCATCTAGTGGGATTCTGGGAATTAGACTCCAGGCCCACCAGAAGTGCGCGCTCTTGACCATCGAGCCGTCCCTCTAGCCCCCTCTGTAGTTCAGTGTTAGGCTTACTTATGCTCCTTAACCAGCTCTTCATTTATTTTCAAAGTTTTGCATATTAGTATTTTGTATAAATAAAAACTTGAAGGCTGCTGGGGTGATTTAGTGGGCAAAGGTGCTTGCGTCAAAGCCTGATGACCTAAGTTCAATACCCTGAACCCGGATGGTAGAAAGAAAGGGTCTCTCTGTGCCGTGGCACAGGCTCCCTACCCATGTGTGCACATACTTGCATACAGAGAAATAAGTAGATGTTTAAAAAAATATGCTAGGGAGATAGCTTGGTGAAGTGCTCACGCAAAGATCCCAGTTTGATCCTCAGCTCCCACATCAATAAAAGCACTGAGTGGTGTGTGCTTGCAATTCCCACGCTGGGGAGGCAGACAGGTGGGTCTTGGGGCATCTGGCCTGCCACTAGGGAAGTTTCAGGCCAGTGATAGAGACCCTGCTTCAAAATAAAAGAGGTGAATTGCACCTAAGGAACGACACCCAAGTTTGACCTCTGGTCTCTAAATGCACACTCATGCACAATTATATACATGAACATATACATACATACAGGAACATGGACTCACAAGAACATGGGTGTGCATTCATGAGCATGCACACATGCATGAGCACACACAGCTGTGAACATGCACATACACTTATCCCCACAGTTACTCCATCTCTGCTCTATTACCCTCCTCTAGTCTTTCTATTCATGAGAACGGCTGGCGTGGGAAGGGCGCTTAGAGAAAGGAGTGGGGTCTCTGGTATTGCCTCCTGGTTTTGCTAGGTGAGTGCGTGTCTACTCTCCTCACAGGCTTGCAGGAGTGCGCCATAGCACTCCAGGGGGCTGTACCTGAGGGCTGGGGCCTTCCGCCACCACCTTCCCCTTAACTCCTTGGGCTACAGCCTTCTCATTTGATGGAATGTACCAGACCTGAATTACCAGTTTATACTTCAAAAGAGAGCGAAGTGAGTCTGTTGATGATATCACCTCAGAGTCCAGCCTTTTGCTCTAGTGCTGCCGAGAAGTAAGGACAGGCTTGCCTGCTCTTTATTAAGCCGTTCGGATGCTTTCCGAATGGCTTTGACATTGATAATAAACACTTGTTGTCTGGGGTTTTATCCAATACTACATCAAAGCTGAACTCTGAACAGAGGGAGGAAGATGACGGTGGCACACTGTTTAAAGAAGGGCTTTGTACAAGCGCGGCCACTTTGACTTCCCAGCTGACATCCGACACCATGTTTGCCTTGTACCACTTTTCAGACCCATCACATCTGAGATGTCTCCATGCTATCGAGTGATGGGAACAGGCTTCTCCTGGCTGGACCTAAAGGATTAGACAGAGCGGCCGAGCCCAGGAAGAGCAGACTTGTCCCTCGCACCTGCCTTAGGGCACAAAAAAAGAAAAGCCTCCTTTGTGCCTGGAGAAGCTTATCTCTTAGGCCACACAATGGGCTTGTCTGCTCAGGCCCCTGGCTTGCTGCAGAGCTGGGGCTGGGGTGGAGGGTGTCCTCGTGCCCATTTCCTGCCTAACTGGAGTGTCAGGTTTCCAGTATTCTGAGTCTAAATAAAGGGGGCTTGGGAAGGGGTGAGGCGAGGCGGGCTTCGGCTGTAACAGCCCCTGTCGTTTAGTTTGCTGGCTTCTCCAGCCCGCTCTTTATTGTCTGTGATCCCAAACAACCGTGAAGGTCATTACTCCAAGCAGTTCTCACTTGGGAATGTGGAAGTGAGTGTTGTGGTTCAAAGTTAGTGAGTGTCCTGTCTGAGAAGCCCCCGTGGGATATCTGTGGCGATGGAGGACCATCTCTGACCCGTGGGCTAGCCAGCATAGACGGAGTAGGCTTGCCCGCTGAGTGTGTGTTATGTGAATTTATTTAGCTGTTTGAAAACTATACTTGAGCTATTCATTATTGAAAGAGGAAGAAAATAAAACCATAAAAGAATCACCCCCCACCCCCCCAAAAAAACTTAAAATGCCAAAGCCTTATCACCTAGAAATAAACACTTTTAAGGTTTGAGATTAAGCCGGTTGTGGCAGCACAACATTAATCCAGGCACTCAGGTGTAAAAAATTAAATCCGTTTTTTTCTCCCAGCTCCCGCTCCCGGAATATGACTCTGAGACCAATTATTTATTAGTAAATGCCTAGGCCATAAGCTTTGGCTCATTTCCTGACTGGCTCATAACTTATTTAGCCATTCAAACTATTCTATGTCTTCCACATAGTTACCTCTCCTCAGCCCCTGTCCACTTTGCCCTTTGTCTCTCTTTCGGTGTCTCTCACAGTGTCTCTCTCAGCATCTTTCTCAAATCTCTCGAGTCTTCTTTTCTTCTCTCACTATTTCCCAGAATCCTTTTCTTCCTGCTAGTGTCCTATGTGCTTCTTCCTGCCTTAGGTCATTGGCCACTGGCTTTTTTATTGACCAGTGATGTTTATAAGAGATTCTCTTTACACTCAGGAGGTGACTGCAGGCAGAGGCCATCCTGGTCTACATAGTGAGTTCCAGGACAGCCTTGACTACACAGAGAAACACTGCTTCAAATAACACAAAAAGCAACCTTTTTTGTTGTTGTTTTGTTTTTTGGTTTTTTTTTTTTTTAAGATTACATCTTTCCCTAAATATACCTTTTCTAAACTCCAGAGAATGGTACTATCTGTGGTTTTATTGTTTAGTTTGTTTGCTTGCTTGAGACAGGATCTTGCTGTGTAGCCCAAGCTGGCCTAGAGCTTGTAGCAACCCTCGATCCCTAGCTTCTTGTATGTTGGGGTCACAGGTCTGAGCCCTGTGACCAGCTCATGTTCTCCTTCCTGAGTAGAGATGGCATTGACATACACACCAGTTATTAGAAATGACAGGGAACTCAATGCTGTAAAACTGATAGGACCAGGTGACTAGACACACAAGCAGTGTCATCAATGTGTCCTTCTTCCCAACAGGAATCCAGATGGAGACGTGAGCCCTTGGTGCTATGTGGCCGAGCATGAGGACGGTGTCTACTGGAAGTACTGTGAAATTCCTGCCTGCCAGAGTAAGGCTGCCCCACCCTCTGACCATTTGGGGACTGAGCTGAGCTCCTGGGCTGTAGGTTTCCACTCCTTTATTGAGGTTCTTACAAACTAGAAATACCCAGTTCAATGGCACCATATTTAACCAAGAGGTGGTGATACGCGCCTTCAATCCCAGCACTCAGGAGGCAGAGACGGCAGATGCATTTGAGGCTCTCTGTGAATTTGAGGCTAGCCTGGTCTACAGAGTTAGTTCCAGGACAGCCAAGATACACAGAGAAACGCTGTCTCAAAAAACAAAGCAAAACAAAACAAAAAAGAAAAGAAAAATTCCCATATTTGGTATTATTTGGCTTTAATGTCTCTGGAAAATAATAATAAATAACTAGTTAGATACCACCCACAGCTCTTTAACTCACAATGCTATAATTCACAGTATCTATTGTGTTTTTAATGATGATCCTGACTCAGTCTTTTCAGCCTTTTGTGTTTATGTATGTGTGTGTTTGTATGTGTGAGGGTATGTGTATGCAAATGTGTGCATACATGCTTATATGAGTAGTGGCCAGAGGGCAAACCTGGGTGTGGTCCCTCAGGAACCATCTGCCTTGTTTTCTGAGATCTCTACCTGGAACCTGGGACAGATGGGTCAGGCAAAGCTGTCTGGGCACAGCCCTGGAGACCCTCCCGTCTCCACTCCCTGTTCCTAGCACTGGGCTCATAAGCCCATGTCACCATGCCTGGCTTTTCTCATGGGTGCTGGAGACCACGCTCTGGTCCTTGGGGTTTTGGGCAAGCACTTTACCCACTAAGGCTTTTCCCTGGGCTCTTCTTTAGCCTTTTGGTGAAGATCTGTTTCTTTGCTGTTTCGTTCGTTCTCTTACTCATTTGTTATGTTCCCAGTATAAAGGCAGAAGGGCATCCAGATTCTTAGGGAGAGCTGCCATGTTGGGGGAGCCTTCTCCTGAGGTATTTGGGGCTTTGTTGTTGTTTTGCCTGTCTGATTTCCTGTAAGCCAGCATGGTGGCACAGGTTGGAATCTTAGCACTCTGAACCCGGAGGCCGGAAGAGGTTGAATTCTAGTCCAGTTTATGCTCCAGCTTCAGGGGACCCAGAGCCCTTCAGGGGACCCAGAGCCCTTCAGGGGACCCAGAGCTCTTCAGGGAACCTAGAGCCCTTCTGGACTTCATGGGCACCTGCACAGAGAAGTGTATAAACACTTGTCAGGCAGCGGTGACACACACCTTTAATTCCAGCACTGGGGAGGCAGAGGCAGGAGGATCTCTGTGAGTTCCAGGCCAGCCTGGTATATAGAGTGAATTCCAAGCCAGCCAGGGCTACACAGAGAAACCCTGTCTTGAAACCCACCCCTAAGCCCCTGACCCGGAAAAAGGTGCACATATACACAGAACTTAAAAATAAAGTAAGCCTTTGGTGGGAGTTGTTTCTCTCTTTTGTTTTGTTTTGTTTTGTTTTGCTTTGCTTTGTTTTTTCTTGAGACAGGATCTCACTGTGTAGTTCTGGCTATCCTGGGACTTTTTTTTTATATAGACCAGACTGGCCTTAAACTCATACAGATTCTCCTGCCTCTGCCTCTCTCCAGCCTCTAGCTGATTTCCCCTCAGTATAAGCCTGCCCCTTGCCCTCCTTGTCCTTGCTCAGGAAGCTCATTTGAGCAGGTCCTTCTGAGACCTGGGGTCCCTCTCCCACTTGCCTAGAGCAGTCTGCATGCTGACAGCTTCAGGGAAGGGGGGAGGGAGAGGCAGGGCCAGACCTGTCACCACCCTGCCAACCTGAGTGAGCTTTAGTGCAGGTCTTCAATGAGAAAACTGTAAAGACCGAAGAATGGGCTCTTTGCTCAGTCTACTTAGCCAGATTTTAAATGATAAGACATGTCATTTGGCAGTGGCTGTGTAAAGAAGGGCAGAGAGGAAAGCGGATTTCCCTCGGTCCATTTGTTCTGCACAAAGATGGCTTTTTCCTCTCTATGCCTTTCTCAGGAAGGACAACAGGGTGTTTCAATCTGGGCACTTTCATTTGGAAAGATAACGTTCAGCCCACATTTGTAAAGCATAATTCAGGTCAGTAGGAGCCGATTCATGTGCTCATTGAAACTAGATTTGAAAAGAGAAAGTTATGGCGAAATAATATACCAACTAGTATATCTCTAACGTACCCACAGTCGAAAAAGACAGAGAAGTAAACCTCCCCATCCTTCTGGCCTTCAGATGGCCTTCTCAAATGGTCAGGGTAAGGAGGCGTGCAAACCGTGGGAAGGAAGAGTGGTCCTGAGGTGGGTGATGGGCGGTACCTGGATTGGTTCTTTGGAAAATCTTCCAGTTCACTCTTTTGTATGAAACCTCCTTGACAAGCCAGAGCCCTGACACACCAGGGCTCTGCTGTGCTCAACTAACATGGCTGACAAAAAGGCTCTAGTCTGTAGCAGCCCGAGTAGCCTGTGTGTTTAACGAGATACAGCTTGCCTCTAAGGCCGCATTTGGTCCACTTCTGGATGGAGTCACTGTTTTTATGATAATACCAGTCTCTATAGCACGCGCTTGTTCATGATGAGCACTGGGCTTGTCATTCAAGAAAAGGCCTGTCATGATCAAGTTGCTGCCAAGTTCATATCTGAATATAGCAGGCCCCATGAAGGCAGGGGAATGAATGTTTGGGGACAGAGGAGAATTGGTTGAATGGTGAGCCGTTGTGTGAAGACCTGAACTTCTGCTCCTGGTGTGTTATAAGCAGGAGGTGGAGATGGAGTAGGATTCAGGAGAGAAGTCAGACTGCCCCTGGGATCGGAGCTTGAGCAGAACTGTTAAAGGGCAGTTCCTCACAAGTTCCCAGATCTGCCCCACCCCACCCCCACTAACTGCTTCTGCCAGGGCGGTTCTTAGAACCCCTGGTTCTTAGAACTTCCAAGAGAAACAAGATGTTACAAGCAGATTCCAACGCTGTCAGATCTCAGAGGGGAACTCTGGACCTGACAGCCTTTGCATCTTTCCCTTATGTTAAATAATCACCCTTCTGTTCCATTGCATTTGATGGACAAGTGTGTGTAGTCTCTGATACAGCTTTTAATTTACTCTATTTTACCTGTGGATTTTTATTTTATTTTGAGGTGGGGTCTCAGTATGTAACCTAGGCCAGACTAGAATTCAAAACCCTCATGCCTCAGCCTTCTGGATTTTGGGATTACAGGCTTATGCAACCCTTCAAACTTAAGATTTTGAAAGTAAATAATGTTATTTTTGAGTGGGAAAATGGTCTGAAAATGACATTAAAAGGCAAATAAAGGACCAGCGATGCTCAGCAGGCAGAGGCAGCTGTTCTCTGCTTGGGTAAAGCTGCAGTAAGGGCAGCTCTGCTCTGTAAGCAGAGTCGCAGCTTCAGGAGCCTCAGGACCTGAGGAGAGAGCTGACCTCTCAGCCCCAGATATAAATAAACTGCCACTACAACAAATGTTTAAAGGCTTTTGACATTTAAATGTTGAATTCTCTGTGTGAGGGCATGTGCACCCTAGTGCAGGTACCCATGAAGGCTAGCGGTACCGGATCCCCCATGCCACAGTTATAAGAGGCTGTGAGCCACCTGATGTGCATCCCTGGGCTGAACTCAGGACCTCTGGAAGCTCAGCGTGGGCTCCTAACCACCGGGCCGTCTCTCCAGCCCTTACATTTAAAAAAAAAGAAAGTTAAATAAAGTTTTCTGTACACAGCTCATCTGCACACAGGCATAAAAAATTTACCTTCTCATATTTGAGAGCATTTTTTTTAATCTACTAAAAATGTTTACCTACAAATCTTTGACTTAAGAGAAATTTGAAAGGTTGAATCTGATGATATTAGTAAATTTCTATTAACCTTAGTAACCAAAATAGTGGAGTGGTGGTTTATGTCTCCCGGGCTGGTCTCCATCCCTAGGGTTAAGTTTCCGTGTCAGCCTCCTGAGTAGATGGAGCTGCTGACCAGAGGATGTTTTGAGTCATTTTCCTCTTTATACCACATGCGGGTCCCAGGGATCAAACTCCAGCATTACTGAGCCAGCTGGAGTTTTTTTCTTAAATAAAATTGTTTTTTTAAGTAAAGTTTCATACTTTGGAAGATCTTAAATGTTTAAAATATGTATACCATTCAGAATATCTGGATTGAAATATTTAGCTTGCCGGGCAGTGGTGGTGCATTTCTTTAATCCCAGCACTTGGAAGGCAGAGGCAGGAGGATCTGAGTTCAAGGCCAGTCTAGTCTACAGAGTAAGTTCCAGAACAGCCAGGGCTACACAAAGAAGCCTGGTCTAGGAAAAAGAAAGAAAGAAAGAGAGAGAGAGAGAGAGAGAGAGGGAGGGAGGGAGGGAGGGAGGGAGGGAGGGAGGGAGGGAGGAAGAAGAAAGAAAAGAAAGAAAAGAAAAGAAAAGAAAAGAAAGAAAGAAAGAAAGAAAGAAAGAAAGAAAGAAAGAAAGAAAGAAAGAAAGAAAGAAAGAAAGAAAGAAAGAGAGAGAGAGAAAAAGAAATATTTAGCTTGAGCTCAGCTCCGGGCCTCTCTCTCCTGTGTTGACCAAGCAGCATCTCTGACTCCTGGAGAACTTTCCATTAGCTTGTCAGTGCCTGAATTTGTTGTTAAAGTTTGTCATTAAGGGTTTAATTACGTTTATTACGACTCTTAATTATTACTTAAAGTTATGAAAACTATTCATTATTGAAGTAGTTATTAAAATTAATTATTAAAGTTTAAAATCATAAGAACTTTAGGAGCCAGCAAGATGGTTCAGTGCATAAGGCTTCAACCAAGCCTGATGACCCGAGTTTGATCCTTAGTCGTCACGTAGTTCAGGACAGAGCTGCTTGCCCTCTGGCCTCCATGCTGGCTATGGCTTGCTGGCCCACATACATGCACACACACATAGAGAAATAAGTGTAATAGAGTTAGAAGAACTTTGAGAGTTGTTAGCTGTGACAAGTGCTATTTCTTTCTTCCCTTTTTTGTGCGATGCTGGAGGTAAAATCTAGGACCTTGGCACACACCAGGTGAGTGCACTACCACTGAGTTATACTCCCAGCCCAGTTTCTGAGGCTCTTGACTACACGCAAGGGCTTGTATCCAGGTGTGGTCTGTAGTCAGTGGAAGCCTGCAGTTTAAGATAGAAGACTGCTACATGAACAGGTGAGCAGTGCCTGATACTCTGGAGAACTGAGGGTGACAAATGTCATACACATGAGAGAGGGCACGTGCCAGGTATGAGAGGGTGTTGGCTCTCTGCTCATCAGTCAGACTCTGAGTAGCTAGGCTGTTCTTACTGGACTACTGTCAGCAGTTCTCAACCTGTGGGTCTCAACCCCTCGGGGTTAGGATGACCCTTTCACGGGGGTCCCCTGAGACAATCAGAAAACACAAATATTTACATTACAACCCCTAAGAGCTGCAAAATTACAGTTGCAAATTACCAACAAAAATAATTTTATGGTTGGGGGTCAAATGAAGAACTGTATTAAAGGGTCACAACCTTAGGAAGGGTGAGAACTACTACTCGAGATGTTAGAATTGAGAGATGGCCCATTGGTTAAGAACACTGGCTACTCTTGCCAAGGACCCAGGTTTGATTCCCAGAAGCCTCCCAGTGGTTCCCAACCATCTGTAACTCTAATCTCCATAGATGTGCAGTCTTTTCTGGCCTCCTTAACAACCAGTCATGCACATGGTGCACAGACATCATGCAGATAAAATACCCATGTACATTAATATTAAAACGGAGCTGAGTGACAAACCAGCTCTGAAACCATAAAAATAAAGTGTAAGAACAAATGTAATGGTGGTGTACATTTTCTCTCACCTCTTAATCTCACCTCTTGGGAGGCAGAGGCAGGTGGAACTCTGAGTTCAAAGCTAGCCTGATGTACATATCAAGTTAGGTCCAGGTCAAACATGGCTACATAGATCTTCTCTGGAAGAGGAGAGGAGGGGAGGGGAGGGGAGGAGAGGGGAGGGGAGGAGAACTGAGGAGAGGAGAGAAGAAAAGAAAAGAGAAGGGAGTGGAGGAGACGTGGCTTACAGACTAAGGTCTGAGAAGCCCAACAGTGACTGCCTCCCAACAGAAAGACAATGGATCTGAAGTCGTTCTGTCCGTGAGCCTGGATGTCTCAGCACTGGAAGTCTGGTTGGAGTTTTAGGGAAGTCTAGAGAGCTGCCAGTTTTCAGTCTACTTTGGAGTTGCAGAGAAATAAGTTCTAACACCAGTGAAGGGGTGTCTTAGGAACGGGACAGGGAAACTTGCCAGTGAGAGTCGGGACAAGCAGGCAAAGGTAAAAACTTCCTTCCTACATGTCCTTTTATGTGGGCTGCCACCAGATTTAGATTTGTTCTCCCTCCTCAAATAATCCAATCAAGAAAAATCCTTGACAAGTATGCCTGCTTGGATTTTAGTTTATTCTAGATGTCATCATTGACGACAGAGATTAGCGATCGCGCACCAGCTCAAGTCCCTCTTAATTGAGTAGCACTCTGCTTAATCTTGTCTTCCCTTAGGTTTTGTTCATTTCTGCCCTAAAAACAATTTAAGATTTCAGTTGTGATCTCTTATAAAATTGTGATCTCCAAAGCTTCACGAAGGACACTTTCCACTGTAGGACTTATAATGCTGACACGTCTGTCACTGGTCCCACTGTAGGATGTGTGTAATGCTGACACGTCTGTCACTGGTCCCACTGTAGGATGTGTGTAATGCTGACACGTCTGTCACTGGTCCCACTGTAGGATGTGTGTAATGCTGACGCGTCTGTAACTGGTCCCACTGTAGGATGTGTGTAATGCTGACGCGTCTGTCACTGGTCCCACTGTAGGATGTGTGTAATGCTGACACGTCTGTCATTGGTCCCACTGTAGGATATGTGTAATGCTGGCACATCTGTCATTGGTGTCAGCACTGGTCTTCGTATTCAGCTATTGCTGGATGCCTGGCTTGCTCCATGCCCATGTTCTCCTGCAGACTTGATGCCGCTATGAACGCCTCCGGTCTTCCCTCCCCCATTTTTCAGTAAGAAAACCAAGACTAGTTGGTTCTGCTACATCCTGGGTCAAATAGGGTTTGGATACAGGGCCCCAGAGCAGGAGCAGTCCCTTTCCTTCTGGTCCTTATAAGCAGCCGTAGTTCCTGTTTTCTTGAAAACTGGTGTCCTAGGATGGATCTGAGCTACTGTTGAGTGTGTGTGTGTGTGTGTGTGTGTGTGTGTGTGTGTTCTTTAGGATTTATGATCAAGACTTAAACAGTATAGAGAAGTAATAAATTCCCTTTTCGATGCCATGGAACTGAAGGAATCATCTGAATGCTGACAGGTAGCAGGTACACAACTCATGCGGCTGGCTCTGTTCTTTTCCTTTCTCTGGGTTTGGGAATCCCAAGCCCCGGAGCAGAGCAGGCCGCCATGGTATCCAGGAGACCTCTGCTGCACAGCACAGCTGCTCTGAGGCTGGGCTACACTGTGGGTGTTCTCTGCCCAGCTGTTATTATCTGGGAACTGCCTGGGGCTTGGACCCCCTGACAGAACACTCTGCCAGCCTGTTCTAGGCCTCGGGGTCTTTCCCAGCTTCTGGCTCCACTGCTGTGTGTGGAAGTTCATCTCAAAGACAGAGCACATTGCCTCATTACAGCCTGAGAGAAACCTCCCGCTTTCCTCAGTAGCCAGAGCAGAGGTGGAGCCCCCATGTCTGCAGCGCCTTCCTGCCTCGCCGTCTGGACTGTTCAGCACCTTCATCCGTGTGTACCCAGTACACTACCCATGTACTTCACAGGATGCTGTGCTCGCGTGGGGTCACCGTCCCTTGGCATCTGTGTGCCTCTGTGGGAGGGTGCTGGTGGGCGTGAGAGGAGAGCGAAGTGCTTCAAGGCTCCCACTTAGCCCAGGGGGCTGGAAGAGGTACTGCTTACACCCTCCTCCGTCGGGGAGGTGACGTCTCTTCCTGTGTGACACATGAGTAAAGGGGAGCATTTGGGCCTCAGCATCATTGGCGAGGCACACAGCATCACTCCTTCAGTAGCCCTTCTCGGGGCCTTCTCCGCTCACCGGGGCCTTCTCAGGCTATTTTGAACATTAATAAAATGCATAAACCTCAAGTTTAGGACCTAACTAATAGCAGGCATGAAAATGTCACCAGCTATTGTGTGGGCGTGTTTTTCCCAGGGAATGGTCTCCCCTGGTGCTCTCCTGCCGTGTGATTTCCAAAGCGTTTATTTTTGTTTCTGTGCACCCGTATCCACCTAAGCATGGGGATGGGCACCTTTGCTGCACTAGTGCTGCTCTGGCTGTTCAGTAGCTATGGCACTGGACTCAGGGTCACCAAAGGACCACATTGGTAGTTTTGTGTGTGTTTGTTTTTGTTTCATTTTGAGATGGGGGTCTCATTGTAGCCTGGCTGGTGCATCTAGAACTCATGTTCATTAGGCTGGCTCAAACTGAGAATCCACTCGCTTCTGCCTCCAGTGGGCTCAGGTTAAAGGAGTGCACCCACCATGTTTGTTCCTTGGATGCAGTTTTATGGACTCAAGTCTGGTGTGGATTCAAGCTCTGGTTTTTGTAACTCGTTATTTAGTTTACCATGACAAAATGCCAACTTTAAGGCTGTAGCTATAGTCTAGTGGCATGCTATAGCATTTGCCTAGAATTCCTGGGGCCCCAGGTTCAATCCTTAATATTGTTACAAACAAACAAACAAACAACTGAAGACTTGATGAACCAAGTGAGCATTTTCTTTAGTGGCACAGATGGCATCCTAAGCACAATTGTGCAAAGTGTACTCGTAATGTAAGGGAAACCAGGGTGTGCAAGATGGCTTGGTGGGTGAAGGCATGTTACAACCTCGGGAGCACACAGGACAGAAGGAAAGAACCCGCATACCCTCTGAACTACACACACACACACACACCTATGTGTGGCTCACCTATACCTTTACATATAGACAAAATAAGTAAACAAATAAGCAATTCATAATTTTTAAATTATGTACAATTCTGGATAGCATGAATTGTCTTACGTACGGTTTTATTACTGTGAAGAGACACCATGACCACAGCAACTCTTATAAGGAAAGCATCTAATTAGGACTGGCTTACAGTTTCAGAGATTCGGTCCATTATGGTCCTGGCAGGAAGCTTGGTGGCATGCAGGCAGGCATGATGCTGGAGGAGCTGAGAGGTCTGCATCTGGACCAGCAGGCAGCAGAAGGAGACTTTGTACCTTACTGGGCATAGCTTGAGCATAGCAGACCTCAAAGCTTTCCCCCAGTGACTCACTTCCTTCAGCAAGGCCACACCTCCTAGTAGGGCCCTCCCTCTGGGCCTAGCATTCAAAGATATGAGTCTATGGGGGCCATTCCTATTCAAACCACCACAATGATGGAATCTAGTGTCCACCATTAGTCCCAACAGAGATGGCACCTTTTGTAATCAAATGATATTCATTCATTCATTCATTCATTCATTCATTCATATCAAGGAGAAGCCCTAAAGGACTTTCTTTAATGAAATAGAAGGTCATCAAAGGCTAATCAAAGTTTTTAGGGCAAAAGCCTGGGCTGTAACTGCTAGGCTGAGTCACTTATCCTCAGTATGCCAAGGCTTGGCCACTGTCACATGAGCTTGAGGCCTAAATAGTCTCAATTCTACAAAGTGGTCCAAAGAAGTCCTTGTGTCTTGAGGGGACAAAGTGGTTCTAAGTAATGACCACTTCTGCTCCAAGACTTGTCACCGACAACTCACCCCCCTGTGGATAATTGCCCACCTTGGGAGTCACATACAGATTCAGGGAGATGACCTATCTCCATGCCTTCAGTGAAACATGTGGATGGCACAAATGAATGCAGAGCCGGTGCTTTTGAGCAAAAGTGTCTCCTGGGTGCTTACCTGACTCTCTGTAAAACCACACAGGGAATAAGAGATGGCAAATCCAAATGTGAGTGATCATGACCTAGGAACAGAGACTGAGTTTCCGTAAATACCAGGCTCCGGGGTGGTAAGTTTCATGATGTTTTCATGGTGACAGGACCGTGGTAAACAGGGTTCCATTTCTGTGTTACTCTTTCTAAGTGCTGAAGCCTCATTGTAAGAAGAAAACTGTGTGACGAAGCTACAGGACTTCCAGTGGCCCTGAAAGTACAAGAACTTGGGGACAAGTATCCGTTCTTAATGGGCTTTCCCTCTCTGGTTCTGGGATGACCTGAGGGTGGGACACCGTCTGGAAATCCTGCATGACGTGTCTTCTCTGGGAGACATCGAGCCACCCTTTCCAGTTAAAGAACACCGCACAGGATGGCCCTGTCCCAGAGGCTTTCCTGGGGACACACAGAACCCTGAGGGACCTGTGTCTTTAACTGTTCAGTCTTGGAAGGGGGTGGTGGACCGTGCCTGTAATTATTACATCAGGAAACTGAGGCAGGAGGAGTTAAGCGTTAGAGACCAACCTGGGCTACAAATTTATAGCAAGGCTCTGTCAAACAAGAAAAAAAAAAAACGTAGGACTCCATCTTGGGCTGAGGGGCGAGGTCAATGCTCACTGGTGGGGGGCCTCCTGTGATGTGCAGAGCTGCCTGAGTCTGTCAGGAGCGTCAGATGTCTGTCTGGGCTGTGTGAGCAAGCATCTACTCATCCCACTGAAGGCACCAACAGCCTGGACCTTTAATGTGCTGGGGCGATTGAAGTCAGTTACATGACATGGGCTTCTCAAAAGCTGCTGTGTCACTGCATCTCCCTCCTCCTAAGTCAGCGCCCCCCCCAGCCCCTCCCAAGCCTGTGTGTAGCCAGGAGCTGTGCTGGATGGAGTCTTGGGTGAAATTTACAGCCTGCAAGGAGATGCAGGTAACTGAGTGCCTTGGCTTCGTACAGCCATGTGGCCCTGCTTTCTTCACCACAGTGACTGTAGCCACACTGATTTTTAAGTGAGCACAGCGGTTTCTCTTCCATAATGGCAACTGCCACGTTTATATAAGGCAGTCAGCAGGCATTGCACCCTAGCTCTATCTTGCCTCCAAGGACTGCTTCTGTGTCCCTATGCAAAGCCCTTCACCTTCATGGCTCTTCGTCTTCCTTCCCACCTCCCCCAGAGAGATGGCGTTCGTGTGAGATGACCTGGGTGCAGCACAGATGGAAGAGGAATATTTTAATATCTGGAAAAAAACACTTCTGAGATGGCCGCTTTTGATGTTGTCTTTTAAATCAATGCTATTGTAGTTTTCTAGTACCCAGCAAGTCATTCTCGTTTGTGTGGTGACTAGTGAAAGCCTTACTCTACAGAGTGGTAAAGCTATTCAGCATCTACCGTCCTGCCCCGCCTTGGGGTGTGGATGTACTTTACCCACGCACCCCTCACACAAGCCCTCTGAGGCTCGTACTGTCCTCACTCAACTACTGACGCCCTGAGCGCAGAAAGCTGCAGTGGGGTGGGATGTGGCTCAGGGCTGGGGCACTTGCCCCTGGATTCCATCCCCTGAAGTGAGAAGGGAGACAGAAAGGAAGACATGATGGAGCGGCCAAGAGCAAGACAGCTCACTGCAGCCCAGGGTGACTGAACTCAGTTCTTCTGCTTCTGGCAGGTGTGCAAGGTCATGCTCAAGATTTTCCCTTTTCCTTGTAGCGCAACTCTAATAAACTGTATAGTTTTCTCCCCAGCCCAGAGTACAGGTACAACAGCAGTAAGAAATGCCTCTCCAGACCCTCGAGGGATCGTTTCCAAGGTTCCCGGAGCCTCCACAGCATCTGGTTTAGATAGACATGTCGTTCCAAATTTCCAGCTGGGCACAGTGACACAGGCCTTTAATCCCAGCACTAAAAGGCAGAGGCACCATATCTCTGGGCCAGCCTGCTCTACAATGTAAGTTCCAGGATAGCCAAGGCTACACAGTAAAACTCTGTCTCAAACAAACAAAACAAGCCTTAAATTTAATATCTATTGCATTTTGGGAAGGTTAGATGCAGTGACTTAGTACTTTTTAAGTTGTAAAGTTGACCTGTATGGAACTAGTATGCTGTTTCTAGAGGGCAAGATAGCCATGGCTAGCTGTACGCAGGCGCTGTGTTTATTGACAGCGCCCGAGAGGGGGCCTCACGTACTCACAATCCAGCTGGGAATGTAGTGGGCTGTGGAAGATGATGTCCTGCGCTTACATCGTCCTCATGGTTGCAAGGGAACCGAGCTTGGAACCTCCTGCCACGCTGCTGCAGCACTGCGCCGCTTGGCAGTCAGCTCTCTTTCCTTTTTGTTTTTTGTTTTTTTCGAGACAGGGTTTCTCTGTGTAGCCCTGGCTGTCCTGGAACTCACTCTGTAGACCAGGCTGGTTTCCAACTCAGAAATCCGCCTGCCTCTGCCTCCCAAGTGCTGGGATTAAAGGCGTGCACCACCACTACCTGGCTCTGCTCACTTTACACTGGGGAAAGGTGGGGAGGACTGTGACCCCTGGGGAAATGATGCTCAGACTGAAATCTTAAGTAGGGAAGAGTTTTCTAAGCGGAGGGAATGCAAGTGTAACAATCAGGCCAGGAGTCGGACACATAGAAACACAATTCAGTTTGGCTGAGGAGCAGAGGCCAGGGTGTGCTGCTGGAGCAGGGAGAGCATGGGAAGGGGTGGGGCATGGGAAGGGGGTGGGGGGCAGGTGGTTGGGCAGCCACCTAGGAAGCTCCAGGCTGTATCCTGAGGCAGGCAAGAGCTTTGCAGGGTAAACGAAAGGCCCACGCAGCTCTTGTCCTCCTTTCCCCCCACGCCCACACCCACGCCACCACTGGTCAGTTTGCCTCTTAATGTCCCTGCCTCAGCCTCTACACCTACTTTTCTTCGGCCGGGCATGTAACGATGACTGTGGTCACAGTGTGCTATCAAGCAAGACAATCTTAGAAACAGAACAGGAACCTAATGCACTGGCCTAAGACAGCTCTTTAAAAAGTTATATTTGCTTACTTATTATTTCTTGTGTTGGTGAGCCTGTGTATGTATGTATTTATCTCATGGCACACATATGGGGTTCAGAGGACAATCAGTAAGAGTCCATTCTTCCACCATGAGGGTTTTGAACATTGAACTGGTGGTCAGTCATGCAGGCAAGAGCTTTACCTACTAACAGTCTCACCAGCTCTAAGTCAGAGCTTTCAAACCCGGACTAGCTGGGCAGTGGTGGCGCACGCCTTTAATCCCAGCACTCAGGAGGCAGAAGCAGGCAGATTTCTGAGTTCCAGGCCCCCTGGTCTACAGGGTGAGTTCCAGGACAGCCAGGGCTACACAGAGAAACCCTGTCTGGTGGGGAGGGGGGAGGTGTCTGAATTGCAGTGTCGGAAACTAATTCAGACTGAAGCCTGTGGTGAGTCTAGGCAGCTCTGGCAGCTCTTGCCCGTGTGGCATCATGTGGCCTTGCCGCTGTCTGTCTCTGAGCACACTGCGTGGCTTTACAGCTAATGCAGCCTGAAGCAACTCCGCTGAGATTTGGGATGGCCGTGTTATGAACATAACGGCTGTGCTTTTACTAGTCACAAGAAGTTCCTTTCTCTTTTACTTTTTTCATTTTGTTTTCTTCCTGAGACAAGGTTTCTCTATATAGCCTTGACTGTCCTAGAACTGACTCTGTAGACCAGGCTGGCCTCAAACTCTCATACAAAGTTCTTAAGCAGTGGAACCTTCCTAATGCCGTGACCCTTTAATACAGTTCCTCATGTTGTAGTGACCCCCAACCATAAAATTATTTTCATTACTACTTCATAACTGTAATTTTGTGTTATGAATCATAATGTAAATATCTGATGTGCAGGATATTTGATATATGACTCCAAAAGGGGTAACGACCAACAGGCTGCATCACTGTTCTTATGGAAACCTAATGGTTTAATTTTGAAAAAACTAAAGCTTTTAATATTTCCATGCTGTCATTCCTTAGCATGTATCAAATTAATATATCTTTGAACTATATTATGTTAGAATGTTTGATTTTTAAAATGTTATTTGAGTTGCTGATGTAAATTTCATTTTAAAAAAATTAAATTATGATGCTAGGAAAAGGGCTCAGTCCATAAAGTATTTGTCGTGCAAACATGTGATTCCTAGAACCCATGTAAAAATGACATGGCGGCATGTCCCTGTGATCCCAGCACTGGGGAAGCAAAGCCGGCAGATCATTGCGATTCACTGGCCAGCAGACTAGCCTAATTGACCCCACCCACCTCCGCTTCCTCCTCTTCCTCCTCCTACTGCTCCTCCTCCTGCTTCTTTTCCTTCTCCTTCCTTCTTCTCTTCCTCTTCTTCCTCCTCTCCCCCCCTTCTTCTTTTCTGAGATGGAGTTTCTTGGTCTAGTTCCTCACTATCCTGGAACTCAGCTCTGTAGACCAGGCTGCCCTTGACCTCACAGAGATCTGCTTACCTCTGCCTCTCAAGTGCTGGGATCAAAGGTGTATGCTACCACTGCCTGACAAGATTTTTGAGATAGTCTCTCAGTGGCCTGCAGCTTGATAATTAGGCAAACTGCGTAGCCAGGGAACCTCAGGGATCCCCAGCACTGGTGAGCATGGATATTTTATGTGTTCTGAGGTTCAAACTCAAGTCCTGTAGCTACAAGGCAAACACTTTGCTGACTTAGCCATCTCCCTAGTTCCCTATTTTATATACCTTCATACCCTGGGTCATATCAAAGAGGTTTTGGGGTGTGTGTGAAAGGGTTATAAGAAGAAAATGTTTAAGAAAGAGAGAAAACTGGGAACTGGCAACATAGTCTCAGTGCAGAGGGAGAGTGGGAAGTTTGGTGAGTTTAAGGTAAGCTCTGGTGGGGCAAGGACATCACCTTAATCCACTGAGGTCAGGGTGGATTAGCACAGTGGCAGAGAGCAGCCTGACTCCTGATGAGCCCCTTTGTGGTGCATGCCAGCACCCCAGTACCTCACCCCACTACCTCACCGAACACAAGCTGCCTGGATTTGCTCACCAAATCTTTGTGGACAAAACTTACAGGTTCCAGCTGTCTTCATGTAGTCTATAGCCTTGCTTATGTCTAAACTTAGTATTAATGGCTGTGTGTAGTCTAACACATATATCATGCTTACGTGAGCATAACGAATCAATGAGACAAAATCAGAGTAAATGACCCAGATGATCGTGAACAAGTACTTCTTACTAAGAAGCATTAGTGCATGTTCTAGTCTCCATACAGAAGTTCTCTGTAACAAGCTCTTCTCGGCTTGTACACCCTGGCTGGAGCTGCTTGGCCCCTCAGTTGTTTAAGCCCTAAACCCAGCCTGGCCTGCACTGAAGACCAGACCGCTCCTGCCCAGCTCCTGTTTACACTCGCTACTCTAGAGATTTGGTTTGTTTTTGAAAGATTCATTTTAAAGTTTGTATGGAGAGCCACGTTTGTTACATCTGAGCCCTGAGTGATGGGAACAGAAGCAAGACAACCGTATGACTTAAGTGTGAAGATTAGATTAGCAGAGGGACTTCCTGCAGACATAATATAAACTGGCCAGATGGTTAAGGGGGAAACTTTCCTATGTGTACATACACATACATGTATATATTTTTATATGCTCAGAAGACTGATGTGCAAATACAGCTCAATAATTTGAGACATTCTCTTTCCAATATTAAAACAGAAAGGAAAATACTATCTTAGACTCTCTGGACTCTTAGGTTAGGGTTTATAGATTGGTTCTAAAAGAAACTGTAGGATGTTTGGAAAAGGACTTCAACTAATAATCCTGAGTTTTAAGCATGGATTGAGGGGGCTGGAGCGATGACTCAGCCGTTAAGAGCACTGCTGCTCTTCTACAGGACCCAGGTTCAATTCCCAGCACCCACATGGCAGCTCACAACTGTCTGTAATGTCAGTTCTAGGGAACCTGACACCTCACACCAGTCCACATAAAAACAAAACAGGGACTGAACACTAAATTTTTAAGAGACCAGCAAGTCCGTGGCTTATTGTGAATTAACCATGAACAGACTTGGAATGTATCATGTGTTAGTAACTTACTGCTTTGAAACAGGTTACCCCCAAATGTAGTGGCTTAAAGTGGTATGGTAATCGTCACACATCCTGTGAGTGAGAAAACCTAGCCTGACCTAGTCTTGTGCATTGAAGTCTCTTAGAAAGCTGCAGGCAAGCTGTTGCCAGGGCTGAAATGTCTCGTCTAAAGAAAGGAAGGGAAAGAGCCACTGTCCGGCTCACAGGCTTTTAATAAGGTGCAGTTTTATGTGTACTGTTGGCTGGAGCCCAGCCCACCCTCAGTGCTGTGCCATACATAGGCTTTTGACATGGCCTGTTTGTATACTTGTAATCCTCAAAAGCTTGATGCCTGCCTAGGCTACATATTAAGACCTTGTTTCAAAAAAAGATGTGAACACAAAGGGTGTGAACGCTTTTTAGGGACATGGATCTGTTTTGGGCAAGGTTTCCTTTTTTCTATTCCATGCACGCAGGGACTGGAAGAGACAGGGTCTCACTATATAGCCCTAAGTGGCCTGGAATTTGCTATGAAGGCCAGGGTGGCCTTGAACTCAGAGATCCATCTGATTCTGCTTCCTGAGTGCTGGGATTAAAGTGCTAAAATGCCCCGTAATATGCGATTTTTTTTAAACAAAATTCTTCAGACCCAAGCAGCTTAATAGACATACTAAGCTGGAAGTTCACGGTATTCCGTGCCTGGTCTGGCCCGGCCCCTCTTCCCAGCTCTTTGATGGCTGTGTTTCTGATGAGTACTCACAGGGCAGAGAAAGAATGGGCTCTCCTCATCCTCTTACCCCATTGTGGTAGCTCACTCTCCCTGATTTCATCTAATTACTGCCTGGAGGCAGCACTCCAAGTCTATTCACACTGTTTATTCAGACTTCGACATATGAAAGGAAGGAAACCAATCTTTTTCCTATACATTCACAGACTTTATTGTGACACCAGATGGGTGAGTTTTTTCCAGCAGCCAATCCTGCACCTCTCAACACATTAGCAGGATAGATTACCATTCATGACTGGATACCCAGCATCAGAGCAGGGGCCTAAAGGCTCGGCAGTAGGAGAACACACCCAGACTCAGATGCCAGTCTCAAGTTGTGAGTCTCGAGGCTTGTCTACAAAGTAGACTTCCACCTCAGGTTAGGTAATCGGCTGTAATAACTCTCAGAATTTGAGGGACACGTTTGCTGGTGTATCAGAGAGAATGTGATAGGTTGAAGATGTTGAAGATGTTCGTATGTTTGGGTCGGAGAGGATCTGAGCCCCAGAGCGTCTGTCCCTGTGGAGTGTGCCACTTCTCAGCCAGGATATGTGAATCACTCCAGGGGCTCTCTGAACTTCGTCTCCAGGGCTTTTAAGAGGCTTCACCAGGTAGTCACAGTCAAGGGTTGACTCCATCCCTAGCTCTTTTCTTTTCCCTGGAGGATGGAGAACTGGACTCATAGCTCCAAGTTACTAATTGTGTCTTTCTGGTGTCCAGCTCCCACCACGAGGCTAACCAGAGGCCCACCACGAGGTGCTTCACTAGAAAGGAATCTCCAGAGTCTTGAGGGTTGGGAAACTTGGTGGCAGGAAGTGGGTAGAGACCAAGTATATTTCTTCTTACATCGTAGTGTATACAAACATTCAGTCCTTAGCAGATCTGAGGCTGCGTGAAAAGCCGTTACCATGGATACCATGGTTAGTACCTATATTTACATGTGTTCATCTTGCCTCAGATACAGCTGCTCACTCAGACAAACAGCTTACCGTGCGGCTGTAAAGCATGGGCATAGCCCCTTGAGGTAGGCTAAATAATGACCCCCAAAGATTGACTTTATTTTATAATCCCAAATCTGTGAGAATGCGACCTTAAATAGCATGAGAGAGTTTGCAAGTGTGGGTAAGAAAAAGAAAATGTGGCAGGGTAGTTGTTGCTCACGCCTTTAATCCTAGCACTGGGGAGGCAGAGGCAGGCAGATCTCTGAGTTCAAAGCCAGCCTGGTCTACAGAGCAAGTTCCAGGAAAACGGCTCAGTGGTTCCACATTTGAGGGAAATGTTATATTTATGTCTCTGAGTTTGACTTATTTTCCTTAATTTGTGATCCCAGGTTCTTCCATTTTCTTGCAAATGATAAAATTTTGGTTTTTATTATTAGTTCTGTGAAAATGTAATACCTTTTAAACTGTATTCACTCCTTCCCCGACCCCTCCCATGTCTGTTCCCCACCCCCATCCCCCACCCTCCACCCCCCCACCCCCCACCTCCCCCACCCCACCCCTGCCCACCCCCACCCCCACCCCATCCTCCTACCTAGCTGTGTGTTCACACCAACCTTGGCCTTCCTTCCTTCCATGCCAGGGTTTGGTCTAGCCTGAGATTGCATAGGCTTGTGCATACTATCACAACCAGTGTGACTTTGTATGTGCACTTGAAGAAGTTTCTTCTCTTGTTTGTTTATTTTTTTGTGTGGGAGCCTTACTGGGTAGCCCTAGCTATCCTGGAACAACTCACTATATACACCAGGCTAGCCTAGAATTCACAGAGATCCACCTGCCTCTGTCAGCTGAATGGTAGAATTAAAGATATGCACCACCATGCCTAGCTATAATCTTTTTCTTTCTTTTAAACAACTCTTTTTAAAAAGCTTTATTTATTTAATGTATATGAGTACACTGTCACTCTCTTCAGAGACACCAAAGAGGGCATTAGATCCCATTACAGATGGTTGTGAGCCATGTGGTTGCTGGGATTTGAACTCAGGACCTCTGGAAGAGCAGTCAGTACTCTTAACCTCAGAGCCATTGCTCCAGCCCCAATTTTTTTCTTTATGGTTGAGGAAAACTTAGTTGTCTTTGTATCACATTTTTTAATCATTCATTTGTTGGCAGGCATTTAGGCCAATTCCACAGAAAACATGTATATACTCTGTACTAAGCTGACTTTGGTTCTCTTGGGGAGTTTGGCGTGGTTTTGTTTTTGTGTCTCTGTGTGTGCCTGCATGTATACCATGTGTGTGTCTGATGTCTACAGAAGATGGCATCTCTTGGAATTGGAGTTACAGAAATATCTTGAGCCACAATTAAAGATGCTGGGAGTCTGACCTGTGTCCTCTGGGAGAGGCCCCAGTGCTCTTGTCCCTGGAGCCTTCTCTCCAGCCCCTTTGTTTGTTTGTTTACTTTTTAAACAAATCCAAATGCATCGTGTAGCCCAGAATGCATCGTGTAGCCCAGAATGCATTGTAGCCCAGAATGCATCGTGTAGCCCAGAATGCATCGTGTAGCCCAGATCGGCCTCGACTTGAGCTCTCAGGGCTATGTGACTGTGTCTACCACTCAGTCTCCTGGAACCATTCAAATCTGATCACTTCAGGACTCCGGGGAGTAGGGCATGGGAGGGGGCAGCACATGCTACAGCAAAAAACAACTTTTAGGAGTTGGTTCTCTCCATGTGAGTTCCGGAGATCAAACTGAGGTCATCAAGCAAGAACCTTTAACCCCTGAGACAGACACTGCCAGCCCGCTTCCCTGGTCTTTTTGCACATTAAGCTATGACTTCATCAGGAGCAGCCCAGCAGCCCAGGCTCCTTCCCATTAGTTCGCATGACGCGTGCTCCTCTGGTGGAGCTGGCCAGGGCTCTCTTGAACACACGGGCCTTCTCCTTGGCATCCTTTTTTTCTGACAGGTTTTTCCATCACCAGTTTCAGGAAACTGCCTTGGCTCTCGGTGCTTAACATGTTCCGTGAGCACATTCCTTCTCTTGGCTAGAAGCGCCTTCTGCTTGTTTACAGTGATGGGTGGGGGTGAATGCTGTTCCAGGCACTTCCTGGTGTGCTGTGGCAATACTTGTGGTCATTCCTTTTTGAACAGCATTCATTCCCTTGATGTCTACAGTATCAGTCTTTTAGATTTGCATGTATGTGGCCAAAGGAATACCTCTGGGTTTCCTACCAGGGTTCCTCTGCTCTTTCCCTCTGTGTCTGTCATTTTGGTGAATTACTGGAAGATAGGTGCTGTGGGACAGAAGCAAAGGCACCTTCTCTGTCTTAAGACATTGTTCCTGGTTCTCTTCAGTACTAAATTCTACCGGATAAAGTACACTGGAGATCTGCACGCCACACTTTCTTGCAGATGGTGTAGCATCTGGCAGAGAGCAGTACCAGAGGGTCCGCTTTAGAGCTTGTTGTCATTTGCCAGTGTTGTCCCTCGGGGTGTAAACACCGTGGGCAGAGCACACCTGGCACAGACTGCATTTCCTCCTTAGTGTTTTCCAGATAGATGTTGTGAAATTCTTTTGTTTTGTTTGTCTCTAGTGCCTGGAAACCTTGGCTGCTACAAGGATCATGGAAACCCACCTCCTCTCACGGGCACCAGTAAGACGTCAAACAAGCTCACCATACAGACCTGTATCAGCTTTTGTCGGAGTCAGAGATTCAAGGTACCACTCCATAGTGTGCAGCTGTGGGAAGGATAATGATAAATCAGAGCAGCCCATGGGTCAAGTCACATGGGAAGAGCAGGCTGGGGGGGAGGCATGGAGCATAGACAGCATTCCATGTGAGGATGGGGCGAGGGGCTCCCCAGTAGCCTCTGTAGGCCCTTGTCCGTTATGATCAGGGATGTTAACGACGCCATAGAGTCGAGCCAAGGCACTGAGTGGTTCCCTTCCGTGGCAAACCGCCATGCCTTACCTCTTCCAAATGTTCTTTTCTTCTTCTTCTTTTCTTTATCTGAAATGTATTTCCCAATCACCAGGCTTCAGTAGTGCTGTTTTGTATTAAATTAGACAGAAGATCCCTCCCTCTCTCCTTTTGTTTTTCCCTCTTTCCTTAACCAGTTCAGTCCAGAAGCCATTAATGAAGCCCGAGAGGGAAGAGTACCCTGCTCCTGTGAGGCAGGCAAACAAGCAAGGCAGGTGGACCCCTGACCCGTGTGGTTGGTGCTTGTGCAGAGTGTGAGCACATAACGACTGTTTCAGAGCCAGGATACTCCGACTGCTGGGGAAGGGAAGTGCAAATGTGGGAGCCGGGGCGCCTGAGAGGAAATCCAGATAGCGCTGGGAGAAGTGTGAGTTCCTGCCTTTGATGATGGACAGGTGAATAGTAATGCTGTATAAATGTGCAGTGGCCGTGTGTGCACACACCTTCACTTCATCGCTATCCTTGCCACACGCTAATAACGGGGCCATAGCCAGCACTCAGGTCTCCACCAGAAAGAAGCTCTGTGGGGAAATTACCCATGCTGTGATCAAAGACCAAGATGTGTTCGTAACATCTTGTGTAGGACAGAAACATTAGTACAGATGCATCAGTGGATGAAGCCGCCTTGAAAGGGGTCCCATGACCTAAATGTGGCATGCTTTAAGCTTCAGATAATGATAACAAGTGCATCTTACTGACTAAAATAAGAGCACCCCACTCCACTCCCGTGAGAACCGAGGAAGAAGATAAATATTCGTGATTAGAGAATGAAAACTAGTAAGGATAGAAGAAATGGTGGCATTATTATCATATGACAGCCCTCATAGTATGATTCACAAGATGAACATCAAGGTCTGCACATATCTCAGAACTTCACTTACTATTTCCATAAAAGTATACCTGGCCTTAAGAATCACCCACAATGACTGGGTATGGTGGTTCCAGCACTTGGGGGCCAGAGGCAGGTGGATCTTTGTGAGTTTCAGAGCAAGCCAGCCTGATCTATATAGTGAGTTACAGGCCCATCACAGCTACATGATGAGACCGTGTTTCAAAATACAACAAACAAACCTGTGTGTGTGTGTGTGTGTGTGTGTGTGTGTGTGTGTACAGTGTCTTATATAGTCCAGGATGACATTGAACTCTTAGTTCTCCTGCCTTCCCTGCCCAAGTGTTGGGATTATGAGCATGTGCTGTAGAGCCAGGCTGTAGTTAAAAGTATCTGTTTCAAGAATACCCATAGCTAGTGCCCTCCTCAGTTATGAGGGTGACCCGTGCTTCCTTACTGATGAGCAGACAGTCATACCTACCCTTACCTCATTGGCTTAGAGGGCCTTGTTAAAGAAATGGTTTTTTAAAAAAGAAATAGGAGGCTGTAGAGTTGACTCGGAGGTTAAGAACATTGACTGTTCTTCCAGAGGCTGAGTTCAATTCCCAGCAACCACATAGTGGCTCACAACCATCTGTAATAGGATCTGATGCCCACTCTGGTGTGTCTGAAGACAGCTACAGTGTACTCATATACATTAAATAAATAAATCTTAGCTGGGCAATGGTGGCACATGCCTGTAACCCAGCACTTTGGGAGGCAGAGGCTACAGAGTGAGTTCCAGGACAGCCAGGGCTATAGAGAGAAACCCTGTCTTGAAAAAAACAAATCCAAAAAACTAAATAAATAAATAAATAAATCTTTAAAAAAAGAAATAGAGTAAATAGATTGAAAAGTAAGAATTTTTTATTTTGTAGAACATTCTAAGGAACCTATGAAAAAGGGACTAGAATCAGTGAATAAAGTTAACAAGGTTGTAGGCTATAAGGTAATATACAAAAAGCTGTGTATCCATATACTAGCAGTGAATAATTAATAATGTATGCTTCTAAACAAATACTTACAATATTACATATCTCACTGGTGTATCTGAGTGACCTCTCTGGGAGCTCAGCTGGTGCTCTCGTACAGTATATTTCAATAAACCCCTTTGTCCTAAAAGAAAGAATAGAAAAGAAAATCCTGCCATTTTGCAAGATTGGGCCTAGCGTGTTACCTAGTTGCCGGGCTCTTGCCGGGCACATGTAAAGCCCTAGATCCTAACAGCATGGGAGTAAAAGTGAGGAGGAGAGGTAGCTATGAAATTTAAGAGCTCACAACCTGCTTGCAACCCAGACAACACAAGTATTATTAAGGTGGTGACCCCTTAGGTTAGTCTACAAATTAAATGGAATCCTAATAAAAAATAGAGCTTTTTAGAAAAATGATAAGCTACAATGCTGGAGAACACAGTAAAACGCTTTAGTAATAAAACGCTTGCCCAGGAGAGGCAAGACCCAGGCAGGCAATACTAAAGAAAAATGGCCGACCCTGATATGCATATGCAAAGACAGACCAACGTGGTCTTGGTAAAGAACAGTTATGTGGAACTTACTCATCTGAGCTGTTCCGTGAAACCACTGTCACCAAGAGAGGAAATCATGCGCCAGTCAGAATCGCCCACAGGCAAATCAGACCACACGTCTATTATTTTTTGTTTAGGTAAATAAAGTTTTATTAAACAGAGCCATGCCTGCTGTTCATTTACATATTGTCTGTAACTGTTGCCATTATGTGGCCAGGAAGCTGGGTAGAAAAATCTGTAGCCCACAGAATGCAGAATATTTATTTCTGGCCTTTACAGAAAAGGTTTTCTTTTCTGTATATCAGTGAAGAAAAGTGAGTCTTGTTTTGCATCATAGCTTAGGCAAAGATTGACTTTAAATTAAACTACAGAAAAAAGTTGCTATAAGAGTTTCATAAAAATAGACATTCAGGAGCTGGGCGGTGGTGGCGCACGCCTTTAATCCCAGCACTTAGGAGGCAGAGGCAGGCAGATTCAGAGTTCGAGGTCAGCCTGGTCTATAGAGTGAGTTCCAGGACAGCCAGGGCTACACAGAGAAACCCTGTCTCGAAAAACCAAAACAAACAAACAAACAAAAAACCCAACAACAACAACAACAAAAAAAGATTCAGAACAGTAGACTTCACAACTTAAAAATGAACCTATAAATTGATTGTCAGTTGATTTCTCACAAACTTGCCAAGATCATTAGATTAGGAAAGAATAGTCTCCACAAACGGCAATGAGGCGGTGGGCTACTTGCATGCCGGACAGTGTGTGGACACTGCGTTGGTTCCTTTTTTCAGAGCTGTGACAAAGGAAGCTTGAGGAGGAAGGGTTATTTTAGCTGGCACTTTGAGCCGTGGCATTAGGAGCATGAGGCAGCTGTCACAGTGCAGGACAGTCAGGAAACAGCCGTGAGGGGCTGGAGCTCCGCCCACTCTCTTCTTTTGTTAAATGTGGGCCTCAGCCCAAGGGATGCGACTGCCTACAACCAGGGTCAATCTGACCCAAAAAATGGAAAGAAAAAAAACCCCAAAAACAAACAAACAAAAAACAAAAACAAAAACTAAAGCTCTCAATAGTAAAATGTCGGGCAATGCAGTTTTAGAATAGGCAGAAGAAACAAGCAGCTCCTCACCAAAGAGGACCGACAGTACAAAGGAGCAGATGAAATTCTATACACCATCAGTCACTCAATTAATGCACAGTAAAGCCACCATGAGTTACACAGCCATCAGTGTGGCTAGAGTCAGATGTACTGACAGTAGCAAGTGCTGACTGACGCGGGCCCAGTCTTGCTGCGAAAGGTTTCCTGGGAAAGGTTCGTGGTTCTTTTTAAAAAGTTAAGCCCAACAGTCTCGCCCCTAATTATTACTTCAGACGAATGAAAACTTACAAGAATGTGTATGCCAATGATTATGGGAGTTCTAGTCTCCATAACGAAGATCTGGAAATAGATGAACGAATGGTGCCCTGTCCATATTATACGGGACTGTGTTCAGTAAGCCGGAGGAGTGGACTGTTGGTGTGTGCTCCCGTGTGTGTGTGTGTGTGTGTGTGTGTGTGTGTGTGTGTGTGTGTGTGTGTGTGAACTTCAGGCAGGCTGAGGGCGGGTTTTGGGTTTTTAAGCTACTTTCTATTCTCCAAATGGTACTAGTAGAGCAACTTGGGTAGTCGTTGCCAGGCACTGTGGGAGGGGCTATAAAGCAAGAGCGTGAAGGCTCCAGTGTGGGTGTGGGTGTGGGCGGGCGGCTTGTTCTGTACCTGGGGATTGGCTCCTGCAGACTGTGTGCTCAGTCAGGGTATTAGCATTAAAATGAAATGCAAATGTAAGTGACACAACTGTAAAGCTCATCTTGGAGCCCAGGACACACGCTGCTCTTGGGGAGGACCAGAATTGGGTATCGTGCGCCTATGTCCAGCGGCTCAGTAACTCAGGTGTTAGGGCATCCGAGACTGGCCTCTGGCCTCTGTGGGCACCAGTGCTCATGTGTCCACAGACATACAGATACACACAGACAAATGGATACACACACACACAAAGAGAAGTCTCGGGGACTGGAGAGGTAACTAACGCTCCAGAGGAGCTGGGTTTGATTCCCAGCATCCACGTGACAGTTCAGAACTACCTGTAACTCCAGGTATCCAGTGTCTCTTCTGGGCTCCACAGGGACTGGACACATGCAGTGCAGACATACACGCAGGCAGAATACCCATACACATACATATGAAGGTGGATCTTAAAAAACATAAGGGGACTGGAGAGATGCCTCAGTGGTTAGGGGCACTTGCTGGGTCTTCCAGAGGACCCAGGTTTGATGCCCAGCCCCCACATGGTGGCTCACAGTCATTTGTGACTCCAGTTTCAGAGATCAGTTTCAGAAGAGAGGCCTCTTCTGGCTTCTAAGAGCACCAGGAATATACATGCACGCAGGCAAAACACCCGTTTATATAAAAATTAAGTAATTAATTTAAAATTTAATTAATTAAAAATTAATTAAAATGTTACCGGGAACATAGTAAATAGTCAGTAAAGTGTTTTGCTGTTTTTAACCAATGCTTCATGTTAAAGACTTAAATACTGTGGAAATGAGGACAGTAGCGTCCTCACAGGCAGCGAGCACCTGAGTGAAGCTAAGGAAAGGTCACAGGGAAAGGGTGGACGGGGAAACGGCCAACTGCTCCGGGTTTGAGGGTAAGGAGGCCGCCAGCCTTCCCAACATCACGTTATAACGTTTACCCAGACTCCCCAAGTTCATAGCCATCTCAGTGCAAAATTCATGTAGTCCAACTCAGAAGTCCTCACACTCCTCTCCTCCTTTGCCAGTTTGCCGGGATGGAGTCAGGCTACGCGTGCTTCTGTGGGAACAACCCTGACTACTGGAGGCACGGGGAGGCGGCCAGCACTGAGTGCAATAGTGTCTGCTTCGGGGACCACACGCAGCCCTGCGGCGGAGACGGCAGGGTCATCCTTTTTGACAGTGAGTATGTTTGGTGCCACAGGCACAGCCAGGGACAGCAGGCCCTCCCACCCACTTAATTATCCATTCGGCAGTGCTCACGAAGCGTGTGCCACGTGATGCCAGCCGTGGCTTTCAGCTCCTGGGACTGAAATACAGAGCAGGTTGACTCAGACCTGCTCCCAAAAGGGACAGCAGTCTACCCTGCGTGTTGTGCTCTGAGTATCTTGGCTGTTGCAGGTGTCTCTGCTAGACATACTCCACCGTGCCAGCACAGTAGCAGTCCTCGGGAGGCGAGAAGGGGCTTCAGTTCAACAGGACTTAGTAGCTGGTGTTGGTTCAGACTTTAGGAGTCTGACCCCAACTAGTTTATTTTAGGCTTATTTAAGCACAGCCCAATTTGATGAACGTTTTCCTGGTGGTAATTAGCTCAGTCCCATGTGCGCAGTAAAGCATAAGATGTGGCTACCCTGGAACTCTTTGTAAAGTCACGTGACACTGTCCATAAAGATGGTCCCATAGATAGACTACATGTGACACCTTCTACAAAGCTAGGCTCTACAGATTGACAAGCTCATGGTAAATAAGTAAGGACCCACCATGGCCTTGGCCACACAGCACACAGCATGGCCACTAACCACACCCACTCCCACCCACTCCCATCCTCTGAGCAGACACCGGGGCATGCATCCCTTCCTTTGAATGGGCAGCCCCATGACTCTAACACTATTCCCTCAGTGTTCCCGCAGGCTGTCCAGGACTACGTTCACAAGTAAAAAGATAAGGCTTTCAGCTTAGAGCACACGTTGGTGTTGGTTGTGTCTGCTCTCCTGTGCTCTTGTTTTGATACAGCCACATTTGTGTGTTTGTAGGCACTGGGGTTGGTGCCTCACCAAGGCGCATCTGAGCCAATGCCCTAGCAAACACTTAAAGTCAGTTTGCCCTGAACCACCACGTGTGTGAGGTGCCAGCAAGAAACAGGGCTGTGCTGACTGCTGTGAGCTCTGAGCCTTACCCCTCCCCACTGTGCCCGCTTGTCCCTTGCCACAACATACAAAAATGTGGTGATACCTCATGAGAGCTATAAGCCCTGATTCTCACATTCTAGAATTCTCAGGTAAATGGCAGAAGAGAGACCTCGAGCCTACAGAGGGAGTTAGCACGTCTGCAGGCTCTCTGATGGGGACCAGACATCCATCCTGACATCTCAGCTAGGTGGGGGGGTCCAGCTTCAGCAGTACCCTCACAAGATCTGTTTCCTAGAGCTGCCGTAATGGGGAGTCACAAATTGCAATGCGTAAATCAATAGGAACTTACCCTCTCACAAAGAATAGAAGCCCCAAATCAAGATGTCAGCAGGCGGTGCTCCCTCCCAAGGCTCCAGGAACTGTGACTAAAACAGCCCAGCCCATTGTGGGTGGTGACATCTCTGGGCTGATGGTCCTGGTTCTATAAGAAAATAGGCTGAGCAAGTCAAGAGAAGCAACCCAGTAAACAGCACCCCTCTATGACCTCTGCATCAATTCCTGCCTGCAGGTTCCTGCCCTGTGTGAGTTCCTGTCCTGACTTCCTTCAGTGATGAATAGCAATGTAGAAGCATAAACCAAATAAATCCTTTTCTCCCCAATTTGATTTTTGGTCATGGTGTTTCGTCACAGCAAGGGAAAACCTAACTAAAACAGAAATACCCATAGTATTTGTTTTAAACCCATGACTTTATTATTTTCTTTACATTTTGTGTATGGGTGCTTTGGCTGCATGTTTATCTGTGCACCACAGGCATACCTAGTGTCCTCAGAGGCCAGATCCCCTGGAGATTGAGTTACAGATAGTCGTGAGAAGTTATGTGAGGGCTGGGGATTGAACTCAAGTCCTCTAGAACAGCCAGTGCTCTTAAAGTCTCCTCTGAAGTGCAGGCAGACTCTGAGCTGCAGCCCTGTTAACACCAAAGGGAGTTCCACACCCCTGTGCTCGGTGGCAGCGGTCAACATTGTCATCTCCAAAGCAGGAGCAGGGGAGCAGTAAGGAAAGACTGGACAGGGCCAGTTCAAAGCCAGGCAGGTGCCTGTTGGAGCCATTCAGAAACCATTCATGGTGCTGACTGACAGGCTTGGACAGCCCTGCCCACACCCACAAGCCCCTGCTGCTGGTAACACGTATCGTTTCTCTTGGTCTGGTTTCACTCTCTGGCTGCAGCTGTCCTCAACAGACTCCATGTTCCTGGCGTGTTCCAAGGTCTCCACTGACACTTAAACAGACTCCATGTTCCTGGCATGTTCCAAGGTCTCCACTGACACTTAAACTCCACTCTCATGGCCTCACACACGGGCTTCCCTCAGGGAACCTGGACACTGCTGCTCACTGACAGCCTCCTGGGCCTGCCTTAAAAAGGTTGGTGCAGGACTAAGGAGGCGGCTTAGTGGGTAGAGGGACAGCTGCTTGTCATCACAGCACTAGGGAGGCAGAGACAGGTGAATCACTGGAATTAGCCAGTCTAGCCTACTGACAGGCAAGCTCCTGTCTCAAGAAACAGGGTTGTCAAGTCCTGAAGAACAATACCTGAGGTGTCCCCTGACCCCCTCACACAACACACATGAATGTCAGTCAGACCGCCATGACTGTAGTTCGCCATGACTGTAGTTCTTGCATTTGGTAAGCCAGCAAAGCCATATGTGCCCTACCACAGTGACGAGCTTGGCTTGACAGCCTGTGGCCTGTCTGCAGGCCTGCTTGGCCGTGGCTCCTGCTGCCCGAGTGCTGAGGCACATCAGCTCCGAAACACTTCTCTGGGCAGCCTTGTCCAGCAGGGCGCCTTGGCTGCACCTCCGCTCGTGTCAGATCTAACGGATGTTCAGCCTTACATCCCGGACCTTCTATGGTTTACAGCTTACCACTTCCTTCCTGAAATGCCATCAGAGAACTTTTTTGTCCCAGTCCAAAGTGGTCCTTCTCTGTGACGTCTTCTTCCGATTTGCTTTGTCTGTGACTTTAAACTTAGTTCTGGCCAATTGTTTGCTTTTTGTTTTCTGCTCTTTGTTTTGCTGTGAAGTCTCGTGACCCACCTAAGACACCAGTGTATCACAAGCACAATGCTACACTGTCTTAAAGTTTCTTCTGCCAATGGTTTCCCATTACTTGTTAATTTAGCCTCACTCAGATTTTCAGAACACAGCAGGACATAGACAGAGTTTTTGCCAGACTGCACTAAGGGCTGTAAACAGTTCACTAGAGCCTTGTTCTGACCCGAAGCTTCCCCAGTGCTATGTTGTTTCTGCTGAGGTTCCAGCTTCCACATTCCCACAAGAACTGTGTAGCATGAGCGGCTCTCTGAGGCTTCCTCAGCTCCATCTCCAGCCTCCACCCTCCACCCTCCTCCAGTAAACCAGTTCCTGAGCCCTTAGCGTGGCATGGCTAAGTCAGCCACAGCAGTGACACATACAGCAGTGACACACACACACAACAGTAACACACACAGCAGTGACCCCCATACACAGCAGTGACCCCACACACAGCAGTGACATACACAGCAGTGACGCGCATAGCAGTGACACACACACAGCAGTGACACACACACAGCAGTGACCCCACACACACAGCAGTGACCCCACACACAGCAGTGACATACACAGCAGTGACATGCATAGCAGTGACACACACACAGCAGTGACACACACACAGCAGTGACCCCACACACAGCAGTGACCCCACACACAGCAGTGACACACACAGCAGTGACACACACACACATAGCAGTGACACACAGCCATGACACACACACAGCAGTGACACACACACAGCAGTGACACACACACAGCAGTGACACACACAGCAGTGACCCACACACACACAGCAGTGACACACACAGCAGTGACCCACACACACACAGCAGTGACACACACACAGCAGTGACCCCACACATAGCAGTGACCCACACACAGCAGTGACCCACACGCAGCAGTGACCCCACACACAGCAGTGACCCCACACACAGCAGTGACCCACACACAGCAGTGACCCCACACACAGCAGTGACCTCCCACTTCTCTAGCACAAATTTTCTGTGTTACTTTTGCATCATTTTAACCAAGTATCTGGCAGAAACAGCTTCCAGGAGGAACTGTTTATGGTTCTGGTCCATGGTTTTAGGAGGCTGTTGGGACAAGGAAAGATGGCAGAACAATTCAGTTCATGGTGGCAGAGAGATTATTCCGTGCTGATAGGAAGGAGGCATAGAAGAGACTGCAGCCAGGGATTGGTGTAATTTATAACCTTCTACTGCCCACCCCTAGTGAGCTAGCTAGGCCTGTCCCCTAAATGTTCTGCAGCCTTCCCAAATTGTACTACCAGCTAGGGACAAGGGATGAAAGCGTAACCTCTAGGGAACATGGTGGACTCAGACTTTCACTAACCATCTCTGACGTCACTGGCCTGTAGCTGTTTCACTCTCCTTCCGTTTTCCCAAACTTTGCTGCCTTCCCTCTTCCTGTATCTGTATTTCTGTGGGTCTCATTGTAAAGGCACAGACCCCTGACCTTAAAACCTTCTCCAACCCATTATAACATCATCTTAACTTGGTTACATGTATAAAGACCCCTAGTGGTAGGATTGAATCCATCTTTTGGGGGACACAGATCAATTATCTTATAGCATAACTGTCCAGCTCAGCCAGGTTTATTTTAACCGATCCTTTGCAGGTTCTAACCTGGACATTGTCTACACGGTGTGTTTGTATGAAAGCTTGCCTAAGCTGCATAATAGGATTCTGCTTCAATAAAAGAAAAGAAAAGGAAAGAAACCCTAAAGATAAAGTAGGTTACCTCAGTAAGTACCAGAGGAGACTCAACCCCAAGTTTACCAGCTTTAAATTCTCTTAGCAACTAGACTCCCTTTTCTGAACAAGGGAGTCCCGACCCAGCTTCTGTGCCCGGTGTGCCCGGTGTGCCCGGTGTGCCCGGTGTGCCTGGTCATCATCCCTTCATCGTCCACAGGGCGCAGCTTTCTGCCTGGGTGCAGTCCATCTGCAGAGGCCCTGGCCGTGGCCGGCTCTGTGGCTCACTGCTCCTCAGAGATAAGTAGATGTGACACCATCCATCGGAACAGATCCTAACGCTTCCTCTCCCAAAGGGCGGAGCCTTAGGTAACGCAGTCACCTGCTGGTCATCCTACAGATAAGGCGGAGCACCTCAAGATACTAGCTACAGACAGCTCAGGATTTGGGAGAGCAGAGGTCCGAGTGACTGGAGGGGTGGGTAGGTAGTGAGAGTCCTTTTTACTTTTTTTGTTTGATGAGACAGGGTTTCTCTGTGTAGCCCTGGCTGTCCTGGAACTCACTCTGTAGACCAGGCTGGCCTCCAACTCAGAAATCCGCCTACCTCTGCCTCCCAGAGTGCTGGGATCAAAGGCGTGTGCCACCATGCCCAGCTTCCTTTTGGTTTACTTTTGGCTTAATTTTCCTGAGATTATTAGATCTGCGGTATCCTTAATAATTGGCTTTGGGATGTTCTCCTCCAATAACTCCTCTACCTGTCTCCTTTCTCGTTCGTTTATGAGACGTACATTATGCACTTGATGCTTTCTGTGGCTGTTAGGCATTCTTTTTGTTTGTTGGGTTTGTCCTCTCTGTTTCATTTTGGATAATAGGCTTTATTGACAGATGCTTCATCACTGATAGTATCTAATGTTTTTATTTTATATTTTTTATTATGTCTTTATTTTTAGGTATGTGTGTGTGTGTGTACGCGCGCGCGCGCGCGCGTGCACGTGCACACGCACTTGTGCACGTGCACACGTGCCCCACCCCACCCCCAAATGCATATGAGCACAATACCAGTGGAAGCCAGCAGAGGCTTCAGTGGAGCTAGACCTTCCAGGCAGCTGTGAACCAGCTATGTGACGTGGGTGCTGAGAACTGACCCTATATCCTCTGCATAAGCCAGCTCTCCAGTCCCAACATTTGATTACTTTGAGTTTTTGAGACAAGGCTGACCTCAGACTTTAAGCCAAAGCTGGCCTTAAATTTCTAATTCTCCTGCCTATAAGTTTCTAGCAGTTAGAATTACAGACAGGAAGCACTGTGCCTAGCTCACTGACTCTTGTGCTCTCCACATCTCTCCTGAGATTCCCAGCCGCCCGGTGTGTGCTCTCTCACGGTAAACTGTACTGTGTCCTTACACAGCCTCCATGTCTCACAGCCCGACCCGGGGTCACGCGAATCTTACTCTGTGGGCTGCTTTATTCCTTGGTGCTGAAGCTTTCCCTACCTTTTCTTGCCTTTGTGTGTGCACTGTGGTATTCTGTTTGATGTCATACACTGGGTAGAGTGGTACACACTGACGTAAACAGCATTACACTGCAGAGGCCTGCTGAGCGAGCACAGGGCCGGGGTCCGTCTGCAGCCCACCTCAGTGGGCAGTGTTTGGTCATTCCCTTTGCTGCCTTCAGGCTCCCTGACCCCTGAAGCTATGCTTAGTGTATGGCAGAGGACACTAGTGTGGGTTCTGGTGTCCTGTTCCACGCTGAGCCTTGAGCAGGTCCCTTATGGGAGACAGCCACTGTCTGCTATTTGGTGCAGTCTGTGGGAAGGCATGGGGGTCGCTGGTTCCCCTACTTTCCTACCGCTTAGGACCACTACCAACCACAGGGACCAGGTGTTTTCAGGGGTTCCCCCTCTTCCCCTGGCAGCTACACACTTTGGTCTTTGGCAGAACTTGGGAAAGAGACTCCTGTTCTCTTCCAAGGAGGCCTTAAGGCAGCAAGGGCCCGAAGTCTTCTGCTTTAGCTCGTCTCCCAGACGCAGTTGGCCTTTACCTGTTACTAAGGAAGTATTCTCCTACTCCCTCACAGACACAGACATGTTCACACCTGCCTCTCTCCAGTGGCCCTGGGAGAAATGGGTTAACAGCCCTCCCCCAGCACCTGGGGAAAGGCTTTTGGGTCCTTTGAGAGGGTGGCTGCTGGGCACTGGGCACTCTGGCCAGCACGAGGAGGCCTGTGCAAGTGATGCAAACACCGCTGTATCAGGCTCCGCGTGTCCTCAGTTGAGAAGCCAGGCTGACGGGTCCCCAGGAACTTGTTCACGTGCAGCCGTCTCACAGACTGGCAGTCACCTCTTCCCTCTGGACTCTGGCACAGATGAGCCCATTTCCGTGACCCTACGTGTTACTGGTAACTTCCCTTGGTTGTCTTGAGACCTCAGCTTCTGATTTTGAGCTTCCTCATTCATAAGAAGAAAAAGCAATTTCCCCGGGACTCACAAGGTAGGCAAAGACCCCCACTGAGCTCTTGCCAGCCTTTGGTTTTGTGAGTCAGTCTTGGCCTGGCATCCTCTGACTCCAGCCTCCGTGGCGCTGGGACTATATCCTGCCCACCAGGGCCAGCAAGGCAGCATTCTTGTCTTCCTTTTCTGTAGCTAGAGAAAAGCTCCCTAAAGCCCGAGGAGCTGACGCTTAGTGGAAGAGGCTTGCCTGGCATGCATATGGCCCTGTGTTCCATTTGAGCCCTGACAAGGAACAACTTATCCTCAATCCCGTTCCTACACTCCCTCCTCAAGTCTTTCATTTCCAAGATCTTAATTACAAGAGCGTCGCCTTTCTAAAATCCTAAGAAAGCACGGCTGATGCAGTGGGATGACCAAGAGCACCACGAGTCTGGTTTTACCCCCTCAGTCCCCTTGGGAGCTTTTGGAGACCCAATTCGTGCTCACACGTGCTCGGAGAGCATCCCTTCAGAGCAGGCCTTCCAGTCCAGTGCTCCCTGTGCACCTCTCGGGCGACTCGGGGCCCTTCCTCTATGACATCACCTCTTCAAAAGCCTCTCCTCAGCTGAGAGGTCCCAGTGTTTCCACGCACCCTATCTCAGATGTCCTCTCAGTGTCATGGGATACAGCAGCAGGTGGTGGCCCTAAACTGGAAAACAAGGGAGAGGCCTGGGAATGAGGTGCAGCCCGTAGGCTCGCATGGCCCTGCTGCTCCTGACTGCAGACTGTCTGACTCCAGCCAGACCCCAGCCTGGGCTGCACCACTCCTCCAAACACTAGTCTAAGGCCTCCTGGGGAAACCTAATAGTCCGCACAGTCATTTGTTCAGGGTTTAAGTGATTCATTCTGTGATTTGATCCTAAAACCCAGGATGGCCTGGTTTGTAGCTGGAAACAATGTCCCTTGTAAGATCACATTTCCTAAGAGTTTGTTTGTGTCCACATTGGAAAGGATCCCCAGGCCGAGACTCAGGCCCACTGTCTTCTCTCTGCAGCTCTCGTGGGCGCCTGCGGTGGGAACTACTCAGCCATGGCAGCCGTGGTCTACTCCCCGGACTTTCCTGACACCTACGCCACTGGGCGGGTCTGCTACTGGACCATCCGGGTTCCGGGAGCCTCTCGCATCCATTTCAACTTCACCCTGTTTGATATCAGGGATTCCGCAGACATGGTGGAGCTGCTGGATGGCTACACCCACCGCGTCCTGGTCCGGCTCAGTGGAAGGAACCGCTCGCCTTTGTCCTTCAATGTCTCTCTGGATTTTGTCATTTTGTATTTCTTCTCTGATCGCATTAACCAGGCCCAGGGATTTGCTGTCTTGTACCAAGGTGAGATATCCTTGTCTCTGGGGGCATAGGTGCCCCTGCCTTTTCCTCCTTGCCAGCATTTTCAAGCCTAAAGTGGATCTTTGGCGGCAGACTTGGTCCTCCTGACCCAGCTACAGATGATTTCAACATTAATTCATCCCAACTTACCATCACACAACACCCCACCTTCCAGTGCACGGCACCCACCTTCCAGTGCACAATTAGATTCTATCTCAGTTTCACTATTTTAATAATTTTGTTTATTTACTTTAGATTTTCTTTATGCCTATGTGAGTGTATACCACATTTGTGGAGTGCTTCAGGGGTTAGAAGGGGGCATCAGATTACTGGGAGCTAGAGGTATAGACGTGCAGTTATGAACGCCCTGACATGGAATGAGTGCTGGGAACCAAACTCAGGTTCTCTGAAAGAGCAGGCCGGGGCCATCTCCTCAGGCTAGTGGTTTTAGTGGCAGTTGTGTAGACAGACTACATGGATAGATTATAAAAAAAGGAGATGAGGATTGGAATTGGAGGGCTCCCAGTGGTCCTTCCATCCATCCTGCTGCTCCTAAACAGCCCAGGCAGGCCTGCAGACTAACCTACCATTGCTCCTCAGAAGCACAGGCGCTTCCCTCCAACAGGATCCTTTGCTGGCCTCTGAGAAGCGCAGGTGTTAGACCGCACAGGTATAAACTATTTAGGTAGTGGACTGGAGGAAGTGGGCAGGCTAGGGCGGGCTTGGATTTGCCATTATGGGGCCCTGTGAGCAAAAAGCTGGGAACAAGAAGGTGCCTCAGTGTCTGAAGACACCAATCTCAGCACCAGGCTCAGCAGTCTGTCCCTTCCACCTGCAGGCCAGGCCATAGCCTGACAGGTTCTGCTTTACCAGCAGAGACCAGTGGAGGAAACTGCATTGAATCACATCAGGTCTCCACGTCCAGGAGTAGCGCCACATACCTACCTGTAAGACCTGCTCGAGGACAGTAGAAGCCAGAAGATTAACAATTCAGGGTCATCCTCAGCTACATAGCTGGAGGCCAGCCTGGGCTATATGAGACCCTGTCTCAAACAGAAGGAAGTGCTGAGTTCAGGGGTTAGGTGCTTGCTGAGCAGACATGAGGAGTGGAGTGGGGTGCAGAGCTCTAGATGCACAGAAATTCTGAGTGGGTGTGGCAGCCCTCCGATTCCAGCCTTGGAGGGTGGAGGAGGGGTTCCTACAAGTCCCCATACTGAGGAGTTGTACAGTTTCCAAGTCTGCCTCCCTGAGGAACATGGAGGGGTGGGTGTTCATGGAGGAGGCCCAGCATTGACCTTGCGTCTCCACATGTACATGTTCCCCACATGCGTGTGCACCTATGCACGTGCAGAACATCCTCTCACAGAGAATGAAAAATAGAAAAGGCCTCATGCCATTCAGAGGAGCGCCCTCCTTCCTGCCGCGGTCCTCAGCTCTGTCTGGTTAATCCTTTTGCTCTCCTAGCCACCAAGGAGGAACCACCACAGGAAAGGCCTGCTGTCAACCAGACCCTGGCAGAGGGGATCACCGAGCAAGCCAACCTCAGTATCAGCGCTGCCCACTCCTCCAAAGTCCTCTATGTCATCACCCCCGGCCCCAGCCACGCTCCACAGACCGTCCCAGGTAGCCATTCCTGGGCGCCGTCGGTTGGGGCCAGCGGCCACAAAGTGGAAGGTAGTTCTTTCAACACTACAGACACAAGGGTGCTTGTGGGCGCTCCTCTGCAGACATGGTTGGGATGTTGGCCCTGCAACCTCTAGTCTGAATGGCCTTTGAGAGAAGTGCCCTCATTAGCGTAGCTCCCCTCCAAAGATGGTGTCTGTGTGCCTTTGGGAGCTGTGATTAGCAGCTAAGATGGTCTGTTCATCATAAAACCATCTCGTGAGAGCATCTTTCTAGAGCCCCGAGAAAAGCCGCACTGGCTCAGGTGTGAACAGGGCTGGAGGTCGGCTCAGGGGTAGGATGTGCACCAATTCTGCATCCTTGGGGTTTACGTCCCCAAGGATGCAGAATTCCTTCCAAGGTGCCAGGCACCATACTAACCGCTGGCCACACTGCACCAGACACACCCTACCCTTCTCTTGTCTGGAAACACAAGCCTAGTCTCCAAGTTGTGGGCAGCATAAGGCCAGCCATTGTTCCTCCTCTGCAGAATGAAGTGCACACAGATGCTGGGACAGAGCTGTGCATGTTTCCTGGGTTTCCAGTAGGGGGAAGGGAGACCAGAAGCCCCGCCGAAGGCTGGGCGTGCTAGGAGCTTGGAAGAGAAGCTGTGCAGGAGAGAGCCATGGGCGGTGCCCTTCACGGGCTAAGCCAGTGTGCTGGGCGGCAGGTTCTCCCTGGTTCTCCTGAGGACGTGTCCCTAAGGGAGCTGGTGCACTGAGGAGGACTGCCGTCTGTGATCTAGTCTAGAAGTCTTCACACTGCCCCTCACCTCTGTAGATCTTACCACAGAAGGCCGGGGAGAGACCTCTCCAGCCCCGCATCACTTGGCTGTGGATTGGAGTAGCATTTCACAGGTCTCACGTCTCGTTGCTCAGATGAGAAAACTGGGACCCAAAGACTTCTAAGTCATCCACTGCTGAGTTCCAGTGGCAGAGAGATTTACTGAACCCCTTTGGACCCCAACTCTAGTGTCCAGGTTTTACCAGAGACCAGCTCTGAGTCGCTCCTGCTGCAGAGTTCCTGCTCCTGCCTGCAGGACCCCAGAGCCAGTTCCGCCCCTGAGCTGTCAGGCTTCTTTGAGGGTGAAGGCAAGGCCAGTGAGCTCTGCTTTGCACTTGCAGGGTGGACCGTGTACGGCCTGGCGACCCTCCTCATCCTCACAGTCACGGCTGTCGTTGCCAAGATCCTTCTGCACGTCACGTTTAAGTGAGTATCAGTACAGACGGGAGCTCGGCGTCTTTCCTCTGTCATTTCTTCATCTGTCTGGGGACAGTTTAACATCAGAACAGGATTCCAGAGGCTGAGTCCCAGGCAGCACAAGGCAGAGAACACTGCTGTTCCTTCCAAGAGAGGCAGGTGGCAGGACCAGCCACACTGGGTGGAGGGTGCTGTGTCCACTAGACTCTGTTTCAGGAAGGGTTAAAAACATTCTGGCATAGAGATGTATTTAAAAGTCCAGCTTCCTAAGACACTACCATGCCTCCATCTCTCTCTCTCTCTCTCTCTCTCTCTCTCTCTCTCTCTCTCTCTCTCTCTCTCTCTCTCTCTCTCTTCTTTCTTTCAAGAAAGGATTTCTCTGTGTATAGCCCAGGCTGGCCCAGAACTCAGAGATCTGCCTGCATCTGCCTCCTGAGTGCTGGCATTGAAGGCCGCGCCACCACCACCTGACCCACGCAGTTTTCCTAATGCCTCTAGAAACCAAGGAAGTCTTGCAAAGATGATTTCAGCGCTTCAGTTAGTGCTCAGGATGTTCACCAATTTATTTTTCACAGTTCCATACGTGTACATAGTTTATCGTTCACCACCACCCTACGCTTCTCTTCTCCCCCACCAGACCCCACCCACTCCCACGCCTTTCTGTCTCGTTTTTTGTTTTTCCTTTGTGGCCCACTGCCCTTAGCCAGGCTACCCACATGGGCATGGGTGTGGGGCTGCTCGCTGGAGCGACACTGGCTACAGCTCTGGAGACAATGGCTTCCTCTCCTCCAACAGCCCTTGACGGCCCTTGCTCCCCTGGGTGGGGCTGTGGCCCACGAGCCCCTCCCCCACCTGTGACTAAATGTTTGGAATCATTTGGTCTTATACAAGCCCTATGTGGGCAGCCACAGCTGCCATGAATTCCTGAGTGCCAACGCCATGCCATCCCCACAGGCCAGCATCTCGCATCGCCTGGCCCTTGCGTGGAGCTGTGGAGGGCTGAGGGCTGTGTCCATTTTACGGCTGAGCTTGTAGCAGCCCTGTGTTGTCAGCACTTGACCAACCGTGGGATGGACTCTGCAGGGAGGGCTGCTTGCTGTGGACGCCTCAGTGCAGGCTAGGTGCAGGCTCCCTGACGCCCTGTGCATTGCTTCGCTCACCTCTGCTTGCTGTCCAGGCCACGCTGTGGGCTTGCGCATGCCCAGCCCTTAGCTCTCTCCCGGGCCACAGGTCCCTGCACAGCCCCTTGTTGGTGTCTGAGGCTCTTGACCCAAATATGCCCAAACTGTCTTATCCCCAGTTTGCCAGTAAGTACACATTATTTTTTTTTAAAAAGATTTACTTATTGTTATATCTAAGTACATTGTAGTTGTCTTCAGACAGCACCAGAAGAGGGCGTCAGATCTCATTATAAATGGATGTAAGCCATCATGTGGTTGCTAGGATTTGAACTCAGGACCTTTAGAAGAGTAGTCAGTGCTCTTAACTGCTGAGCCAGCTCTCCAGCCCCAGTACACATTATTTTTGAACATATATTTAAGCCTTGCTCAGTGCCATACACCTGAAATCCTAGCTACTTAGAAAGCTGAAGCGGAGGGTTATAACTGAGACTGATATGGGCGGCTTATCAAGACCCTGCCTCAGCTGGGTGCAGTAGCTCCGGCCTGCGCTCTCCCGTCTCAGTAGGCAGATAGGAGCATTGCTACAGTCCTCTCACTGCCTGTTCACCGGAGCGTGTGCAGCTCACCACTGCCTACACCCCTGAAGACAATGGCTTCCTCTCCTCCAACAGCCCTTGACGGCCATTAGCTCCCCTGGGTGGGGCTGTGGCCCATGAGTGACTAAATGTTTGAATAATTCTGTTCACTGCTTTGAGACCAACCTTTTCTACTTAATAAATCCCAGGACAGCCTGGGCCACAAAGTGAAACAAAACAAAAACCCAAAAACCAAAACCTATCTCAAAAACAAAAAGAAATCTTACAAAGGCTTTATTTACCCTTCAGTTCTAACAAAATTGAAGAAAGAAATAGTCAGAGCACGCTGACTTGTGTGTCCAGAGAGATCTTGCGCTGTCCAGACCCCACCTCCAGACCTTCCTGGGCACGGAGCGGGTTCTGGTCAGGCCTCCTCCCCTGGACTCCTCCCCTGGCCTCCTCCCCTGGCCTCCTCCCCCTGCCTCCTCCCCCTGCCTCCTCCCCTGGCCTCCTCCCCTGGCCTCCTCTCCTGGCCTCATTGGCCTCTACCACAAACGTTGACACGTGAAAGCCACTGTGGCCACACTCCTGACCTTCTCAGCTCCTCTCTGAACTTTCCCAGTAGAATAGTGTCCTTAGTGTTGTTGGCTGAGCTCCCCTTTCAGACAGACAGACAGACATGCAAAGAGAGTAGAATGTGGGGGAGATTCCGTTTCAGAACACCACGTGATGCTGGCTCGAATCTCCTCAGACCCGGTCTGTAAAATGGTGTAGGGCTGGGCGTAACACAGGGCTTCCCGTCGGGTGCGTGCTCTAGTGCTTTGCCTGCCCCTCTCACAGTAGCCAACACTGCTGTTTCCAGGAATGATGGAAAGGAGAAGTGTCTGGACGTGTTAGCGTCTTTTCAAGGCTTTTCACCCGTGGTTGGCTGTCCTCACTGATGTAGACTGCACCTTCAGAGGACCAATATGTCCTCTTCACATCCAAGGAAGGCCCTTGGGGCCCAGTGTCTCACAGGAGGCTGAAGCGGGCCTGAGGCCCTAAAGCGCAGGCCTGAGTCCTCTCAACACTGGAGCCCCTTCTCAGCTCCCCTGCCTGTCAGGAGGGGAAGAGAAGAATGGGCCAGGAGCAGGGCTGATGTCCGGGCTCGCTGCTTCCAGCAGAACTTTCCCGTTACCTGTTAGGTAGGCAGCCGTCTAGGTAAACGGCTTTGGTAGGTAGTATTCTGTTATTGGGGAAGGAAGAGGAAGGGAAGCAAAAGAATATTTGAAAATTCATAATCTCCTAAAACAGCTTTTTCCAGCTTTGAATTATTTTGATAGAAATTCCCTTGTTGCCACAAGGAGGCCCCTGCCCTGCCAGCCTCCTGCTCTGGCCACTCCTTATATACGTTCCGCATATATCATCCTTAGCAGTTTGCTTGTTTGTTTGTTTGTTTGTTTGTTTGTTTGTTTGTTTGTTGAGACTCGGGTCTTACTACATACATAGCCCTGGCTGTCCTGGAACTCTCTCTGTAGACCAGGCTGGCCTCAAACTCAGAGCTCTGCCTGCCTCCCCTCCTGAGCTCCAGGAGTTCCGTGTGTGCATCACCACACCCAGCCTTCATCCCTAACTCTCTGAGGCAGCTGACCCTTTCCCAAGGCAGCCTCACGGGGACCAGAGCCTCGTGAGGAGGCACACTATTTGAGTGCATTCTTCAGATCTACTGGAAAACCTGTTTTTGTTTGACAGATCTCATCGAGTTCCTGCTTCAGGAGACCTTAGGGACTGTCGTCAGCCTGGGGCTTCTGGGGAAATCTGGACCATTTTCTATGAACCTTCCACTACAATCTCCATCTTTAAGAAGAAGCTCAAGGGTCAGAGTCAACAAGATGACCGCAATCCCCTCGTGAGTGACTGATGCCCCGCACCTGCCCGGGAGGCTCCGCTCCAAGCAAGTCTGCTGGGCCCTCCCAAGTTCTCCTCTGAGAACGTCTCTGCCTCTCCATTCACCTCCATCTCTTTTGGGGGCACCCTGTTGCAGACGGCAGCCCAGCCTGGCTGCCCTGGGGATGTTAAGACCTGGGCTGAGCTGACAGGACACAGCTGGGCCTGCTTCTAGAAGACACTTGGTGGTGGGGAGGTGCAGTGTAGGGTGAGTTTTCTTGCTTCTCTGTCTTGTCCGCATACAGATCAGTTCCCCCTGCTCTTTACAGTTTGCAACAGAGCCAGACTGAAAGATTCCTCAGGTTTTCTTAAAGGCAGCCTGGTTCCCCCCCCTCCCCAGTGTGGTCTCCTGGGCATTAGTGCCCCAGGCCCAGAGGCCCAGGCTAGCCTTGGAGCTCTCTCTGACTACGATGTGTCATCTCGTCTGAGGGAACTGAGAACAGAGCATACCAGATGTCTTCTTTCTAGAGGGTTCTTTTCAATACCCACTGACCAGTGGGGCAAGCCTGAAGATTGGTTTGTCTGTCTGTCCATGGAACAGACACAGGGAACTTCTTGTCTACTAGACTTAACTAGCCTGGCCCTCAAGCAGTTCCCAATCCTGCAGAGTCTAAATTCAGGCTGTCTCTCGTCCTCAGTGAGATCCTACTTCAGAATCAGGAGTTTAAAGACTAGCCTAGATCTGGGGCTGGGGCTCAGTAGTGGAGAGCTGGTATACTTCAGGCCCTAGGCTCTATCCCAGTACTGCCAAAGGGGGTAGAGAAAAGGCCTGTAGCGTAGCATGCGGCAGCTTCTGTGGTCCCTATGTGAGGCGGCTATCGTTTCAAAAGATGATCAAAACTATGGAGAGCTTTGTCCTTTGTCCCTTATCATGGGGACAGAGTAGTTAGGAGTAAGCGTCCTTGTCTTGCCCATTGCCCCTCAGACAGGGAGGCAGGAAAGGCCAGGCTTGGGAACTGGAGAGCCTCCAGGACAAGCTGAAAGACTGAGAGTCCCAGCTGCAGTTGAGAGAGAGAGCCATCCCTGGCAGAGAAGTCCTGCAGTCCGGGCATGGCCTTTGTCAGCAGCAGCTGAGAGGAACGGCCTGTGCCCTGAAGGTGGGCCTTGGTCACTCTCCTGCCAGCCCTTGAGCCTCTGCTCTCCTGGGTGCGCTCCTGGGACCCCGTGCTCCCCTTCCCCGGCGCCTCACTGCAGCTGCTGCCCCAGGACTGATGGGACGGCCTGAGAATGACCCTGAGGGAGAGGCAGCAGGAGCACAGACGAGGCAGCAACCAGAGCTGACGGGGAGAGGGGCAACCAGAGGAGGAACCTTGAGTCTCTGCAGGGGGCTGGGGCGCTGGCCGGGCTCCTGGGGGGCCCTGCGGGGATAGGAGCTACGAGGGGTCATGGTCTCACTTTGATGGGAAAGGCCGCAGGCTCCTGGGCGTGAGGGCAGGCCCGCCACATACGAAGAGCACTGGAAAGAGACTGACAGGAGCAGGTTCCACTCGAGGCTGCCCATAGCATCGGCAGGATCCCCCCCTGAGCCCGAGCGTTGCGTCACAGAGCACCATGTGCGTGGGACACAGAGGATATGGGTTCTTTCCCGGGGAAAGCTCGCTGGCCAGGACATGTGTGCAGCTCAGATCGCTGCCCCAGGCTTCCTCTAGGCCACCACTCACCTGCCTCTTCACGTCTCGGACACAGGAAGCCAAGCCCCAGTGTGGTGGCAGCTGCAGCTCAGCATTGGTGTCCCCAGGAAGGGCAGTGGATGTGCCCACGCTCCTCCTGCTGCTGGCCTGGCACAGCCCAGCACTGCAGGATCCACTTCCTCTCCTGGGGGTTGGGGGGCAAGGAAAACTAACCGACCTCCAACAACAGAAGGGCCAGTGGGAAAGGCTGTAAATCATCCAGGCCAGACCTCCAGAAATGACGGTCACAGTGTTAGAACCTGCAGCAGCCGTCACAGAAGGCCTCTGTGCCGGTAAACACTGCCCAGAGCGCAGCCCAGAAGACCCTGCTTGACCCTCAGAGACATTCGCTAGAGGCATAGGTGCCCTGTGTCCATCCTTCCTTCCCTTCCTGTCACACTACTTACAAAGCAGAGGCAGAGTGGGAAAGGAGCCTTCGTCCTCTCCTCATCTGCAAGGATGGGGCTGAGTCCGCCTGAAGTGAGCAAGGAGACCAGAGCTCTGGACTTCTCAACATGTGGGCTCTGGCTGCAGACTCCTCAGCCGAAAGCTCTTGAAGATCAAAGCTCTGGCGGACACAGCTGTCCTGGTCTCCGTGCCAGCCATGGGGTGTGCCTGGGCCAGGTGCCACCCCATGCCTCACTGTCATCCCAGGAAGGACCCCACCTGACTCTCCTCAGCAGCCACTGGCCTGACACTATCAGAGCTTGCACAGGCTGCTGCCAAGGACAGCCCACACTTGACCTTCTAGAGCACTTAGAAGTGGATGGCCTCCCAGACTCTGTCAGCCTCTCTGCAGGGGCCACACAGGTCTCCCAGGCCAAGTCCTCACTCCGCAGCTTGTGTGGAATCTCCTGTTTGGTGTTTGAGGTCTGCTTTGGGTGCTGCCCTGGGAACTGTTAACCTCTGCTTGGTCCCTTTGTATCTTTGTTTACTGTCCCTTTCTACCTCCAGGCCACTCTCTGCTCTGGCTGAGGGTGGGGGGACCTGCCGGCTGCACCCCACCCTGGTCTTCCAACAGAACCTGGGGGCCTCACTCACTCATGCAGGCTTCTGTCTTGCCAAGTTAGAGCTGAGCACACTGTGGAGGCTGGGTGGGGCAGGGCGGACAGGTGGGAGGGGCATCTCATGGCAGAGGGAAGGGGCGAAGGCTATCAGGAGGGATCCTTTCTAGCAGCACAGGGAGCTGCCACCCCGCCACCTTCGTGGCACCAAGAGCTTCCCATTTCCAATCTCACCCTCCAGCAGGGACATGACTTTGGACAACAGGGCTTTATTTGTAAATATGTTCTTAATATGCAACTTTGAGAATAAAATAGAAACATCATGTATTTTAAAATATAAAATGAAGTGTGACACACTGTATACAATTTAATATATATTTTTAGGATTTTGTTATTTAAGAAAATGGAATGTGATGGTACTTTTACAAAAGAGAAAAAATGTTATTTTTACTGTTTGAAGAAAATAAATATTCTCATTGTTGTAGAAACTGTGGTGAGCCAAGGCTGTCATTTTTCCAGGGATCCCCAAGAGTCGTGCCCCACAGAAAAGTACGGAGAGCTGGAACTCTTCGCCCTCCCAGGCATCAGGCCTGGCATTAGCCGCCTTTCTCCTGCTGTCCCCAGGGCTGGTCATTGCTTGACCACATCTGAGGCAGAGCTGGCACACTGTAAACACCAGGACCCCAGATCAGCTCCATATGCAGTGTGATAGCTTCAGCCTAATCACTGTGGTGCCCAGCCTGGAAACAGCTGTCACCCCAGATGATGGAGCCCTGATAGACAGTGCCCAGGAAGAGCTGAGCCGGCCTCCCAGAGTAACCTGTCCCCGTTCTCTCTGCTGCTTGTTTGTTTTGTTTTGAGATAAGGCCTTTCTCTGATCCGCTGCCCAAGTTGGCCTCAAACTCTTGGGTTCAGACATTCGTCCGTCTCAGCCTCCCCAGCCACTGGGCTACCAAGCCCTTTCCAGCCCTCTCTTTATGTAAGCAGCGCTTTACCATGGTCCCTACTGTGCCAACAAGGAAAAGAGGCAGCGGCAGTTAGTAGTCGAGCGTCGACCTGTGGTTAGCTGGCCATTCTGACTCTTCTACACGTCAGCTTGAGGCCAGGAAGAGTAAAACAGGAGGACTTTCAAGAGTTCCAGTGAGGACTGACATCTGAAAAATGCAATCAGGATGAGGAGACCAAAGGCCAGCAGACCCGTGAGACGCACCGGAAGCACATAGGTCCAGGCAAAGGATGCCCCAAACCAGCACCACGGAAGGAGAGGCTGGCCATGCCCAGAGGTCGGGCACATGCTTAAGGTTACATTCAAACCCCACTTACCACGGGTTTCTGTGCCTGTTTCATACAGTCTGGCACAGTACATTATTAAATGGTAGTGTGCTGCACATCATTAGTTAAATGGTAGCTGTTGTTCTTATTCTAGAACACACCTAGGGGTTAAGAAAAAAGGCCTGACCTTGGTGTCTGTGTGGGAGAAGGGTCACTCTGACCAGGAACACGTAAGTCAGAGTACGTAAAGCCCTGATGAGTTCCTCGGGGTAAGAGTAGAATGTGGCCCCCAAAGCTGCCGGGACAGTGTTGAGGTGCTGAGGCAGGTAAAAGAACTACAAAAAGGACCAAGATGGAGCAGGCCTTCCCCTGGAGCCATGGGACCTCCCAGCCAAGCAGCCCAACTGTCGTGGTCCATTCTCCCTCATGCCCTGCTGCTCCTTTGAGTCCCAGTTCCATGTTCTCAGGGGTTGATTGAGTCTCAACTCAGCCAGATTTTCTTGGGGAGCAGGCTAGTTCAGTCAAAGAATTCCACCACCGCCTGAGATGTCTGGGATCCTGATCCCAGACCCAGACCTCCCAGACCAGCTTCCCCCAGGAAGCGCCCACCACATCTGACCACTCCTTCATCCCCTTGCGAACTGTGACTACAGTCGGGTCCACACAGCCATCTGTGCCAACTGAGGACCACTGTCTACCAACAGAGCAGGGTTGTTGTCTACTCAGCTACAAAGACTTCCAGCCCTGCATGTGTCACAGGACAGAGGAGTATGTCACACACTGAGGACATGTGTGCGGCACAACAGGCAGCCCAGAGCTTCTGCAGATTCTGTCCCAGGAGGGACACTGCTTCCACCCTTGTGACGACACCATGAAAGCCAGCTCTGTTGGACTGTTTATCTTCCTGAGCTTTCCTCCGTCTTCCAAGAACTGCTGTCCTTCCATGATGGAGAATATCTGTAATGGCAGGAAATGGCTGGTGAGAACAGAGGAGAGGCTTTGCTGGTAGATTTCAGACAACCCCTGCAGTGACAGAAAAATAAACGAGCCCAGAATGTGCAACTGCCCTGCCCAGAGAACCCCTGTGGGATTACGAGACGGCAGGAAGAGACAGAGCAGCAAGCCCATTTGAATGGGGTTTGGGCCACCTGACCTTGACCTAGTGTGTTACACATCCCAGCAGCCTGTGGTCCATCGCCAGGGTGGCTCCGGTCTCATCCTTTGTCCTGCAGTCAAGGGCTCTTCCCGTGCAGGGCAAAGGCTGGACAAAGGTGACCTTGTCTCCAAGCTTGGGAGTCACATGGTGGTGTCCTCTCCCAAGTGGGCCATGTGTGTTGAGACTGTAGGCAGACTCTGGGGCTCGGAGAACTGAGAAGCCTTTGTCCCTCTGTGGCAGCGTTGAGTCCCTACAGGGGTATGTTTTTGCTCAGCTGAAGGGGACACTTTGGGGATAGGATATGTCAGTTGTAGAATACATCAGCTGTATTTGCTGACAGCTACAAGTCTGAATTTCTGGTCTCCAGCTGCTCTTACAGCTAGCAGGCCCCCACTGAATGGCCTACACCCGCCTCTGGGGGTGGACAGTGGATTGGACATGGAAGCCTATCTCTAGGACAGCTGCAAGGATGCGCCGGAAAATGAACCTGTCAGCCCTGTGGGGGCAGGGATGGCAAGGGAGGTTCAGTAGGAAGGACGGACTTTACAAGGAAAGGAGACTGGGGACTGAAGGTCCTCGGGAGAACACCGTAAGGTCTAAATTACAGAATCCTCTGCGGTGGTGGCTGGAGTAGAGAGCTACCACCATTAACCCTGGCCACTAACTGTAGCATGGTCCTGGCCCTTGGGTGCTGATCATGTGACATCGTAGGTGGGAGAAGCGGCAAGGGCTATTCAGACCTCTCATTTCGCCAAATGCAGGAGCAGCTTTCTAAGTGCTTGTGTGAGCCGACGGAAGCTTCTGGCCCTGCTGGTCAAATCACAAGGGTACCGTTAGCTACCGTCCTCCATGGTACTTACTGTGAGCCCAGTGTCATGCTGTGTACTTCCCAGACCACTGGATCCACCTTGTTTGTTTGATATTTTATCATTGGCCAAGGTGACCTACAGGCTTAGGTGTGACGCCAGAGATCTTGTGTCTACCTTGGAACTGGAGAAGGCGGCTGCTATTTTTCCTTAATCCTTATAGGAACTTTTTTTTTAAGAGAAGTAAGACTTTGTTTCCTTGCTCCTCATATAAAGTGGTGGTGCTCGCCTTTAATCCCAGCCCTTGGGAGGCAGAGGCAGGCGGATTTCTGAGTTCGAGGCCAGCCTGGTCTACAGAGTGAGTTCCAGGACAGACAGACAGGGCTACACAGAGAATCCCTGTCTCAAAAAAACAAACAAAAAAACAAAACAACAACAACAACAACAACAAAAGCTGATTTGGCTGCTTTGGGGAGGAGACTAAATCCACACAGCAGCAGCAGCAGGAGCAGCCATGGTGGCAGCAGCCACAAGGCCGATGAAGCAGTTAAGAAGGCTTGGACCTTTTCAGCAAGTAGGAAAGGTGTCTTGGTGTCAACCAAGGCAGGACCCAACTGCATCTATTGATGATGGAATATGGGCTGAGGCAGGGATCAGTTTGCAAGCCCTGGCATTGTGCACGGTTTCCAGGAAGCGAGTGCAGAGTCTGCTCTGTGATGTCAGGCACTGTGGGGTGGTAGATGCTGCCGTGTCATACACCCGCTGAGTGATCAGCCCAGAAGAGAAAGGCGTGATCTTTGCAGAGTTCAGGGGTGCTGTGTCCCCCGCCTTGTTTGCCTCTGGTCTTTGCCAGCCTCACATCTCTGAATTTCAGTGGTACTTTGGAGATTTTAGTGGTGATACCTAAAGTATAGAGAAGAAAGAGGCCTTCTCAGGCCCCAAATCAATACCCTGAGGTGGCACAGTGACCCAGCATGGGGTGAGGACATCATCATGGCAGTAGCCAGCACCTGATTGGCCACCAGCAAGTCCCCGAGTGAACACAAACCCATGTTCTGGGTATGCCGCAGGTTTCTGCAGAGCTGACTCGGTTTCCAGATGTTCCTGAGGGTGGCACACCATGGTGTTCTTACCTGTCGGCGGCACCACAGCCTTGCCTTGAAGGGACATGTGGCTCTGCAGGGTTGCCTTGTCTCCCTTTGGCGACGCCTTTAGGCCCACAAGGGGCTTTAATAAGGAAGCCTGACGAGAACCCCATAGGCTCTTAGTCGGAGCAAAGCCCTGGCTGCACAAGCAGACTAACAGAATTCTTTGCCGCAGCCCAGCAACCTCAGAAAGGTCAAGCAGCGGAGGTCGTGGCCAGGGCTCAGCATCCGCCAAGGAGCACTAGCTCCAGAACTGGAGCACCTCTCCTGATGTACTCCAGCCCCCCAGCCCCCACTGAGGAGAGGAGTCCCGAAAAACTCAGCATCACAGATGTCTCCAGACAGCCCAGGAAGAGTGCGGACACCTTCACCCCAGACAAGGCAGTAATCTAACCTCGACCCCTTCCTGGTGGGGCTGGAGAGATGGCTCAGCAGTTAAGAGCACTGGTTTGCTCTTGTAGAGGACTTGGGCATGCACATCTGTAACTTTAGCTCCCGGGCACACATGTGTACACATGTGGTACACAACATATATGCAAACAAAACACCCATATACACAAAACGAGTTGTTTTGTTTTTTTTAAGAATCAGATGAGTGTGTACACTCCTTTCCCACCCACAGAACTTTGCGTGACAGCTCTGGAGACACACACATCAGGAAGCCCTTCCACAGACTTAGCCTTGTAATTTATCTCTTCAGTAAATCAAGACAGATGGGGAACGGCGATCATGGATGCATCTAACAAACCATTTCCACACAGGGTTTGGCATTGGCAAGCTTTTTACTAAGTAGCCAATACTAAATATTTCATTGTTAAATATCTTTTAGAAATTCAAAGTAGGAAACATTATGAGGAGAGGAACAGACACACTTCGGTGCACATGCGGAGCTCAGAGGACGACTTGGCATGTCACTCCTCTCCGTCCACCTGTACATAGGTTCTGGGGATTGAATTTAGGTCACCAGGCCTTGGTGACAAATGCTTTTACTTGTTTCAGTCCCACACAGCTTGGGTCCCAAGACTGTGACTCGGGGAACCGAGGGAATGAAGACACGCAGACAAATGTAGACAGAAAAGCTGGGGTGAGGTGGACTGGGCTGTCTGCTGGAGAAGCCTCGCAGCTCAGCATGCGTATGAGACACATTTGAGCCGGAGGCGAGGTTATGATATGCTGCTGAACAGGAGGCTGGGTTATGATATGCTGCTGAACAGGAGGCTGGGTTATGATAATAAAGCTGAGCAGGAGGCGGGGTTATGATGATGAAGCTGAACAGGAGGCGGGGTTATGATGATGAAGCTGAACAGGAGGCGGGGTTATGATAAGCAGCTGAACAGGAGGCGGGGTTATGATATGCTGGAGAACAAGAAGTGGGGTTATTACATAGAAATAAACAAGGAGGCAGGGTTTATGGTGTAGAGTGAACCAGGAGGCAGATTTCGTTCATCGCGGTAGGAGCAGGCTCTGTAGGGAGCTGGCCCCAGGCTGTAAGCAGCCGGGTAGAGAATGCTACATGGACATTTTCTATGCACCTTGTCAGCATTCACCCTTGACCTGAGGAAGGTGTTGGGTCCCTGTGAGCCTTCTTGCCTCAGATGGTTTTCTACTCCTTGGAGCTAAGGAACTGGGGTCCTTGGCATGGCCACGCTGACGGCAGCAACACCGAGTCACTCAGAACTTCGCTCACTTTCTACATTCACCTACGGAGCCAACTCAGTGGCTGGTGTTCAGTGGTTTGCTTGTTTGGTTTTTGAGACAGGGTCTCCCTGGGTAGCTCTGGCTCACCTGGAACTCACTATGTAGACAAGGCTGGCCCTGAACGCACAGAGATCTGCCTGCCTCTGCCTCCTGGATGTTGTGATTAGCGCCTCAGCAGGTAAAAGTGCTTGCCCCACGCCTGACACTCTTGGGACCCACGTGGTGAAAGGGGAAAAGCAGTTCCCAGAGGCCGTCCTCTACCTCCACAGACGCACATACCATGCTATGCCCACGCGCCCCGACCCCATAAATGTAATAACATTTTAAATGTCATAATAAGATGGACACCAAAATTTCCACGTACGTGCCATGCAAGCCTGGCACCTAACTTCAATATCCAGAACCCGTGAACTCCCAAATCTTGTCCTCAGGCCTCTGCATGCAAGTGCACACAAGTGCATGTGCGCCTGTGCACAGACACACACACACACAGAGAGAGAGAACATTTTCAGAAAGAAACTTCAATTTTACAAAACTTGGCTGATGTCCTAAGATGCGCTGTTGATTTTGCCGCAGCAGCGAAGCCCGAGAGCCCTTTGCTCAGGGAGCGTGTGCTACGCAATAGCCGCCCGCCCGCCCGCCCGCAGGCCTTTGGCCACACCCCTGCCCTCCACGGCTCACTGTTTGCTCTTCATCCCCGCAGCCACTGCGTGCAGTAGGTCTGTTTCTGCCCCACTCAGACGGGAGGAACATGGCTCCGAGAGTTTAAATAACTCATCCATGAAGCACTAGCCTTCCCCGAGAGACTCCATATGTGAGTCTGGTTGTGGGAAAACACACACACACACACATATCCTCCCCCTCCCCCCCCCCCCCCAGTCTGCTCTGCCTAGATCTCCTCACCGTCTGCCCAGCAGGGGCGGGCAGCTGGCCGGGGTTGTCTGTTCCTGCCCCACCCCCAGCTCCGCGGCAGGAGCCCAGACCCAGGACAGCTGGCCGCCCCACTCTGTTTTCCAGAGCCCAGGTTCTTTTAATTATAACCAGTTTGCCGTCCTCAGCAATTCTTTGTTTCCCTCTACTAATGCCTGTGAGTTGGACTCCGCCCCCAGAGCCTCCCAGCCAAGCCCTGGGTTAAAATCATTTCCTTCCCACGCAGAGACCCCTCCAGCCTATTAGTCTGCAAGTGAGTGAGGCAAGGCGGGTGCCTTGGTTGGTGGCCTGGGTTTACCACAGGGCCCTCTCCATCTCGGGTTGTTTGCTAAGGCTGGGACCCTCCCTCCCAGAGACTCTCCCAGTCTGAGTATATTACTGGGGACAAAGCAGAGCTGAAGAAGCAATCGTGTGCAGGACACGGGCCTGATGTCACACCGTGTGGGTAACTCTGGCCAACTCACCTTCTGCCAGGGAAACCAGGGATTTCCTACCGGAGAAACACGGCTGCGGACCCAGGCTCGAAGCAGGGTCCGCTGCTGCCACGGGGTCCCAGACCCCAGTCGCTACCTTCTCTTCCAGCCCCCCCCACCCTCACGCTCCACTGCCCGTGCACGTTAATTGGTTGAGCACAGCTACATGTGGTGCACCAGAAATCCCTACAGTTGGGAGGCTGAGGAGGCTGAGAAAGGACGTGAGTTCAAACCCGGCCTATGCTACATAACCAGACCCTGTTAGGAAATGGAACACCTCATATTTAACTCGGCCACTGCAGTCAGGGTCTGTGCTTTTTCTTTTTCTGGTTTTTGGGTTTTGCTTTGTTTGTTTTCTGTTTTTTGTTTTTGTTTGGTTTTGGTTTCTTTTTGAGACAGGGTTTCTCTGTGTAGCCCTGGCTATCCTGGAACTCACTCTGTAGACCAAGCTGGCCTTGAACTCAGAGATCTTCCTGTTTCTGCCTCCCAAGTGCTGGGATCAAGGATGTACACCCAGCCTTTTACAAAATATAATAATTTTTAAAATTTCATGTGCATTGGTGTTTTGCCTGCATGCATGTCTATGTGAAGGTTTCAAATTACCAAGGACGGGAATTTTATAGACAGTTCGTGTAATGTACTGGTTTCCCCTCAGGGTGCTGGGAATTGAACCTGGGTCCTCTAGGAAGAGCAGCCCTTGCTGAGCCCTCTCTCCAGCCCTGGTCCGTGCATTCTTAATACATTTAGATGGGTTTTTTGTTTCTTTGTTTTTGGTTTTTAGCAGTAAGAATCAAAGACAGAGGACCTGTCTTTGTAATAGATAGATGGCCCATAGTCCCTATTCTTATGGTTTCCTTGATTTTGTTTTGTTTAAAAAAGGGGGGGGGGGGGACTGGGCAGTGGTGGCACACACCTTTAATCCCAGCACTTGGGAGGCAGAGGCAGGCAGATTTCTGAGTTCAAGGCCAGCCTGGTCTACAGAGTGAGTTCCAGGACAGCCAGGGCTACACAGAGAAACCCTGTCTCGAAAAAACCAAAAAAAAAAAAAAAAAAAAAAAAAAAAAAAGAACTCATCCAGCTGAGACTGGCTTTGAACTTGCGATGTAGTTGAGGTTGGCCTTGAACCTGATTCTCCTGTTTCCATCTCCTGGGTTCTGAGATTACAGATTTGTGCCTCCATGCCCAGCCGTCAGTCCTTATCTGCAAATAAGAGCTGAGTCACAAACCAGGGCTTTAGATGAGCTTGTCCTTGGGGACCTGGCCTCGCATCAGATGACAGACCAGCCGTGTGTGTGTGCAGGTCAGAGGAGCACTTGAGTGTGCTGGTTTTCTCTTTTACAAGGTGGGTCCTAGAGTTCGAATTCAGGTTGTCAGGATTGGCAGCAATCACCTTTACCCACTGAGCCATCTCGGTGGCCCTCTCCAGACCTTTTGCTTTGAGCCAGAGCCTCTCACTGCACCTGGAGCTGGGGCCTTCCTGCCTTTGCCTCCTCAGCCCGGGGCTGACTGCAGGTGTGAGCTACTGCCTGGCTTCCTCAGTGAGCGCTGGAGCTGGAGCCCAGGCCTCTGTGCTTGCTCAACAAGCAATTTCCCAACTAAGCTGACCCCTCAGGCCCACAGCCCCACGTGAGCATCCGCTGCCCTTCATCCCAGGGCCTAATCTACCTTGCTGCTCCCGTTTCTTCAGCGAACTTCATTATCTTTGGCTTCAATTGAGGCAATGGTTCTCAACCTTCCCAATGCTGCGACCCTTTAATACAGTTCCTCATGGTGTGGTGACCTCACCCACAGCACCACCATAAAATTAATTTCATTACTACTTCATAGCTGCTGTTACTGTGATGAATCGTAGGGGAAATATTTTTGGAGATAGAAGGTTGCCAGAGGGGGCTCGGCCCACAGGTTGAGAACCACTTAATTAAGGGAACAAACACAGAAGAACTTGAATGACCTCCAATTCCTTCAAGGCCCCAGGTGGACAAACAGACAGACTGAAGCACCTGGCCCAGCTGGCAGCCAGGCTCGGGCCTGCAAGGCTCTGCAGGCCTCCGCCCTGCACAAGGCCTCGCCTGTGCAGCCTTGCTCGCCAGCGCCCCCCTGTGGTGAGATCTGAGATTGTGAGGAAATGAGCCCTGGACGCGAGTTTCAGGTAACCTGTGTCCTCCGTTAACTGCTCCCGTGTCTTTCTCGGCCTCCAGGTCCTAAACCTGGACATCGGCTTTGCTCTGCCTCTCAGGGTGATAGAACCTCTCACACTTGAGGCCATTTTCCATTGCCCTCACCTTATTGCTGTGGTGTATTCACCAGAGAAGACTTCTCTGGTCTTTAAGTCAATAGAAAGTCTTTATTAGCCAGCCTGTGGCTACACTGGGTGTTTGGGGTCTTAGTGTAGCCTGGAACCTTTCTCGGGGTGAGATTTTATGCACAAAACAAACAAACAAACAAAAAACCCAACCATGTCCTGGCTTGACACACTTCAGTTAACAAGAACAGTTAGCCAGAGTGGATCTACAGAACCCGAAAAGCAAGGTTAGTAATTTAAGAAACTTTCCCAAAACTAAGGGCTGTGATGGATTAGGTCTTTGTTTTCTGTTCGGTTTGGTTTGTTTGTTTGTGTTGAGACAGGATCTCTCTGTGTGTAGCTCTGGCTGTCCTAGAACTCACTCTGCAGACCAGGCTAGCCTTGAACTCACAGAGTTCCGCCTGCCTCTACCTCCTGAGTGCTGAGATTAAAGGCATGTGCCACCACCATCCAGCTGGATTAGGTCTTATTTTGGTTTCCGCAGGCAGTGATGCCTACATGCTGAGTCTTACAGCCTGAGTGGTACTTCCATCTTGGAGTCAATGTGCTAAGGTCTGTGGACCTTACACTATAAGACTTAACAGGAAAATCACACCACACACACACACACACTCCTCTCACACCACCCATGAGTTTATCAGTTATTTTCGCGTCTCTGTAACAATGGCCTACAGAATCAAGTGGGGAGGAGCCTTCCGGTCATGGTTTCTGAAGTCTGGTTCCTCACACTGCAGAGGGCACAACGGGGAGGAGTTGTCACAGGTGAAGACAGGAAAGAGTTCTCTCAGAGCGAGGCCAGGACACTTGACTCCTGGGAGCCAGAAAGGTTTTGAAGGGCACTCTCTGCCTATCAGTGAGCCCATCCCATCAGCAGGAACGCGGTCATCCGTGTCCCATCCATGAGATTCCGTGTTGCTGACACAGACATCAGGACCCCCTATGGAAAGAAATCATATCACACAACAGTCTGTATGTCTGCCATGTGCCTTCAGTTTTGTCTCTTCTTAAAAACATTTATATTTGTGTGTGAGAGAGAGAGAGAGAGACTTTGTGCGGTTTTTGTACACTGAATGCACACACGTGGCCAGAAGAGGGTGTCAGCTCCCAGGAGACCGGTGTTACAGGGGGTTGTGAGCCGCCATGCGGGTGCCAGGACCTGAATCCTCTCCAAGTGCAGCCAGTGCTGTCAACTGATGCATCATCTCTCCAGCCCCGATGTGTTGTTATTCTCATTGTGTGTCTGTGGTGGTGTGGTGGGAGGCAGCTATGTGCACGTGTATGTGCCGTCCAACATATGTGCTCAGCAAGAGTAGTTGCTCTTCCTGCTGAGCCTCCCTCGTCCCCTTTAAATATGGTCTCGTTAGGCTGCCCAGGTTAAAGGATGCGTGCACGACTGTGTGTGTGTGTGTGTGTGTGTATGTGTGTGTGTGTGTGTGTGTGTGTGTGTGTGTGTGTGTGTATGAAGGCACTAAAGCCCCAGCCAGGCTGTCAGTGAGCACCTCTAAAGGGGTAGGAGGAGGAAGGGGATCAGGAAGCACCAATGGAGGGGCAGGAGGAGCATGGGGAGCACATGGGGAATCTTTTGCGCTTATGAACTACATGTGCCATTTTGAAAACACAATGGCATTGATCTTTAAAAAGAATGACAGGCACAAAAAAAGCACAGGCGCTGTAAGGGTCCCCGTCACAGAAGAAAGCGGCTGTATGTGCTTCCCAGAGCACCGAGGAGAATGTGTGCCCTGCGTGGGCAAGTCACCTGGAGCTGTGCCAAAGCTCCTGGCCTAGCACCCACTTTGTGGTCCAACATTATGCCACTGTCCTGCCTCACCCCAAGTCACCCCCAGAGACACCTGCTGGGACAAGCAAAGCTTCTCCCCAAAGCCAGCAGAATGTTCAGTGTCTACACCAGAAGTCCTTTTCTTTGAAAACTATAAAATAGACATCTCCAGTTCCCCTTCCTCCCTCCCCATGTGCTGGCAGTCCACATGTTTGTGTCTTTGGAAAGAGAAAGGAGAGCGAGAGATGAGAGAGAAAAGAGCTTCGGCAAGCTTGCCCTCCCCCCACCCCGCCCCTCCCCACCCTCCACCCCGAGCCCTCCATATTCAGGGTGTTTGATCTACCAATGGGTCTGCGGCGAGCGGGAGGGTGCTGAGGGAGGCTTCGAGGCCTTGTGACTCTCTCTGGAAGGATGCTAATGGCGTCTTTTAAAGTGAATCAGGCTCTAGGAACCGATCCCCAGAAAGCTTCCCACACCAGCCCTCAAGGCACAAGCTCAAGAGTGTGCAGGGCCGGCGTGCAGTAGGAGTTCAGGCGCCCTGAGGGTTTAACACCTGAGGAACAGTGCTTCTGGCTGGGCAGGGTGTGTGAGTGATTTCATTTACCCCTAAGGGGCAGCGGTCACAGGCCTTCTCTGGAGTGTAACCAGGGAATAAGGACAGCTGTCACCCAAATGCATCTTGACTACGGAACCCTGTCACCAAAGGTTCTGCCTTCTCTCTCTCCATCTGAGACACTGAGGACGGAGAGCAGAATTTGTTCCGATGGTCCCGTGTTTGGTAGTTTTCTGTCACTGTAACAAATATCTGAGGACAAACGGTGAATGGAGGCTCTCTGGGGCTTGGAAATCTGGAGCTGAAGTTTGGCCTGTGGTCAGTCAGCCCCGCTGCACTGGGCCTGTGCAGCACATCATGGTGAGAGCACATCCCCTTCAAGGACACACCCCAAGTGACAAAGACCTTCCACTAGGCCCCACCCTTTAAAGGTGCCACCACCTCTCACTAGTAACAAATAGGGAGCCAAGCCGTCAACACATGGCTCTGGGAGGCATCACAGACCTAAACTGTCACAGTTTAACCGTGGCTTTGCCTCCGTGGTCAATGTCATCCCTGCAGAGGCTGCTGGAAAGAACCAGACTAGAAAAATGGGGCTCAGAAAGGGGGTTCCATCTGTGCTATGGGGAGGCTGCCACCCATGGTGTGTGAGTGAAGACTTTGCAGTCTGCTGCCACAGAGTCAGTCACACATGATCTGGTCATACTGGTAACACCAAACTCTAGTTTGTCATTGAGCCCTTAGAAGAGGGAGGGAGGGAGGGAGGGAGGGAGGGAGGGAGGCATTTACATCTCCCCAGGGAAGAAATTCTCGCCTTGTTCCAACCACAGCACCAGCTATGGCTGGCAAGGAGCAGACAGTGGCACAGCGAGGGACAGACTCACGGAGGGATTCATGGCTAACCATGACACCAGCCAGCCAGCCAGGAATCTAACTCTGCAAGAAAGAGGAGGGGGCTGGCAAGTGAACGGGGGGGGGGGGGGGGGGAGGGGGGAGGGCGAGGCAAACCTGTGGGCCAGGGGTTCTTCGGGAGCAAGGACTTGGGGCTGCAGCTCACGGGGCTGGCCTCCCAGGTGTACGGCATTTGCTCCTGATTTGGCTCTGTCTGTTGGCCTCCTGAAATTCTTCATTATTTTTCTGAGACTCTATATTTTCATTTTGCATTGTGGTGCCCACAAGTGATAGTCAGTCCTGGGTCTAAAGACTCCATTGCGGAGGCTGAGCACTGTGCCCAGCTCCCTCCTAGTACATACTGCATAGATATTTGTGTGCACACCAAACGTGTGTGTACCCACCATACATGGGTATATTCCCTGGAACCAGCATACCTCTCAGACTTTTCCCTGCTCCGAGACCTTTGTAATGATGTATTTATTTATTTTAGGTGCCTTGGTGTTTTGCCTGCACGTATGTCTATGTGAGGGTACCAGATGCCCTGGAACTGGTATAACAGATGGTGAGCTGCCAGGTCAGTGCTGGGAACTGAACCTGGGTCCTCTGTAAGAGCAGCCAGCGCTCCTAACTGGTGAGCCATCTCTCCAGCTCCTACTTGGTTCATTTTACCTATAAATATTTACTAAGCATCATGTGTATAATATGATGATATCATATGATATGATGTGATATGATATATGATAGTATTGAGGACAAGGACACTGGGAAAGGCAGCAGCCACATGGTCCCTGCTTTGTGGAACCTGAGGCCATGCACCCTGGCCAGCCTGGCCTTCTGGAAGTTATTTGTCCCCTTATACCACCCGTAGGCCATTGAGAACAGAGGACTCCCGCCTGACCTGGGATCTAGCTTTGTTCGCTAGAAGCCTACCCAGGGCGTTGATTGTCATTGTCGGCTTGGTTGGTAATATTCTAGAGTATCTAGTGAGTCTTAGGCAGCAGGCACAGAAGTTATAGACGCCCATCCTCTCTCTGCCTCAATGAGATGAACCTTTCAGAGATCAAGAGGCCACGATCAAAGGGTTTTTATGTCAGTCTTTCCTTCCTGCCTCAGGCTGTGGTAAGCGGCTGTGGTGCGCACATCCTGCTTCCTGCCTCTGCTGGCAGCAGGAAGCTCTTCTTCTGGGTTTTTTGTTTTTTTGTTTTTTTTAAACCATACTAGAGGCCGCGGCAAGCTCCACTGAGATACCCAGCCCTTGGTTGCTTGGTTGGTCAGTTGGTCAGTTGGTTGGTTGGTAGGTTGGCTGGCTGGTTTGTTTGTTTTGGGGGTAGCCTCAAGCTCTCTACCTTCCTATCTCAGCCTCTAGAATGCTGAGCCTAAGTCTGCACACACGCCCAACTCCGAGGCTGACTTTCCGCAGCACTGGGGCCTGAGCCCAGAGCCTTGATTGTGCTACACATCAAAGAGTCCCTAGCCCTAGTCAACTTAAACTCACTGTCCTCCTGCCTCAGTTTTCCTAGTGGATGGAACTGTTGCCTTTGTTACCAGTTTGACTCAGCAGCCAGTTTCTTAGGCCCAGGCCATTGAGAATCCTGTGGTAATGTCCCTCATCTGGTCTCAGGCACTGCCCAGAAAGTCTGGCCTACAAAACAGCCCAGCTGTCTGAACAAAGAAGCTGGTGACTTCAGAGGGCCAGGTGGAACTGCCTTCTCCTCAGACAGAAAGTGTGCGCTCAGGATGACCTGTCACAGCTGTTCCCCGACTCGAGGCATGACTGAGTTATGCCCTTCTGCTCTCGGGACCTGTGAGGTGAGCTCTACTCTGTTTCTCATCAAACAGCAGGCAGGACTATAGACATGACTCAGTGGGTGTGTGCCTGGGACACACAGCGTGAGGACCCAGCACCAGGTTAAAAAGCCAGGTGTGGTGGTGTGGACCTGCAGTCTAAGCACTGGGTCGAGAGGATCCTTTAGGCCTGCTGGTCAACCAGCCTAATCAAATCAGTAACTCTGAGTTTAGTGAGAGACGCTGCTCAAAAGATAAGGTGTAGAGTAGTTTAGGGAGATACTTGACATCAACCACTGGCCTACACAGAGAGACAGACGGACTGACAGACACACAGATGTACAGAGACAGACATATACACACAGAGAGAGACACACGCACACAGACAGACACACACATACACAGAGAGACTGATACACAAACGCACAGAGACAGAAAGAGACAGACAGATACACACACACATACACACACCATGGCAAGAAACCACATGACAGGTGGCTAGAGGGCTCCCCGTGGGCACTGGCCCTGACACCCCTGTGTCTCATCCCTGGAAGGCCGTGGGAAGCCGTGAGTGGTTTGTGTGGATAATGGTCACAGTTGTCTAATACTGTGATGTCAAAGGCTCTAGGCTCAGGATAGACACTGGAATTCCCAGAACCAACAGCTATGTTGTCTGCTGTCCCTCAGAGTCTTTAAAACTATGTCACTCCTAAGAGACTTCATAGTATAGATATAAGCATCCCTGGAGCCTCTAGCCTGACACCACCCCAGCTACCACCTCTATGGTTATGTCAGTCAAGGGCCTTTGGCACCGGAAGCTGCCTGTGCACCCAACTCCTTCAAGGATGCCAGGTGGAGCCTGCTCCTACTGTGAAGGCCTCAGGCCCTTCAGGGGACACACTGGGACTTAGTGGAGAACCACATTTGTATGCCAGGTCTGAAAGAGCATTTCTGCTCACATGAGTTCCTGAATAACAGGTCCAAGTGACTGAACATCTTGACCACATTCTGGAGATGTTGTCACATCTGGAGACGGGCCACCCTCCTGTTGCAGGCTTCCATATACAGCCTGGGCAAACACCCCACCTCAACCACTTCTTCCGCGACAGATAGCTCATGCCTCATGGGGTCTGGTGCTGGACATGTGCAATGGGCACCTCTTTGGTCCTTGGGCTCCTGTTGGCCCACAAACACAGGGCGTTGGCCAGGGCGTAGAGAATGAAGGCCTCAGTCCCTGGCTGCTAGCACTGAGTGAGGCAAAACGTCTCAGTACCAGCAAGTGGCAGATCAGTGCCACCCACAGAATGGCCAGGAAGCAGATGGAGAGGGGGGAGAGCCAGGCCCAGGCGTCCCCGTAGGGCATGCTGACCGCGACCTACTTCTCAGCTCCACTGCCCCCTACAAGGCCTTATACCACCATCACACAACCTCCGATGGATTGGCTCACTGAGTGAGTCAGTGCCCTCAAGGTCCTGCTGCCTTCTGGGAACACTACCGACTGATAACCAAACTAACATGTGGCTTCTCGGTGGACACTGGGTGTCCAAGCCCGGCAGGAGGCTTGCTGCCACCACGCTGGATTCCAGCCACAGCCAAGGCCAGGCGGTTGCCGGCTCCTGCAGAGGGACATCCGCCACATGGCCTCTCCCTCCCCTTGCCTTTCTGAGCCCTGCACACTTGACAGCCCCTCCTGTTGGCAAGTTCCAGTGCTTCTATAGTAATGGGACCCTCCCAGGACCTGTCGGCCAGCTCCAGCCCAGTCAGTCACGGTCAGGCTAAGGGTACAGCTCCATCAAAGGGAGCTCACCTGGCATGCGCAAGGCCTGAGCTAGATCCCCAATGCAGCCAAACAACCCTCATTAGAAACATCCACCGCTGCATAGCCTACCCACGTCTGTGGTCCTATCAGGCGCTCATACATAAACACGGCGCCACCTTCTCAACGGCTACAAGGACCGTCACCATGGACCCACTCCAACCCCATGACTCTCCTTGACTTTCAGACATACCTTCTCCGTACCCTGATCATATATTTCCTATATTGAGGCCCATTTCTTGGTCTGGATGCCCCACTTTCAGAGGTAATTTGGGGAGTACCCATACCTCACGCAGTTGCCTGCTTCCAGTCCATTATCCTCCACCCTCTATATAGAGGGCGCGCAGAGGTGGTCAGAGGGCTGAGGCAGGTGCAACAGTGGCTCTCTGTCCTCCTGCTCCTCCTGCCTCAATGCCTAGTCAGTCATACTGGGGACAGGGCCTCTCTGGGGCTCCAGCTCTCCCAAGACGTTTCTTCCAGCTGGCTGGCTGGCCTCAAACTCACGGCAATCCTCCTGTCTCTGCCTTCCGAGTGCTGGGCTCACAGACATGAGTTACCATCCCTTGCTCTCCCCCTTATAAAAAAAAGTGATTTATGTTTTTTTGGGGGGGGGTTATGTGCACATGAGTTCAGATCCCCCTTGGAACTGGAATGGGGGTGCACACCTTCAATCCCAGCACTCAGGCAGAGGCAGGCAGATCTCTAGGGGTTCAAAGCCAGCCTGGTCTACAGAGTGAGACCCCAACTTTTTGCCCACCCCCCTCTGCCACTGTCGTTCCCAGGTGTCCCCTCGCTGCCCTGCTTCTGTTCACGACTCAGACTGGACACCTTCAGTAACAGGCTGGCACACGGCTCAGACAGGGCATCTTTGATAACAGGCTGTAACAACTCATTTTCCAGGGCCTGTTGCTGTCTTGCTGTGTCTTAACTGACTTGGTTGGACTGATTTTAGTGAAGTCTGTTTTTCTGAGAAAGTATGCAGTCCCTGATTTCACTCCCTCAGAGGCATCCCTGAGCATGCTTGGAGTCACCCTGGGTGACAAGGTCCTAACAGGACCCTCCTTGGCCTCCCCTGGCTTCTCATATAACTGCCTGTCTTTGTTGGACCCCCACGCGTTGGTTCCAGGGACGATGGATTGGTCTCCTGGCACAGAAACCGGTCCTCAGATGATCTAATTAAACTCAGGCCCCCTTCCTGGGGGTCCTCTTTGAGGTCAGTCTTTGAGGGTTGTTATAGTCCCTTGAGGGTTCCCCTCAATTATTTGGTTTTGTTGTTTTTGTTTTGTTTAAGTTTTAGTGCACGCAAGCATGTGTGTGTGTGTATGTGTGTGTGTGTGTGTCCTCTCAAGTGTGCACATGTCTGCAGAGACCAGAAGAAGGCATTGATCCCCTGGAACTGGAGTTACAGTCCATTGTGAACCCCCCCCCAACCTAGGTACTAAAAACTGAACTCAGGCCCTCTGGAAGATTAGTCAGTGCTCTTAACCACTGAGCCATCTCTCCAGCCCCATTGTCTCTTTCCGGTCTGTAAATGTCTAGCTGGCTGTGTCTTAGCTTGCTTCCCCCATCCTGGAGCTATTTATAGCAGCCTCCTCTTAATTAGTTGCTATTATCTGCCCCTTAATCGCTTGCTACTGAGATTCTCAACCCTTGAACCTGAGCAGTGCCTCTCAGTCCCATAGGAAGTGAGTTCCCTTGGGAGCACTAGCTCTCCCTGCTGTCTCTAGTCAGACTTCTGCACAGCTGCTCTGCATCCGGGGCAGGGCCAGCTGCTGCTCTCTCCACACCCCTGCCTTGTGAACTGGGCTATGAGTGGGGCAGCCCCCTCCCGGCAGGGAGCCTCTATTGGCAAACAGGAGTCAAGGCAGCCAGGTACCTGTGACTGTCCCTGAGGCAGATCTTCCAAGGCTGCGGGAGGAAGACAGTCTCAGGTCCCCAGCTGCTCTTTCCTGGGATGACATTTTTAGATTTCAGAGCTGGGGATGAGACATGCTCGTGTTAGCAGCCTGCCTTTCCTGGGGAGAGAGGGAGGCTGTGCTCTGAGCCTCCTCTACCATCATGCAGAACCCTGAGAGGGAGGGGAGGGCGGCTCATCCGAGATTCAGCAGGTGTTTGGTTTGGTTGGTGGCTTGCTTCTTTGTCTTAGTAGGCATTTCTCTGTTCCATGTGTCCTTCTTTAGGACAGTTCCCAAAGATTCTGGGTGACTTTGTTTGGTCAAACATTTTTCACTAGCTATAGCTGTTTTCTCTGACGCCTTGCCTGTCCTCATCACTGCCTCTGAATATTCAATATAACACCGAAGACTAACAAAGCTTCCATGGCTATGGGTGCGCTGTCTCCCAGGAAGGTAGGTGGGTCTAACCAGACAGTATTGTTCGCCTTGTGGACAGCAAAAAGGTCAAAGCCACATCAGCTTTTGTCCCTGAATGGCTGTGGCAAACCCAACTGGAGGTCCAGGACCGTGGCCAGAGGTAGGAGCTGCCCCATGTGTGCTTGGCAAGGCAGGATTCCCCACAGCAAGTCAGGATGCTTAAGGGCAGCTGGGCCCCAAAAGATGTCCCCATTCGAATACCTGGACCCCCGGGAAGGATTCCTTATCTGGAAAAACGGTTGCTGGGTGCCGGGACCACAGGTGTGTGCCAGCGTGCCTGGCCGTGCCTGGCCGTGCCTCGGCCTTCTCTGGGACTCTCTGCCCTCTCCTCTTATATTCTCGCATGTGCAGGCAGATGTAATTATACCGAGGATCTGGAAGGGAAAGTCTCACTTGAAACTATCTGAGTGAGCCCGAGAGAAAAGGACAGCTCTTTTTCAAGAGGCACTAGAGGTCATGTGTGGTGGTGCACACCTTTAATCCCAACACTTGGGAGGCAGAGGCAGGTGGATCTCCATGAATTCAAGGCCAACCTGGTCTACACGGCCAGTCTCCAGGCCAGCCAGTGCTAGCCTGTCTCAAACAATAGCAATGTGTGTAGGTGGGGGAATATAAGTAGCTCTGTGGGAGGAGCAAGCCAGGACACAGGCCTGCTAGACATTTACAGGAAGGAAGGAGACACCTGGGAGCTGAGAATGGCTCAGGGGTTAAGAGCATGTGCTAGCCTTCCAGAGGACCCGAGTTCTAGGTTAGCCAGGGCTATGTAGAGGGCCAGGAGGTTAAGACCAGAAGGCTGGCACAACAGCTCAGTGGGTAAGGTGCTTACCACACAAGTCGGACCATCTGAGTTTGATCCCTAGGACTCACTTCAGAAGAAGAACACTGACTCCCACAAGCTGCTCTCTGACCTCCATCTGTGTGCCACTGGTGTGCAACACCCTCCCACACCCTCATCACCCACATACACACCCATATACCCCCACATCCATTTACTCCCCATATATCTCCATATACCCACTGACACATTCATACACCTCACACACACATATCTACCCACACATGAATGTATCCACATGTACACACGTGAACCCCCCCAACCATGTATATCCCATACCCATACACCCCCCCATATGCATGTGCATGCACAGATACACAAAAAGGAAAAAGGGAGAGACACCCAGAAGAGAAGTTCAGAGGCATAGCTGGACTTGTTGGCACACACCTGTAGTCCCAGTCCCAGGAGGCTAAAGCAAGAAAATGAGAGTTCAAGGTTGGTCTGGGCTACATAGCCAGACCTTGCCAGTGTGATGAGGCCACAAGCCAAGGGATGCCTGTTTAGACTGCTGTAACAACATGCCCAGAAATTTCGAATCAACAGAATTTAATGCTCAGGTCTAGAGGCTGGGATGTGCAGGACCCAGACACCAGCAGACTCTCCACGTGAGGAAAACGTGCCCTCAGCCCCACAGATGGTGCCTTTTGGCAATAAGAAATCTCTCTCGGGTTTAAGTCCCAAAGTCTAGGCCTCCTGTATATGTTATAATACATTGTACTGGGGATTAGATTTCCACATTCAGAGAGAGACAGGAGCATTCAGACCCTGGTTCTAGGGCAAGAACCACAGGAGCAGAAGAGACAAAAAGTACCTGTGGGGCAGGAGAGATGGCTCAGTGCCCACCAGTGCCCACACTAGTGACCATAACTTCAGGCCCCAGGGATCCTACACTCACTTCTGGCCTCCATGGGTACACCACACACACACACACACACACACACACAATTTAAAAAAAAACAAAGACTGGATGCTCTCTGGCCCTGGCAACCCCTCAGAACCTCTGCTGTTTTAAGCCTCAGTGTGTAGTAACTTGTTATATTATCCTCAGGAAATTAGTATTACATGTATAGACATACCTGTGTGAGGATGTGTGTACACACTAAAGGGTATGTGCACTGTGTGTGCATGTTTGTGGGAGCCCGAGTCTGATGTCAGGGTCCTCCTCAGTAGCACTCCACATTATTATTTTGAAAGTACTGAGGATCGAACCTAAGGCCTCGTGCATGTAGGGCACCTGCCTCTGAGCTCCTAAGGCCTCCTGCATGTAGGGCACCTGCCGCTGAGCTCCTAAGGCCTCCTGCATGTAGGGCACCTGCCGCTGAGCTCCTAAGGCCTCCTGCATGTAGGGCACCTGCCGCTGAGCTCCTAAGGCCTCGTGCATGTAGGGCACCTGCCGCTGAGCTCCTAAGGCTTCCTGCATGTAGGGCACCTGCCGCTGAGCTCCTAAGGCTTCCTGCATGTAGGGCACCTGCCGCTGAGCTCCTAAGGCCTCCTGCATGTAGGGCACCTGCCGCTGAGCTCCTAAGGCTTCCTGCATGTAAGGCACCTGCCGCTGAGCTCCTAAGGCCTCCTGCATGTAGGGCACCTGCCGCTGAGCTCCTAAGGCCTCGTGCATGTAGGGCACCTGCCGCTGAGCTCCTAAGGCCTCGTGCATGTAGGGCACCTGCCGCTGAGCTCCAGCATATCCCTGGCACATATGAGCAGTGGGGAGTTATACGTATGTGACATGGTGATGATGATCTTACATAGTTTATATGAGACAAGTAAACTACAGTGGGCTGGTCGCTCCTGCTTCCTGGAGTCCAGGTCTTTGTACCTGAGGCTCTTTGCTCAGGAATGACCAGTTTCTTGCTGTAGTCAATCTCTCTCTTCAGCTCTCAGCCTGTGAAGATCTCTCTGTACCCCTTCCCCAAAGTCCTGGCACCTGAATTAGACAGGTAGCCCCTTCCCAAAGCCCTGGCACGTGAATTAGACAGGTGTCCCCCTTCCCAAAGCCCTGGCACCTGAATTAGACAGGTGGCCCCCTTCTCAAAGCCCTGGCACCCGAATTAGACAGGTGTCCCCCTTCCCAGAGCCCAGGCACCTGAATTCGACAGGTGTCCCCCTTCCCAGAGCCCTGGCACCTGAATTAGACAGGTGTCCCCCTTCCCAGAGCCCAGGCACCTGAATTCGACAGGTGTCCCCCTTCCCAGAGCCCAGCACCTGGATTAGACAGGTGTCCCCCTTCCCAGAGCCCAGGCACCTGGATTAGACAGTGTCCCCCTTCCCAGAGCCCAGGCACCTGGATTAGACAGGTGTCCCTCTTCCCAGAGCCCAGGCACCTGGATTAGATAGGTGTCCCCCCCCACTTCCCAGAGCTTGACTTAGGTCCTGCTGGCTGCTTTCTGCTGTCTCCATCCCAGTTGGCCCTGAGCATGTGTTCCATTACAGCCATCTGCCTGATTTCTCTCAGATCTTGCAATTTGCAGCTGGTCACACCAGCTTTCCACATTCAGCACACAGCACCTCTGCCCACCTGGGCAGTCGTAGGATGAGAGGACAGGCCCTGGCACCAGGGGTGATGCCCAAGGCCACAGACCTGACATTGAGTTTCCTAGGATTCAAGCCCACCACGTCCTACCCAGCAGCAAGATTTCCAAGTTGTCATTAATTCGGATCCCCACACACATGATTCTTCCAGAGAAAGCCACTCAGACGGACAATCTGGCCCTTTGTGGAAGCTGTGGGAGTCTTCCTGCCCATAGAAGCCAGCCTCACATCAGTGGCTGTCTCAGAACCATGAGCTCAAGAAATTAAGGATTCTGGAGGCATGCTCGGAATCTCTGGGCCCAGCAATTAATTCCATGGAGATTAAAGGATTGTTGTGTTTCTGATACATTATTATGCGGAGTGGGCTTGCTGTGGATTTCAAAACTTGAACCAGAAGCCTCATTAACTGGGACCTTTTATCTGTGTGCAATTTCTAGAAGAGATGGGTTAGGAAGTGAGCTGGTGCCTCCCCCAGCCACATGCCAGGGGTGTCCTGATGCGCACCCAGCCTGCGTTCTCTTCTGAGGATGATGTGGCCATTGGGCGGCTTCCTCTAGCTTTACAGGTGACACCCAGCTCCATCTGCCCCCAGGCCTCTTCCCTTCTCTGTGGTAGCTCCACCTCCCTGATAGTGGCCATCACTGTGCGGAACAGTGAGCCCCAGAGATGGCCTTTGGAGCCACTGCATCTGGGGAGCTGGAAGACCAGAGGGGACAGGTTTGGATTTCTGTGAAGCCAACCAAGGGCTGGAGCCAGCATGGCTGCATTCTGTTGCCCATGGTGAACAGGCTCTGGCCTCGCCAGCGTCAGCCCCCCTCCTGGGGTCTATCTGGAAATGTAGGGGCTCCCTTAGAGCTTCCGTCCTGGCTGCTCCCCTTCTGGGAGGCATCTCCAGAGGCCACATCCAATGCTGGCTGGACTACCTTGACGTTAGCTTGGAAGCTTCTAGCATTTCAGCAGCTCCTGTGCTTTATCACCTGGGTTTAAATGCCCAGCACTAGTGCACACAGCTGCTGCCAGGCCTGTGCCCACCAGCCCAGGTGGCCCTAGACCAGGAGCCAGGTGGCTGCTCTTCCCACCCCTTCTATAGAGTGGTTTTCTCAGAACTGTTCATTTTCCTCTAGAAACTTTGGACACAGAACAGGATCTGGGTCAGGGTTCCAGGCATCACTAAGAAAAGTATCCCCTGAGGGAGAGTGCCCCAGGGAGTGCTGTCCCCAGGGAGTGCTGTCCCCAGGGAGTGCTGTCCCCAGGCTTCCTTCCTCCAGGTTTACTTTCCCTCAGCCCTCCATCCAACAGCATCCTGCCTCCCACAGCCCAGGGTGGCCAGTGCTGCTTCTCCACACAGCTCTGGCTCTTTAAAAACAAAACAAAACAAAATAAAACAACAACAACAAAAAAAAAAAAAAAAAAAAAAAAAAAAAAAAAACAGAGCAAGCCAGGCAGTGGTGGCACACACCTTTAATCCCAGCACTTGGGAGGCAGAAGCAGGCAGATTTCTGAGTTCGAAGCCAGCCTGGTCTACAGAGTGAGTTCCAGGACAGCCAGGGCTACACAGAGAAACCCTGTCTCGGAAAACCAAAAAGAAAAAGAAAGAAAGAAAGAAAAAAAGAAAAAGGAAGGAAGGAAGAGAGAGAGAGAGAGGGAGGGAGAGAGAGAGAGAAAGAAAGAAAGAAAAGAAAGAAAAGAAAGAGAGAGAGAAAGAAAGAAAGAAAGAGAGAGAGAGAGAAAGAAAGAGAGAGAGAGAGAAAGAAAGAAAGAAAGAAAGAAAGAAAGAAAGAAAGAAAGAAAGAAAGAAAGAAAGAAAGAAAGAAAGAAAAGGAAGGACTGATCGATGATCGATGTGGGGAAACTGAGCCCTCGCTGCTCCCTGGCAGGAAAGTACGAGAACAGCCTTGGCCTCGTGACACTCTCGCCTTGGCCTTGTGACAACTCCATGCCTGGGTGTGCACCCCCCAAACACTGAACACAGGGCCTCACAGAAGTCAGGCATGCTGACTGCTGGAGCTCTGGATCACACGGTGTTGGCATGATACATACCTCATAAAAGCCAAAACGAGGGGCAAGCTCAGTGTCCACCCACAGATGGATGGAGAGCCGAGGTGTATCTCATACCCACGCGGTGGACCATCACTCAGCCGGAAAGAGAGACATTCCCACTCACACTGCAGCATGCGTGAACCATGGGCATGTTCTGAGCAAAACAAGCCAGACTGAAGATAAGTGCTGTGCAAGTCTGCATCCCGGCTCCCAGTAACGTGTGGATAGTGTCAGCAGCACACCGGAGATGACCAAGACAAGGAAGCAAGGAGCCTAATGTGACCCGGCCAGTGGCAGGGCCAGGATTCAACTGGCAGCCATTGACTTGGGGGCTGGCTGCCTCGCTGTGCTTGTGCTGAAATCCTGTTCAGAGCTGCTGCCAGGGGACAGCAAACAGGCTCCAGATGGCTGTTCCCCACTCGCCAGGCTGGGCTCCACTTGAAACCCCCAGCCAGTTTCTAAATGTGTCCCAGCCGACTGAGCTGGGGATGTCTGGGGCTCCCCTGCTGGGGCGGTGGGGACAAGAGAGGCCCTGGCCACACAGTCTGGGACAGTCATAGGGTTTGTCTCAGCCCTGGCGTCATCTCTCCTAAAGCCCAGGCATGGACCCCGGGCCCTCACACATGAGGCTTGTTGTAACCCCTCCCACAACACAGATGGAGCTTCAAATAGCACTTTTAAATATTTTTTAAATTTGTTTTTGATTTATTTTTATTTTATGTGTGTGAGTGTTCTCTCTCTCTCTCTCTCTCTCTCTCTCTCTCTCTCTGTGTGTGTGTGTGTGTATACTGTGTACATTCAGTGACCACAGAGGCCATCAGATTCCCCTAGGACTAGTTATAGATGGCTGTGAGCCACCATGTGGGTGCTGGGACTCAAACCCTGGTCCTCTGGAAGAGCAACCAGAGCTCTTAATGACTGGGCCACCTCTCTAGGCCCCTTAAATTTATTTATTTGGTTTATTTGTTATTGTTGTTTGTTTTTTTGTTTTGATTTTTGAGACAGGGGTTCTCTGTGTAGAACTTGCTCTGTAGACGAGGCTGGCCTCTAACCTCAAACTCGGAGATCTGCCTCTGTCTCTGCCTAAGCCTCTGCAGTGCTGGTATTAAAGGCATGTGCCACCACCGCCTAGCTACATTGAATATTTTAAATTAACATGCAGAGCACTGGGCTTCACCTGACGTTACCACGCATGTCTCGTTTACCTTGTATTTGCTGGTTCTCTCGCTCTCCCCCAGAGCCCCCTTCTTCTCTCCTGTCCTGTGGATTTCTAGCCAGATCTGCAGCACAGGCTGCATGTGATGTCCGTCTTTCAGGCTTAGTTCGCTCCTCGTGTCGAGCCTGCAATGCCTTACCTTTGTTCTTTATTGATTAGGAGAACTGCATATCAGAAGCTCTTCCCTCACCCACAGGTGCGCTTCCAGGCTGGCCCCGCAGCTCGGAGGACAGAGGCGGGGATCACGGATAGAGGCAGCACCTGCTGGGGAGTCTCTGGGTCATAGGAGGGCTCAGCCTTTAGTTTTCTGAGGATCCTCCTCATTGGTTCACACACTTGCTCCGGTTCCCTCCAGCCCTGGGCAGGGGTCCCCGCCACACCCAGTCCGCAGTCCGTCCTCAGCAGCACTTCTTGGTCATCCTAGTCTCCAGCTTCGGAGGCTGGAAGGCTGAAATCCAGGGATGGGCTGCCTGCTTCTTCTTGAGTGTGGGAAAGCAACTACTCTCTCTACTTTCCTGGGTTCTGCTGGTCCTGGCCATCTTCCTCCTGTCTTCTTGGGACTCTTCTCTCCAGTCCTGTGCCCCATGTTTAGGGCCAATCACAAAGAAGGAAGGAGCCACTTGCCCAGTCTCACAGCAGATCACTTCTGGTTAGTCTTAATTACCCCAACCCAAACCTTTGGATGCCTCTCAGAACAGTGTCAGGTTTCCTGAAACTCCTACTGCCCAGGACCGAGCCTCTCGGCCCCTCCCTCCACTTCATCAACTCCAAAAGGAAGGAAAAGAGTTCCAGGGCTTCAGTGAGTTCAAGGCATGACCTGTGTGTGTGTGCGCGTGTGCTCACGTGTGTCCATCCGAGGGGCATGGAGGGGCATCTTACGTTTGAAAACTGTCTGGAATCTGCTTCCTACAATGGGTTCTGATCACAGACCATCATTAAGTATGATGGCTTACAGGAGCAGGAAGACATCCTGAGCCAGCCCAGTGGGGACTGTCTTCCCAGCACATTGGAGGCAGAGGAAAGAGAATCAGGAGTTCAAGGTTAGCCTAAGCAATATAAGAAATTCCTGTCAAAACCAGACAAACAAGGCTGGCATGGATCTCTGGAAGTTCTGGAGACCAGAAGCATGAAATTAGGACTGACTGTTTTCCCTCTGAAAGCCATGGGGGAGAATTCTTCTGAGCTTCTAGAAGTTTCTTCTAGCTCCAAGTGTCCCTGCTCTGTGGTTTCATTACATAAACTCCTGCTTCCCTCTTCCACACCCCACCCCCATCTAGGCCTTGCTGTATAGCCCGCTCTCCACATGAACTCCTGATCTTCCTGCTTCAGCCTCCTTTGGGCTGGTTCACAGATATGCACTGTCAGGTCCCGTGTCTTAGTCGGAGTTTCTATTCCTTCACAAACATCATGACCAAGAAGCAAGTTGGGGAGGAAAGGCTTTATTCAGCTTACAGTTCTGCATTGCTGTTCATCACAAAAGGAAGTCAGGACTAGCACTCAGGCAGGTTAGGAAGCAGGAGCTGATGCAGAGGCTTGGAGGGATGTTCCTTACTGGCTTGCTTCCCCTGGCTTGCTCAGCCTGCTCTCTTACAGAACCAAAGACTACCAGCCCAGGGATGGCACCACCCACAAGGGGCCTTCCCCCCTTGATAACTAATTGAGAAAATGCCCCACAGCTGGATCTCATGGAGGCACCTCCCCAACTGAAGCTCCTTTCTCTGTGATAACTCCAGCCTGTGTCAAGCTGACACACAAAACCAGCCAGTACGCCCCACTACCCCATCTTCAAACCCTAGTTATATCTGCTAAGACCCTTTACCAGAATAAAGTCACAGTGGCAGTATCTTACTGGGCTCTATCCCACCTACCACACCTCCCCCACCCAAGCACCATCACCCCCTGGTACACGGGGTGGGTCATCTTCCACTGGTTTCCAGACTTCCAACCCTGATAGACAGGAAAACTGATCCATGCTCCATGCCACATAGTCTCACAGTGACTCTCAGGACCCCAAGAAACAGCCCTGACTCCCCTGCCAAGGCCTCCCGGCCCGTCTTCCACACCTGGCTCCTTTTCACCTCTTTTGCAAATGGAACCCATGTTATAGCAGGTGCCAGTTCCATACTGTTTGTTTGTTTGGTTGGTTGGTTGGTTTGCTTTGTTGAGACAGGGTTTCTCTGTGTAGCCCTGGCTGTCCTGGAACTCACTCTGTAGACCAGGCTGGCCTCAAACTCAGAAATCTGCCTGCCTCTGCCTCCCGAGTGCCAGAATTACATTTTTGCTATGTTTGGGGGGGGGGGGGTTCCTATTTTGTGAGCCTGTATCTTAAGCATACACTGGAGAGGCATGAGTCTATTTTTAACTTTAAAAAAAAAGTTTTTTAAATCAATACCCAAGGGATCAGATGCTAGGGTTTATGTGTGGTACCACGGAGCTACACCTCAGTCTAAACTTAAATTCTTCTTTTTATCATTAGATATTTGCTTTATTTACATTTCAAATGTTATCCCCATTCCTCATTACCCCTCCAAAAAACCCTCCATCCCATCCCCCTCCCCCTACTTACCAACCCCTCCCCCCACTTTCCTGACCTGGCATTCCCCTACACTGGGGCATCGAGCCTTCACCGCACAATTGGCCTCTCCTCTCATTGATGTCCAAAAAGACCATCCTCTGCTACTTATGTAGCTGGAGTCATGGGTCCCTCCCGTGTGTACTCTGGTTGGTGGTTTAGTCCCTGGTAGCTCTGGGGGTACTGGTTGGTACATATTGCTCCTCCTGCAGGGCTGCAAACCTCTTCAGCTCCTTGGGACCTCTCTCTAGCTGCTCCATTGGGCACCCTATGCTCAGTCTACTGGTTGGCTGTGAGCCATGGATATTTTGATCCACCTTCTAAAAAGGATCAAAGTATCCACACTTTGGTCTTCCTTCTTCTTGAGCTTCATGTAGTCTGTGAATTGTATCTTGGGTATTCTGAGCTTCTGGGCTAATATCCACTTATCAGTGAGTGCATACCATGTGTGTTCTTTTGTGACTGGGTTACCTCACTCAGGATGATATTTTCTAGTTCCATGCATTTACCTAAGAATTTCATTAATTCATTGTTTTTAATAGCTGAGTAGTATTCCATTGTGTAAATGTACCACATTTTCTGTATCCATTCCTCTGTTGAGGGACATCTGGGTTGTTTCCAGCTTCTGGCTGTTATAAATAGGGCTGCTATGAACATAGTGGAGCAAGTGTCCTTATTACATGTTGGAGCATCTTCTGGGTATATGCCCAGGAGTGGTATAGCTGGGTTCTCGGGTAGTGCTATGTCCAATTTTCTGAGGAACTGCAAAACTGATTTCCAGAGTGGTTGTACCAGCTTACAATCCCAACAGCAATGGAAGAGTGTTCCTCTTTCTCCACATCCTCTCCAGCATCTACTGTCCCCTGAGTTTTTGATCTTAGCCATTCTGACTGGTGTGAGGTGGAATCTCAGGGTTGATTTGATTTGCATTTCCCTGATGATTAAGGATGTTGAACATTTCTTTAGGTCTAAACTTAAATTCTTAATTACAATGTAAGGTATGTCACAAGTAACAAATTGGAAACAAAATATTGGCACAGCCATAATATCCGAGGGGACATCAGCGCACTCCCCTCAGATGTCCCGTCTTCATGTGAACTGACAGGGAGTGTGAGGCAGCCACTAGCACAAAAATTGTGGCAACCCCTGCCCTGGGCTGAGGCGGCCTCGGTCCGATCTCACGGGTGACTATGAAGGGCGTCATTCAGCACAGATTAGAAATAGAAGCAGCTTTGATTTCAAAGAACAAACAGAAGCCAGAAGAAGGAAGCTTTTCACTGTTTTGGGCAGGAACACGGGTCCTCAAGCGGAGCCCTGAGGCAGCATTAAGGCAGGGTGGACGGGTTGCTGGGGATTCAGGCAGGGTGGACGGGTTGCTGGGGATTCAGCTTCTTGCATTTGTAAAACCCGCTCCGTATTATGTTGACGTCATGCTTACCATGAGGAGGTTCTAAGCAGCTGCTGAAGGTTGACTGGGAAAGGAGCGAATCCAGCCAAGAGGGTGTCTTACTCCTGAGGACTCCCCTCAGAACAGGCTGGTCAGGAGACAAGCTGGAGCAAGAGGGGGGAGCACTCAGGCCTGAGGGGAGGAGCAAGAAGGAGCAGAGAGCACTGCACTGGGCCTGCCATGCACAAGGCCCTGGGTTCAAGTCAAAATACCCAGTGAAGGCTTCCCTCTGACATCGTGCCAGGTGTGGTGGCAGACACCCTCCTCAGCTGTCTGGAAGGCCTACATAGTGATGTCTAGGCCAGCCAGGGCTAACATAATAAAGCCCTGTCTTTTAATAATAATGATAAGGAGGAGGAGGAGGAGGAGGAGGAGGAGGAGGAGGAGGAGGAGGAGGAGGAGGAGGAGGAGAAGGAGAAGGAGAAGGAGAAGGAGAAGGAGAAGGAGAAGGAGAAGGAGAAGGAGAAGGAGAAGGAGAAGAGAAGAAGAAGAAGAAGAAGAAGAAGAAGAAGAAGAAGAAGAAGAAGAAGAAGAAGAAGAAGAAGAAGAAGAAGAAGGATTAAAACCAACCAAACTGAAAAACCCAAAATTCTGCACCATCCCTGATCAGAAAGAAAGAACGCCCTCATCGATTTACTTTAGGTCTCCTACTGCATAAACACCGTGCTTCGTTACCAGAGCAATGCTCTTTAAAAAAATTTATGCGCTTAAGAGTTTTTGTTTTGTTTTAGTGGTTTTTGTTTGTTTGTTTGCTTGTGTGTGTGTGTGTGTGTGTGTGTGTGTGTGTGTGTGTGTGTGTGTATACCACATGCATGCGGTGTCCTCTAAGGCCTGAAGAGGGCATCAGATCCCCAGGAACTGGAGTTGGAGATGGTTGTGCGCCGGCTGGGAATCAAATCTTCCTCTGGGAGCACAAGCGCTGTTAGCAGGTGAGCCCCATCTCCAGCCTCCGCCCTAGACAGACCTTTCCAGTACTGATTCTCCAGCATTTTAAAAGGAGCTTGACTCGTTCTAGAAAGTCATATTTAACAGGAAGTCTCCCCGTGTACTGGAAGCTCTCCTGTACGCTGCCTGGCATGCAGGAGCCCCGTCCCACCCCTTCACCCAGAACAGACATTGCTGACTAGTCAGAGAACACCTTCCGACTTTCTAAAGACCATTTCTCTCTCTGTTTTCAAAGGCATTTTCTGGGAAGAGGTCAGAGGTAGAGCAGAGCAGACGGCTGACGATTCTGCCTGAGCATCAGAAAGCCAACGCTCCACCTAGTGGTGGGGTTTGCTAATTGCAGGCAGAGAGCTCGCTTCCAAGTCTGGTTTGTAAGTGCCACAGTGTGGTGGTTTGTATCTAATTCCAGGGCTCTCGGGGTTGAGGCAAGAGGATAGAGCGTTTCAGGCCAGCCTAGACTAGGCTGAGTTTTCCTTGCTTTGGCTAGAAAATATCGACTGGCCAATAGATGTACCTTAGGGAACAGTGGTTAGGAACCTCAGATTCCTGCTCAGTGTTCTCCCCGGCCCCACCCACAAGGGCTGGCCTTTTTTTTTTTTTTTAAAGATTTATTATCATATGTAAGTACACTGATGCTGTCTTCAGACACTCCAGAAGAGGGCGTCAGATCTCATTACGGATGGTTGTGAGCCACCATGTGGTTGCTGGGATTTGAACTCAGGACCTCTGGAAGAGCAGTCAAGCAGACAGTGCTCTTTCTTTTTTCCTCCTCCTCCTCCTCCTCTTCTTCTTTTTCCTTCTCCTCCTCTTCCTCCTCCTCCTCTCCTCCTTCTCCTCCTTCTTCTTGGATTTACTGATTTATTTTATGCCTATGAGTACACCACCATTGCTCTCTTCAGATACACCAGAAGAGGGCACCAGACCACATTATAGATAGTTGTGAACCACCATGTGGTTGCTGGGAATTGAACTCAGGGCCTCTGGAAGAACAGTCAGTGCTTTTAACTGCTGAGACATCTCACCAGCCCCAGGGCTGGCCTTTTTCTGTGCCAGTTTCTCACTCTATACACTATGAGCAACATACTTTGAGCCCTGTGTGGGTAGTATTTCCTGAGCACCTTGGACCCTAGAGCACCTTGGACCCTGTGTCTTATCTAAATGTTACTTGTAAACAAGTAAGACTACTGAGGCTCAGAGAGGGAAAGCACTTTGACACAGGCCACACAGCAAAGAGAGCACAGATAAAACATAACCCTTCTCTTTAACCAAGAGGATCCCAGGCTGTCATCTATGCTGAGTTCCTCCCTAGTCACAAGCCACCTTTCTTGCTGGAATAGTCTATGGCAGGTCAGCTGTGCCTGGGCACATTCCGCCAGGGCTGGCGGTAAGCTGCACAGATAACTAACTAGTCGTTGCTGATGGGGAAGGGGTAGGGATGGGCACAGTACAGGGTCTTGGGGCTAAATCCAGGCTGAGACCGGCCTGGCTACCAGCCCAGCTAGTGTCCAAGCCTGGAGCAGCTAGCAGCACAGTGGGCTGTGGCCTGCTACTCCCTGGCCTCCCTCTCCGGCACCCCCCACCCCACCCCACCCCACCCCACCCCCATCCCAGGGCTGTGACCGAGCAGCAGTACCAGCTAAGGCTCCAGCCCGTACGGTGGAAAGCCGACTGCTCTGCTTTGGCTCTCCCGTCCCCTCCACTGTATCTTCCTCTGGACTTAATGTTCAGTCTTCATCTCTCTCCCTCTGTCCTTCATGTCTGTCTCTGTCTCTGACCTCTCCCGTGTCCTTCATGTCTGTCTCTGTCTCTGTCTCTGACCTCTCCTGTGTCCTTCATGTCTGTCTGTCTGTCTCCATGTTCTGTCTGGTCTGTCTCCTCCCCCTTCCTCTGGCTTCCTCCCACTCTCTTCCTCTTCCCCCCTCCCTGGATCCAGGAGAAGGTCCGGTTCTATTTCTCCAACAGACTTGTGGTAGGAGAGAAGCCGTGGGTGGGCTCTTGGGGACACGCCCTTTCGTTCGTCCACTGTCCCTCTCTCCCCCTGCTTCCAAATAGACTCTACCCAGATGAGTCCTGAGTTCTGGGAGCCACAGGTCAGGCCTGCTGGGGACCTGGGGAAGGCAAAGCCCTGCCTGCCCCATCAGTCCCAGAGCCCTCCATGGCTGCTGTCACTGGCCACCAAAGCCCCATAGTGATCTCTCTCTCTCTCTCTCTCTCTCTCTCTCTCTCTCTCTCTCTCTCTCACACACACACACACACACACACACACACACAGAGAGAGAGAGAGAGAGCACTTGTACCAGCACAAGGGCAAAAAAAAAAATAATAACTAAAACACAAAAACAGGTTGGATGCAGTGGTGAGCTGAGGGGAGGAGGCAGGAGCATGGCTGGAGGCAGGAGCATGGCTGGAGGCAGGAGCATGGCTGGAGGCAGGAGCATGGCTGGAGGAAGCTCCAGGGCCAGCCAGCTTGGAGTTCTTGGCAGGACAGAAACAGGGAGACCTACCTCACAAGATAAGATGGAGGGCAAGAGCAGACTGTGACCTCCACACGCAGTGTGGCACACAGGCAACCGTGGACAAGCACTAATAAGTTATTCTTATTTAAAAATTTCTCCAGGAAAATAGCTCTATATCTAAACACTTTGATCTGCCATCTCTAGTTCTAGCTCTATATCCGTCTATATACACAGAAAGACACACACACACACACACACACACACTCACACACACACACACTGGGTGGATGCAGGGCTTTGCTCTCTCCTAGTTGTATCTTCTGCCATTGGTGTTTGGGGACCAGGTCTCACTGCGTACCTGATCTCACACTCACGATCATGTGCCTCCAGCCTCCTGAGTCCTGAACGTTTGACTCGGGAGCATCTGCCACGTTGCGGCGTGGCTTCCTGTGAGCAGGTCAGTCAGCCCTGCCTTTGACAGTAACATTGTTTTATTGGTAGAAAGATAGTGTGCTAAGAGATAGAAACGCAGAGGGGGTTCACAGGTAGCGGGCTTGCTCTCCTTGCTGAGGTAGGAGTTATGTTTGCTCAAGCCTGTCAGCATGGAATTGCCTAAGCCAGCCCCACCGGACACCCATCACCATGTCCACTGTGTTATTGCCCTGCCTTTGATCACAAGACCAGTGCCCCATCCACAGGCGTGGCTAATCACGTGCCTTGCATTTCACACCTTGGAGGCTGTGCTCTGCAGAATTGCCGGCCCTTCAATGCACCCCCCTCCCCCAAGAGAAATCTGGCAGACCTGCCCAGGTCTGCCTCCAGAGAGGGTCGTTTCCGGTCTGTACCTCTGCGGCTTCTGCACTCCACAGTAATCCCCTCGTGACTGAATCCCCCCTCTGCGCATGTGCGGGTTGACCGTCCTGTGTGTGCGGCGGTCCCGGTCCCTCGGCTGCCTCCATCACTTCCTGCTCACCTCCTCTTTTGTTGTGGTGCTGGGCTAGAACCTGGGTCTCCTGCATGCCACCATGGCCCTCACCAAAGGCTGGCTGTTTGAGCCAGGGTCTCATTGTGTAATCCACTCTGATTTTAAACTCAAAACAGTCCTCCTGTTTCTACTTCCTAGGCTCAGGAAGCAAAGACCTCTGCCCCTTGCCAGCGTTACCTTTTGTTTGAGACGGAGAAGGCCTCAGGGCCACTCGGGGCCACCTAGGACCAACATGGCAGCCAGCAGTTCAGCGCTGTCTGGTGTGAGCACCGCCTCTCGCCTGCCCTGTAGCCTTCCATATTCAGCTACCGTCAGGAGCCACAGCCTGCATTTGAACTGCATCCAGCCAAGGGGTCCTGGCTTCACTGGAGCAGGGGTGCACACACCTTTCCACCCTGCAGAACACATCTCTAGGCTCCTGGGCTGCCTCTGACTAGCCCTGCTAGCATCAATCCAGGATTTAAAACAGATGGAATCTCAGCTAATGCCCCTTCGTCCCAACTTCAAATATCATTAGCTATCTCAGTACTCACTTGGTTAATTACTATTATTTATAAATACATACTCATGCTGTACGGGTGCACAAAAAGCTCTTCTCTGCTTAAAAAACGACATAATGAGACCTTCTCAGTCCATTCTTACAGACAGAGTGGGGTAAAAAGAGAAATGGAGTAGGGAGCCCTAGGGAGACAGGGGGCAGGGGGGAGGGGAACGGGGAGCAGGGAGGCAGGGGGAAGGGGGCAGGAGGGCAGGGGCCAGGGGAGCAGGGGGTAGGGGTTAGAGGGGAGGGGGAGGGGCTGGGGGAGGGGGGAGAGGGGCTGGGGAATAGGGGGAGGGGGGAGGGGCAGGAGGCAGGTGGGCATGGTGGGAGGCAGACCCATGGAGGACTTGGGCAGAGGGAAAGACACAGAGGAGATGAAGGAAGTGACATTGTTAGGATGACCTCTCTAAGCCATCCCTTCATAGTTAAAAAGAATCAGTCACCAGAAGTTCCAAGTCCTCCTGTTACGCCCATCTTCCAGATAGAGAAACTGAGGCTGGAAACTGCTCTGTAGATGACTGAGAGTCCCCCCTCCATTTTTGTGCCCTGTCACACAAGGGTTTCTTGTGACTTTTATGTTATCTCCCAGAAGGCCCAGGCTGCCTCTCTGGAGGAGTCCAGAGAAGGGCGGGAAGCCTCCTCAGTTCTAATTTATGATTTCCCAGACAGTTTCCTTCCCCTGCCTGCCAGCCTCAGCTGGGTAAAAGCAGCTAGCTCACTGAGAAAGTAACAGCAGGGCAGGGCAGGGCAGGGCAGCGGCAGCAAGGGGACTCAGAGCTCTCCCCCAACCAGCCAGAAGGCCTCCTCAGCTCAGCCCCAGGACACAGCCAGCCCTCCCTGACCAAAGGTGCGAGCTGGCACGTCCCTGATCCTGGAAGGGTCTAGAAGGCACTGCCTTTATCTGAATAGCCTTTGTGGGCAGATGTATGGGGCCTGAATGCCTGGGGCTATGAGCATGGATAGGGTCAGACCCAGCTGAGTCCTGCCCTGTTGCTGGGGACAGGTCCTTCGGGCATCCTGAGCTAGGAGGCTGTCTCATGGGACACAACGGGGACAGGGGCAGTCCCGAGCTGAGGTCCAGATGGAGTTCCCAGGGGAAAGAGGCCATGGCCCAGGTTTGTTTGGGACAAAAGCATTTCCTGTTTGGACAAGGCTGGGTGGATGGCTGCTCCCCACAGTGTATGGCTAGCTAGCTCTAAGAGGTTCCTCTGCGTGTTGTCTCCTGAGGTCCTTCAGTGTGTGGGTCCAGCTTCCTGGCTGTCTACGTGTGCCCAGTCCTCTTCAGCCTCCAGATGGAAGCCCAAGTTTGTGCCAAGTTCCCTCAACCCCAGAGAACCTCCTGTTGGACTCTGCTGGAGGAGAGTATGCTAGCTGATCGGTAACACAGGCCTGCCCAGCACTGCCCAGCAGCCCTGAGCTACACCTGGCGCCAAGCTGCTGCCTCCCGGGTGGTAGAGCCTGGCCCGTGGTCAGCCTGGGGCTGGGGGACACAAGAAGCTGTCGTCAATGCTGGCAGTTATGGTCTGGTTTGGGCAGGCAAGGAAACCAGGCTCTCGGAGAGGAGCTTCAGCCACAGGGACAGGTCCTAAGACTCTCTCAAGCTAGCGGCCTCTCTCCCCCAGTTCAGTGGACACAGAAACCTCCAGTAAACCAAGAGCCCATCCCTGAGACACGCCCTGCCCTCTGAAGCTCTGGAGTGAGAACTCACTGTTCACCATCACATCTGACCCCTAAGGCCGCCTCAGGGAAACAAGGCTGTCTCACCTTCCCGGAAGAGGGGAAGGCCCTGCCTCAGGTCACACGGCTCTCAGTGGGCACAGAACAGCCTGGTTGTGTTGTAAATCAATATTCCAGGGTTTAAGTCAGGCACTTCACTGTGGGAAAATAATACAGCTTTTACTGAGTCTTTTACAGCGAAAGTGGTCATCTAGAGCAGCAGGGGGTTTCTGTGCACGTGGTGATCTGTTAAGGAACCTGGGCATCCTAACTCTCAGGAGTGTCTCAGATGTGCTGCTGACAGGTGCCTCCTGGCTGACAGCCTGCTCTCTGCAGTGCCCCTGGGGCGATGGGGTTTGATCTTGGCCCTTGACTGGGGTCTCAGACAGTCCTGGGTTCATCCATGGGCTGAGCATCTGTGGCCAGAATCAAGTTGCTGATCTGCCTAGGGCAAAAACAGGGCTAAGTTTGGGGGTAGAGGCAAGGTTGTAGGTTCGGATTCCCAACACTGTACAAAACAAGACACCACTTCCCAACCCCAGGCATAGCCAGGGAGTCAAGGGACTGACTGATTTAGTGTCAAAAGACAGCACAGACCAAGTGCCAACAATCTCAGTGGAGGGAGGCAGGTACCCTACAGGGCCTAGTTAGGCCCGTGGCCATGCCCTTGGAGGGAGTTTGGAGATTTGGAGGGCCATGGGTATCGGGGACATCATATGCCTACCCAGAGATCTACAAGGACCAAACAAGAAACTGAGGCTCAGACGTGGGGAGGACTCTCGCAAGGCAGTGGGCACAACAGTCAAGAGACAGGATTTGAACAGCACCTGCTACCTGGCCTCTTGGAGACAGGGCTGGGCTCTTGCTTCCTCTACAAAGGACTCTGGTTATGCCTTGGTCCTGAGTCTAGCCAGGACCTGCTCCTACCCATGGACTCCAGGAGAAGCTACCCCAGGTCCAAGAGAAGCAGTCCCCAGATATCACTGTTTTTGTTTCCTCACAGAGATGGCCAAGCAACCATAGGCACACAGCCCCTTGCACAGCTGAGCTGGGCAAAGATTCCCCGACCTAGGCTGCTCACTCCTGGGGTGACAGTCACTCTTCTGTGGACCCCTTGATGACTCTGCTCTCGGGTAGCACTCACTGCTATCAAAAATCCTCACTAGAGCTGGGCACAGCATCGAACCCAGCATGCAGGAGGCAGAGGCAGACAGACCTCTGTGAGGTTAAAGCTAGCCTGAGATATATAAGGAGTTCCAGACCAGGCCAGGACTATAGAGTTCATCTAAAAAAAGAAAAAAAAGAAAAAGAAAAAGAAAAAGAAAGAAGCATAACAAATCATACTTCATATACACACATACATCATAACATGTGCGCACAAACATGATATACACGCATATAAGCATCTCACATGTACAAACACATATGTGCACACACATGCCCACCACAAACACATACACTGTTCATTCAAATATGACCGCACGTAAGCATGCTCACAAACACATCATGTTCATACAGATCCAGCACATACATGCATAGAGCGCCGTGCATGCAGACAACATTATCCATGCACACAAATAGTGTATCATGTCTGCAAAGGCTAACTCCTCACACAGGCACACACCTGCTAGGCCTCGTGGAGCACGCTTGAGTCCTACCCAGGCCCTCCACTCTCAGCCAGTCCTTACCTTAGGGAATGGGAAACTGAGACCCATAACAAAATGCTGTCTACATTTTGTGCTTAAGAGGCCCCAGCACTGAGATGAGGGGATTGTGGGTCTGGGGTTACTCTGCCAGAGTGCTCTGGGCCTTAGTGTCTCCCTATAAGGGTGCTTGGTCATTGCACTTAGGGGACGCCCAGGGAGGGTTGGCAACTTAGCTAGCCCGGCATGGAGTGATGAAAGCTTCAGCCAGGGCAGGATGTATGGGGTGAGATGCCTGGGACAATGGCACAGCTCCCGCAGGAAGCCTGTGTTGGGTCGATGGGAGGATCCCGTGCGTTTCGGGAACCCGGTTCCGCAAAGATGTCAGAAGATGTGATTCTAGAGGCGATCGCTCTGGAGTGGTGGGTTCGGGTCCTGGCAGCGTTGCGGGGGCGAGAAGGCGGGGGCGGCCAGGGCCTCAGTTTCCCAGTCTGCAGCTCAGGTGGGCACCTGGAGGGCGTCCTGGCGGGGGCGCGGACGGCTTCCGGGTTGGCGGGGGCGGGGGGCGAGGGGCGGGCGAAGCCGAGCGCCCCCGCCCTGCTCCGCCCGGAACCGGCTCTGCGCGCCCGCGGCTGCGGCGGGGACGACAGCATGGGCGGCCCGCGGGCCTGGACTCTGCTCTGCCTCGGGCTCCTGCTCCCAGGAGGCAGCACCGCGTGGAGCGTCCCCGGCGCCCGGTTCTCGGGTCGCAGGTAAGTCTCCCCGAGCTCTGTGCAATCCCGGCGCTGGGACAGGGACCCGATCCCAGCCAGCTCCGTGCAACCCCTGCGCCTGGGACAGGGACCCGACCTCAGCTCTGTGCACCCCCGAGACTGGGACAGGGACCCGACCCCAGCTTCGTGCAATCCCGGACTGGGACAGGGACCTGACCGCTGCTCCGTGCAACCCCCGCGGCTGGGACAGGCACCCGACCGCACCTCCGTGCAACCCCGAGACTGGGACAGGGATCCGACCGCAGCTCCGTGCAATCCCGGGACTGGAGCAGGGACATTAGTGGCAATCCAAGACTGGAGCAGGGGCTCCATCTCTCATCTCTATACCAGAACCAGTAGGAGCAGGGACTTGGCACGCTGTGCTCAGGAGAGCCGCTCACCTACCTCTGTGAAAGAACAGACAACCTCCGCTACTCCTGAGGTCCGGGAGGGCCCGGAAGGTGGACCCACGGAATGTAACAGGGCTCTCCAGGATTTCTGTGGGGCTGGCCCAAGCCCCCCCCCACTTTCATGTACATGTAAAATGCCAGGGGTCACCCCTTTGCCAGCCCTTTCCCCGTTACTGTCTTTTTTTAATGTCCCAGCTGTTTAGTTCTCTCGGAGGAAGGGCTAGGGTGGAGCCTGCACAGTGGGTCAGTGTCGGAGGCCCCCTGGGACCTGGCATTTTGTTGGACCTCCCAACAGCCTCTGACTCTCTGCCGGCCTTTGTGGAGTGTTTCCCAGGATCGGGTCCTGTGGGGCCTTTTCTGAACAGTGCCCTTCAGGACTGGAGGATGTAGGGAAACTTGTCCCCATTCAATAGAGGGGCAAACTGAGACTAATGATGGCTCATGGTGTGTATTCATGGAAGGACTGGGATTCAGCTCTCCCTTTCTTGCCTTCAGAGTTTGAGGCCGCCCTGTCCCCTGCTCTGCCTGCAGCCCCTGCCCCCCCCCCCTCCAGGACAGACAGTGTGGACTAGCCAGGCCTCTTAGGCCTTTCAGCCCATTCAAAGGCCCGTGAGGGCCCCACCCCCCTGCGGCCTCACTTCTTTCTTTTAAGAAGTTTCCCTTTCTCTGTGGTCAGAGGCCAGCAACCCCCTGGGAGCTAGCAAAAGCAGGTGACAGGATAGAGCAGGCCCAGGGGTAGAAGTGGCAGCAGAGACCAGAGGAGCAGTGAGCTCAGATGGGGACAGCCGTGTGGCAGATGCCACAGTGCCCATACAGTGTGCCAACCACAGCTGGTGTGCGTTGGCACTTTTCCTGCATCCATTGCTTCTAGAACCTTCCCAGCTGACATCCAAGGCTCGCGTCTCTTATGCTGTCTGCTTTATAGAGAATGAAACAAAGGCTCAGAGCAGGAAGTTACCTGTCCCACTTTGTAGAATAAGCCCCTATGTAAGAGGGATTAGGAATTTGGGCTCCCTGGGGTCCGACGTGGGGTGATGGGTGAGATACTCCCCTCCAGCCAGCCCAAGGCCGTAGCTTCCACCTTGTACTCCGTGTCCCCTGCTTCTTGTGTGGGGACTAAGCCCCTGGGCTTCCCTGGGTCTGTCCCCTTTTATAGAATGCTATCCCAGCAGTCTGTCACACAGCCCATTTTACAGACACAGAGACTCGTGGCCATGAGCTTCAGTTTCCTCTTCTGCTTCTCCTGTGTTCTGAGAGTGAAGACCAGCACAGGCCACACACGGAGCCCCACTGTTGCCATCTTGAAGTAGGGTAGGGACCTAAAACTGGAATTATCTGTGGTCCTTGGCTGCCAGGACCTCCCCTCATGGCCCTGTCCCAGCATCGTGGAGACAGCATGGGGCTGTTGCACCCCGTCAGCCCTCCCTCCACTCCCAGCCAGGCGCCCCGGGCACCCCTTGGCAGCCGAGGGACTGAAGGCAGAAAAGAGGCTTTGTGCCTGAGGAGGGGGGGCCCGGGAAGGCATCCAAGGGGCCACCCCCAACCCCAGGAATGTGGTGAGACTTTGAGCCCCTACAACTAGGGTGCCCAGGGGCTGTGCAGAGCCACCTTAGAACACTTGGCTGCTGCCAGTCGCATCCCTTAGTAGGCCAACTCCCTGCCCCTGTGATGTCCCTCCCCGCCTCAGCCCTACCTCTTTGAACAGCTCCAGCATTCACATATCCCAGCTCTAAGTCCACGTGGCTAACACAGGCAGGTGTCTCCTCTCAGACCCTCGGTCTCCTGCTCTGTAAAGCTCATGGAACCTTGTGAAGGTATGACACTGGTGTCCTGGGTCCCAAGGGAAGACCCTGTGCCCCCTCCAGCTGCGGTGTCCTCTGCCGTGGCTGACTGTGGCACCCCAGGCCAGGAAGCGTGGACGGCAGGAGGAAGGCTTGCTGAGCACCGTGTGTGGAAGCCATCCTGCTCTCCTCATTTGCAGATGGGCCCAGCAAGGCCAGAGGCGGTCAAAGCCATGTCCAGGGATTCTGTGCCAGGACTGGAGCCACACCACGGTGCCGTTCAGGTTCTGGCTCCTGTCAGCCCGCCCCACCTCAGTTCCTTGCTCTCCTTTTCATAACTGCCCTTGGCCCCTGGCCCGCTCGGCTGCCTTCTGCAATTAGTTCCTATCACTGTTCCGGATCGCAGCCCTGGGCCCTGTGGAGACAAAGTCCCCTGGGCCCCTCGCCACAGGGGAGTGGAAGGTGGCGTGTAGGTCCACTAGAGAGGGTGGCTGGTGCCAGGCTGAGCTGGTCTGGTCTGTTTCTTTCCCCTCTTGGTGGCCTCTGGGGACTCTGCGGATGCTGAGTGGACTGAGGTGGGGGGGCAGGGAAGGTTACCTTGTCTCCCCCCAGCCCTGCCCAGGTCCTACCTCCCAGCTCAGCCTCCGCTGGCTCTCTGGCACCTAATCACTGACCACACCTCAGGGCAGGAAGTCCTCAGGATGGTAGGCTGTCTCTGAGACCTTGGGTCTCCGACCTCTGCTCAGCCCACTGTGTTCAGTTCTACAGTCATTTACTCCACACCCCCGAGCAAGCCCGGGTTGACTTCTGTGCGGCCTTGGCCCTGGCTTCTGCCCTTATCCCCGCACTCAGGGGAGAGAACACAGCTCATAGCTGCTGTGCCTGTGTGGACCCTGAGGTTAAGACCAAAGGATGAGGAGGAATTGCCAGAGTGAGGGGGTGGGACTCTGTAAATAGACTGTAAAGATCAAAGTGGGAGGAGGGGCAGATTGGCCGAGGGAACGCTCAAGGGGTGTGAGCATCTGAAGGACAGGAGCCGCGGGGCTTGGGGACAGTGCAGAGCTATGGCAGACTGAATTCCACGGCAAGCTGTGACCGCATGTGATAGAGGCTTTGCCGAAAGAAGCTTCTTGCACAGACCATTGAGATGGTTTCGCAGGGAAAGGTGCTCCCCACCAAGCCTGACACGCTGAGTTCAGTTCCCAGGACCCACATCAGAAAGAACAAACTGACTTCCACAAGTTAGCCTCTGACCTCCATACACATATTTGGGCATGTGCATATGTGTGTGTGCACACACATGCATGTAATATGCACATACAAGTGCATATACATACATGCACACACCTATATATATGTATATATATATGTATGTATATGTGTATATATACAAATCCACATGCAAATACACATAGATATTCTCAGACACAAGAAAACACTCCTGATATTCCTGAAAGTCTTAGGCCTTAGGCTTATGCTGTGACCTGTGAGCTTGACCACCAGGTGCTAACCTTGAACTCCACCTGGTTTGAGTGTCCCTTCCTCTATAAAATATCTGGCCAGCCGCTGGCTCCAAATGTCCTTCTATGGGATTAAGGCAGAGTTCACCATGTAGCAAATACCTAAGAACAGCATGAGACCTTCAATTAAGGAAGAAAAAAATGTCTCCCTCTAGGGAAAAAGACACACTGCCCTAGCCTGGTCCACAGCAGGGGAGGGGATAGCATGTGCATTTGAGTCATGCATGAGTGTGCACAGACTCTAGTGCTTGTGAGCCCTGCTGGACCTGCCTCTGCCAGTTTGTGTATGGCGAGACTATACGGCACAGTGTCTGTGTGGGAGCATGTGGACCTCTGTCCACGTGTGTGTGTGTCTGTGTGTGTGTCTGTGTGTGTGTGTCTGTGTGTGTGTCTGTGTGTGTGTGTCTGTGTGTGTGTGTCTGTGTGTGTGTGTGTATGTCTGTATGAATATGTGTGTGTGTGATACTTTTTTTTCTTGGTTTTTCGAGACAGGGTTTCTCTGTGTGGCCCTGGCTGTCCTGGAACTCACTCTGTAGACTAGGTTGGCCTCGAACTCAGAAATCTGCCTGCCTCTGCCTCCCAAGAGCTGGGATTAAAGGCGTGTGCAACCACGCCTGGCTGTGTGATACATTTGTAGAGTGGGCAGGCTTTTCTGAAGGAACTTTTTCTCCTGTGTGGGCCTTGGTCTTTGTATACAAGTCTGTGTGCTTTGTGGGTCTGTGTGTGTGTGTGTGTGTGTGTGTGTGTGTGTATGTGAGTGTGTTGATGTTATGGGTCATACTACTGTGGCGGTCACAGGACAGCTCTGGGGAACTGGTTTTCTCTCCCACCCTTATTCAACTTCACTCTTGAGGCACTGACGGCTGAACCATTTGCCATTCTTTTTTTGTTTTCCTGAGGCAGGAGTCTTCTGGGCTAGGTAGGCCACAGCCTCAGCCTCCAGAGTGCAGGACCGCCATGGGTGGAGCCAGCCATGCTCCTCCCGTGCTCCCCGCTCCCCTGAGACCTGCTGTGGTTAGCCCCCCATCCTCTACCCCCCCTATCATGCAGAAGTAGTGCTTGCCCCTTGTCCCCCCTCTGTGGTGTGAGAGAGGTGAGGCCCTGCCTCACTGATCCTGATGCCCCCCTGTGGAACAGCCCTAGGCACAGATGACCGACCTGCTTGGAGGCCAGATTACACACACTGGGCACTTACTACATGCTAGGGATATTTAAATGGTTCTCTACGAAGTGAGAAAGATATCCCTCCATTTTAGAAAGGAAACTGAGGCCCCAGGAAGAAAAGACAGCATGTCAGCAGGCTGGGGCACAGAGCCAGGGTTGAGCCCAAGAATGCGGATAGCCAGGCCTGGCCTTTGACTCTGTTCCAGACGCATGACTTCCATCTCCTCCCTGTGTTGCCTGACATGGTCCCTGGCTCTGTGAAGGTCCCAGTCTGGGAACCTGCTGACCTTAGGCTCAAGGCCACAAACAGCCCCGGCTGGGGAAGACAGCCCCGGCTGAGGAAGGCCACCTGACACCATCGCCTCCCTCCTAAGCCCCAGCAAATTACCCTGGGCTCCTGACCTCAGGCCGGGCTGAGGGCTGCTGAACACCTGGAATGTCCCTGTCCCCCTCCCTGCACCAGTCCAGCAGCCCCCACCCCCACCCAGCTGCCCCACCTCTACCCCACCCCAGGAAGAGACAGCCTCGGTGTGTGCGGCTAAGAGAGTTCCTCTCATCTCTCTGGGCCTTGATAGAACCAGCCAAGGGGAGGAAAAGTCCAGGGAAAGCTGGTGGGAAGGGGCAACAAGGCAGGTGCACTTTCTGCCCCAGGGAAAGGTGAGTATTGTCCTCCCAGTTCTGGGAGTAATACCATCCTGGGACAAGTCTGAGCAGCTTTAAGGCCGCAACAGAAGGCTAGGCCTCCATAGGCTAACCTGGGAACCGGCTGTCACAGCCAGAAGCTACAGAGCAAGCGCCCTTCCAAAAAGGGCGAGAGCTTGTAGACGGTGCGTGCCTGTGGTCCCGGAGTTAGGAAGCAGAGGCAGGAGCATCACTGGGACCAGCCTGGGATACTTAAAGAGATTCTGCCTTAAATAAACAACAACCAGAACAGAGACAAGCAAGCGTGCTGCTTCTGCGCAAGCGCGTTGCTTCCGCACATGCGTACCCTAGGCTAAGTGATCCTTGTTAAACTGCTACTTCTGGGGCAGAGTGCAGTCCGTCTCAGACACCCATGAGCCTTGGGACACTTGCTGTGCCAGAGCCGTGCCCGGCCTTCTGCTGCTCCTTTATTTACGTTCTTGCACCCCGATGTAAGTGCAAGAACACGTGGGGAGCCCGACGGAGGCTCCAGGGGTCTCTGTGGGTAGCCGCCAGTCATGGCTTGGACTCAGCTCCAGCAGACCCCACAGCTTGCCTCTCGATCCCTGACTAAAAATGACTCCTAAGAAATAAGCGAAGATTCTATAACTGGTTCAGCTGGTGGAACAGTAGCTCAAGGCTGGCGAGCAGACACAGGAGGCAGAGCCCCGGTGACTAGACCCTGCTCCGCCCTGCCCCTGCATTCTCTGAGGCTCCTGGGAGCCCTCCCCCCCCCTGTCATGAGCACCCCATCTAGGGCCATCGTGTCCCCCGCGAGCTGCACGCTCTGTAAACCCATCACCTAAAACCCAGAGAGCCCAGTGGTCTCTTTGCCTGGAGACTGAGGGCTCAGGAGGACACATGTCCCTCCGTCCATCCTCTTGGGGTCCTAGGCCTGCCCCTTGAGCTTCCCTTCTGTGGGTTTCCCTCAGGAACTGGTGCTCCTACGTGGTGACCCGAACCGTCTCCTGCCACGTGCAGAATGGCACCTACCTCCAGCGAGTGCTGCAGAACTGCCCGTGGCCCATGGGCTGCCCTGGGAACAGGTGAGTGGAATTGTGGGGACGGGACACTGGCTCTCCAGGTTGGGGCTCAGCACGGGCGAAGGCCTGGGTGATTGCATGGGGTGCCCGGGGAAGGCTGGGGGCCTCAGGATGGGTGTGACAAAGGCGGCATTGTGTAGGGAGGAAACTTCAAGTCCTCCGCATGGAAGGCTCATACTACAGCTCCAAGCAGCACAGTTAGGGCAGGCTAGCCCAGTCAGCAATGGAAATCCAGACCCTCATGGTCATGGTGGTTAGTAAAGAGCTAAATCCAAGACTGGAGGTGGACGAGGGTCCAGGAAGCTCTGGCTTTGTCTCGGGGTTGGCACCTTTCCTGCAGCGGGAACGGGAGTGGCAGACCCTGTCTGACCAGGGTTCCTGGCCTTTCTTTCAGCTACAGAACCGTGGTGAGACCCATGTACAAAGTCATGTACAAGACAGTGACCGCCCGAGAGTGGAGGTGCTGCCCTGGACACTCGGGGACGACCTGTGAGGAAGGTAGGACCTGGGACCTGGGGCAGATAGTGACCTGTCTCCTGAGCCTGCGATGCCGTCAGCCCCCTTTAGGGTGACGGCTGCCTCTTTGGGGCCCAGGAGATTCTCGTATCTGTTGTGCCACCTCCTTTTAAGTCATGCCATCCCAAGCTGGGTTTTTTTTCCTAATTTGCGTTAGCCAGCTTTCCACCACCGTGACAGAATATTCCAGGCAGTGCATTTACAGAGCAAAGGGGTTTATTCTGGTTCACATTTTGGTCTTTGGGCTTCAGGCCTGTGGGGAAGGCAGGAGTGCATCACATGACTAATGTGGAAAAACAGTTACTTGTAGCCCAGGTTAGTCTTGTACTTTCTGTGTAGCCAAGGATATCCTCAAACTTCTGTTCCTCTCTCCTCCATCTGTCCGTGCTGGGATTATAGGTGTATGCCACCCTGCCAGGTGCTTTATCCATACTCAGCTGCCTCCCCAGCCCATAGGCCCCACCTCTTAAAGGGCACGCCAACAGTGCCACCCTGAGGGCCACAGTTCCAGCATCTCAGCCTGTGGGGGTGTTGGATGCTCAAGCTCTGCTCTGGAAAACTCCACCCAAGTGTTTCCACAGCGAAGCCTAGCCCATGGCGTCTGGAGGCCAAGAGCTGTTTGAGCTTTCTAGGAAAGAGAGGCAGCGCTCCGTGCCCGGCAGCAGAAGAGACCAAGGCCCAGCAAGCTGATGGGCAGCCAGAGCCCATGACAGAGTTGGAATTCAAACCTTGTGAGCCAGCTTCTGTTGCCTTGAGTCTTTGGGGTACACTCATCCCTGTCCCATCCTGGGGTACCCCTTCACACATTCCCCGTCTGCAGGTTAGCTCGGGGTAGCTCAGTACCGGAACCTGCAGCTCCCCCTGGGCCTTCCTGTCTCTTGTGCTGCTGGGCTCCGGGCCTGACTGAGCCCCCAGCAGCAGAGGTGAGAGGGTGAGGTGCTTCACCCCCAGGACTGGCCCTTCCTGGGATAAAGTGATCTGGAATCAGCATGAAAAGGAAGCTTTAGAGAAGTCCTCGCTGCACAGTCATGTCCGGTTCCAGAAACAGGGACGTGTAGGCGGGGCTCTGCATGGAGGAGGGGGGGGAGAGCTGAGTGAAGCCCGCCTCCTGCCGACTCATGTTGGGGAAACTGAGGTCAGTGGAGTTAATGGCCCGCAGTCCTTTGCGAATGGGGTAGGGCTCATCAATAAGAGTACTTGCCTGGCGTATACAAAGCCCCAGGGTCCACCCCTAACTCGCAGCTGACTGGATCCAAATCGGTGGAAAGCTAGGAGAAGATTTCACGGTTCCGAGACAGGGGTCTCCGATGGAGCTGGAGAGGAGCGGAGCGGCCGTGCGAGAGGGAGAGGCTCTAGATCGGGTGGGGGTGGGGGGTGAGGGTGGGGGGTGAGGGTGGGGGGTGAGGGTGGGTGGTGGGGGTGGGGGGTGAGGGTGGGGGTGGGGGGTGAGGGTGGGGGTGGGAGGCGGGGGTGGGTACAGTGCAGTCAGCGAGGGAGGCTAGACGCCTGGACCGGAGCCCTTCCCACCAGAAGAAGGAAGGTGGAAGGTGCCCCCAAGTGACAGGAAGGCTGGCTGCTGCGGGCTTCTGCCAGGGAGCCCACGAGGGTAGTGTGGCCCAGGGTGTGGGAGCTCTGGTGAGGCCTTATCAGACAATGGCTACTGTGTCCCTGGGGCCCCGGTGAGCAGGTGAGGGGGGAGGGCATGTGTGGGAGCTGCTGGAAGCTGTGCCAGACCCCTCTCAAGGTCTGCCACTCCCTCTGTGGGGCCTTCGGTCCCAACCCAGGGACAGGGTGCTCGGAGCTTCCTGGCCAGGCCGGCTTCACCACCCACTAGTGTGAAACCTTAGCGAGAGTCCTGGCCTGCAGGTTGGCGGTCTAAGCAGGGTGCCTAGCCACAATGTGTGTGTGTGTGTGTGTGTGTGTGTGTGTGTGTGTGTGTGTGTGTCCCTGTGTCTCTGGGTGTGTAGTGGGTCATGGTGGTGCACACCTTTAATGCCAGCATTTAGGGACAGGCAGGCAGATTCGTATGGGTTCAAGGCCAGCCTGGTCTATACTACACAGTGAGACCCTATCTCAAAACCAAGCCAAACGAGGGTGTGTGTGAGTCTTTAGAAAAGGGCACCAGACTGTCAGGTGCACTCACAGCAGTCTGGACTCTGCATCTGAACCTCAGGGTCCCCACTGTGAGATTGCTGAGTCTGAGGATGGAGTCCACTTCCCCAGACTGGATTTAGGTTGTGTGCTGGGGGCTGTTCGCACCTACAAGGCTGGAGCTAAGGAGTGCAGGTGTCCAGCCCAAATATTCTGGATCAGGATTGGGAGGCATGGGGACATTCCCAGCCCGGCCTGGCCTCTGCCCTTCCTCCCACGGCTGGCCTTAGGCCACGTTCCCCCAGCTGCTTCCCCTGATGTTGGCGGCTCTACAGCCACCCCATGACCCCGGGGCCCCAGAGCTGCATCACCAGCAGCGGCAGGGACGGGGCAGCCACAGACGGAGGCCAGCACTGCCCCTCCAGATTCAGAAGAAGAAAGTGGAAAGCTGTGCCTGGCATCGCTTACACACTCCAGATACGTCTGTCACCTGTGCTGGGGTTCCAGGCCCGTTCCTCAGTCAGATGCTCAGCCGTGATTGTGCTCTGGGGGGCTGGACCTGTTTCTGTACGTGCAGAATGGGGAAGTTCATGCTGTGACAGTGAGTGAGGACAGTCTCAGCCACGGCTCACGACTACCAGTGCAGGTAGCAATTACAGATGAGACCTTAAGGCTCAGAGAGGGGAAGGGACCAGCCTGGGGTCACACAGCATGCACGAGCTGGAGTTGAGATTCACCTAGCCTTTGGTCCTTCCAGGCTTTGAGAGGAAGCAGTGTGACTAAAAATGACTTGGCCCCGGCATACCTGGCCACCTACTTGTGGAAACAATGGATGAGAAAGATCCAAGGTCAAAATGTACTACACGGCAGAGCAGGCAGAGCTGGCCCAGTGCCCGGGCCCTGGCTGGAAAGTCGGTCACATCCCATGCAGCGCCTGAACCTGTGCTGAGGGTGGAGCTGCTGTAATCGGCCCCGCCCCCACACCTCCACACCCCATTACTCTGCCGAAGGGCTGCCTGCAGTCCTACTGTGCACCAGTCCCATAGTTCAGGTAATAAAGCTGAGGCCCTCGGAGGGCGTGGGCGTGTAGGTAGTGTAGCCTGGTTCTCTCCAGTGGCATCCTGCCCCTCCAGCGAGGACAGCGACAAGGGGCAGCCTCGTCTTCACAGTGAGGCTCAGACAGGGGAAAGCTGCGGGCCCCCTCAAGCCGGGTCACACTGGCTCTGCGGCAGCACGGCTGGAGGCGTCCCAGGGAACATGCTCAGACAGGCGGGGTGCTGTGAGCACCCCCAGATGGAAAATCGGAGAAGCTGGGGCTCACCCTCCCCTGTTCATGGCTTCCCTGGAGAACATGTGGCTTCTGCTTCCCTTCACCGGGGTCACTGTCTTCCAGTAAGTATGTCCCTTCCCTATCTGGAACCCCCACAACCCTTGTTCTCCATGGTAGGGAACTGGAGATGGACATTTACTTAGCTAGCACAGCCCCAAGGCCTCAGAGCAGAAGGGAGACAGGTCATGGCCACGCCCTTCCGGGGCCCCTCGGCTTCTCCACTCTCCGGGGCTGGGCGCATCCCACACATGTCTGCCTTGTGCCAGCCAGGTGCCAGGTACAGTGCCAAACCTGTGCTTTGCTTTATAGGCTGAGTCCTGAGGGCTAAACGTTGTGCCATCCCACCTGTGGCCACAATCCCAGAACACCCAGCTTTGCATCAAACATCCCCTGTACCTCACCTCACACCAGGCCTTGACAGGCTTTCTCCCTGTGGCCACTGTGGTGCTCCTCGTGGTGCTCCTCGTGGTGCTCCTCGGGGAGGCTGACTAAGCTGACCCCACTCTGCCAGTGTTAATTCCTTCAGCCCCAAAGTTGGGGCTGGCATGAAGTGAGTACGTAAAAACTGACTGAAACCTGCCAGCCCCGAACAGGCCAGGCACACAGCAAGCCTTCTCCAGGGCCCCCGGTTAGCTGGAGGGTTAGCGCCGAGAGCCCCAGCTCTGACCCTAAGCCCTGCCTTAGACCGCCGGCTGGTCATTGGCAAATATTTACATTTGCAAAGTAAATTCACACAGGAGACATGACCCAGCTAGGAAGGCTGTGGCCACGCGATCTGTGTGGTCACCGACCCAGGTGGGCCTGGACAGTCCAGTGTGAACAAGGAAGTCCCTCCCCTGGCTCCGCTCTTTGGCCAGAAAAGTCACAGGGTTGAGGGAGCCCAGAGACCCCCAAACTTCTTCCATCCTCGTTCTCAGTTCAGGGCAGGCTCGGAACCCAGCTCATCCTGCTGCATGAACTGGGCAGGACCCGCCTCTCTGGGTCTCGGTTCTTCTGTGCCCTGACATGTGGAAGATCACTTGCTACAGGAGTGGGACACAGGACCAGACACTGCAGAGTGCACCACCAGCCTTAAAGGGGCCGGCGCACTGAGACACAGGCACTTCAGCGGGACCTTGGCCCTAGTGGGAGACCTGGGCCATCTAGGAGGACTTCCAGAGGAGGTGACATAGGAACCGTAGCTGTAGGAATGAGGGCTGGCGATGAACACGTGTAGACAGTTGGGGACCTCAAGATAGTGGAGGTGCCCCAGAGTCTGCAATCCGTGGTTCAGTGGTCTCCTGGGATAGAATATGGGGTTAGAGGAGGATTTCAGGGCAGGGAGGCCTCAACTGTGAGCCTGCTTAAGGGTCTCTAGCCAAACACCAATTGGAGGGATGGAATGTCTTAACCATAGCAGGCCGTCCTCTCCCCACAGCGTCTGTATAAGCTGTGTACACTGAAGGGCCCTCTTACAGCAAGGCTTGTCTCCGAATGGCTTTTTGTCTGTTATCAGAGCTTGGGAGGTTTGGCTGATTTCTGGGAACCCTGAATGTAAGTTTACTTTTTTGGCCCTTTTTGAGTTTCGTCGTTTCCTTAAACTCCCCTTTTCTTTTTTCTCTACTTTGTTGCTAGGGATGGGACCCAGGGCCTTGCCTGTGCTGGGCCAGCCATCAACCACTGAGCCGACCACACCCTAGCCCTGCACTGAATTTTTTTTCTTTTAGATTTACTTACTTTCATGAGTGTTTTGCTTGTATGTGTGTATGTGCATCAGAGCCCCTGGAACCGGAGTTACAGACGGTTGTGAGCCATCGTGTGGGTGCTGGGAACCGAACCCAGGGCCTCTGTAAGAACGAGTGCTCTTAAGCCAGGCAGTGACAGTGCACACACTCAGGGGCAGGGCAGGCAGATCTCTGAGAGTTCCAGGCCAGCCTGGTCTACTGAGAGAGTTCTAGGACAACCTGCGCTACATAGAGAAAGCCTGTCTGGGGTGTTGGAGATAGGGAATAAGTGCTTTTAGCCACTGAGCCATCTCTCCAGCCCCCAAATCAAATTTTATAATCAAATTTTATAATCTCTCTCTCTCTCTCTCTCTCTCTCTCTCTCTCTCTCTTTCTCTTTCTCTGTGTGTGTGTGTGTGTGCATATGTTAATACAGGTATCCAATGGGGCTGGAATTATAGGGGTTGTGAGCCAAACAATATGGATGCTGGAAACCAAACTGGGATCCTCTAAAAACAAAAACAAAAACAAAATAGTGGTCACTCTCAGCAACGGAGCCTTCTCAGACCAGGCTGTTCTCAGACTCCTGGTCAGAGTCTCTCCAAATGCTGGGCTTGCACCTCCGCATCCAACTAAACTTTCTCTTTTCATTGAAATCACAATCGCGTTGAGCTACTCTGTCTGTACTGCTGCTCCAGGGATGTGTATATATGTACACATGTGTGTATGCAATGTGTATGTGTCTATGTGCGTTTTCACATGTGTACATGTTTGCATGAGTATGTGTGACACGTGTGTGGATGTGTGTGTGTACATGTATGTGCGCAAGCACAGGTTTGTACTTATGGAGGCTGGAACTTGATATTAGGTGTCCCCTCGCTCTCCTTACTTTCCTGTTGAGACAGGGCCTCCCACTGGCCCTGGAGCTCAGCCATCAGCTAGGCTGGCCTGCCACAAGCCTCCAGTCCTCCCTCCTATCTCCTCTTCAGCGTGCTGGGATTGTAGGTGTGTACACCACAGCCAGCTTTGACACAGGCGCTAAGGCGTGAAGTCAGGTCCCCATGCTTGCACAGCGAGCTCTTTGCTAACTGAGCCCTCCCCCAGCCCCCGCTAGCCATTTCTTCTAGTTCTTTATGGCTCTCGACTAAACATCCCAAACCAAATTCTTTGGGAAATGATTTCCAGCCACAAGTCCACTGGTCAGCAACTCGGGGACGCCCTGTGCGTCATGAGAGCATCAGTGTGCTCAACCTCAGGACAGCTGTGTCTGTGACCTGCGTGGTCTGGCCTGCTAGTGTGCTTCCAGGGAGTGTAAGATTTGCTAGCCTGTGTGTGAGTGTGCTCACAGCTAAGTTTTTATCAAGGTGCTTGCAGGGCTTTTCTTGGCAAGTACAAGATGGTCAAGGTCCTTGTCCTGGTGGGGCAAGAGCCAAAGTCAAGGGACAAACAAGTGTTAATCATCTGAGAACGCTCTAATCAGAACATCTTCGATGCATGCACTCACTGAAAGTGCTGTGGGGAGACAAGGAAAAAGAAGCTAGCTATGGTGGCACGTACTGCTAATCCTAGCACTAAGGAGGCTGAGGCAGGAGGATTAAGTCTGAGGCCGCCCTGGGCTACATAGGGAGAGCCTTCTCTAAAATAGAGCATTAAAGCTCGACATGGTACACACCTGTAATCATGACATTTGGGAGGTGGAGGCACTTCAGTCCTCTGTCTTGGTTTCCCCAGGAGGAGGGTAGGGAGGGTTCTGGGTGGCTGTCCCTGGGGCCAGGGGAGGGCACCATGTCCCCGTCTGTTAGAACTGTACAGTCCCCGTTTGCAGTGGCAAAGACAAAACAAGACATACGTGGGGGGGGGGGATGCTTGAGATATACAAAACTGGCATGTGTGTGTGTACGCGCGCGTGTGTGTGTGCATATGTGCCTGTGCATGTGTGTGTGCTTGGTTGCGTGCGTGCGCTCACTGAACACAAGCTAGCTTCAGCGGCTGCATCTTGTGAAGCTGTGCTGAGCCACAGAACCCACTGGGCACAAGGCCTGCTCCACATGGAATCTCTCCTCCATAGGCACCCCCACCCCCAATCTTTGCCCCCATTCCTATATCCTGTACCTGAGCAAGTTGCAGGCCTCTGGAACTCTTAGGTAAGTGGCCCAGCCTGAGCAAAACTCCATGTGCATTAGGACCCGGAGCAGGGCCAGAGCCTCCCTGCTGGGGGCTGGCCAGAGAGACCCGTCTGGTTTGGATTGCAGGCGCCTCTCACTCCCTGCCTCAGCCCACAGCCCATGTCCAAGCAGCCAGGCTGGTGCCTTATTTGGGTCTTGTCTCCCCCCTGGATGACACTTCATGGCCTTAAAAGGCAGGCACAGGGGGCCGAGGAGGGCAGTTACCACTGCTGGCTGGAGAGCCCCTCCAGCTGCGCCATCCGCCCTTGGCTTGGCTAGCCAGTCCCTCCAGCTGTGTGGAAAACCAGGCCCATGAAACCAGACCAGGCAGGCTGGGTGAGGAGCGACAAGGCTCCTGGAACAGGCAGCCAGCCTCCCTCTGACTCTCATTTACAAATGTAGAGTCGCTTTGGCCTTTTCTTAGCAGCAAGTGGGGTGTGAAGAGCAGCACGGCCGCCAGCAGGATCGTTACTGAGCATCTGCTGTGTACCTGAGCCCTGGATATGCACAGCAGGCCCTCTGCACACATACCCCTCGCATGGCCTTGACAAACAGGAACAGAGGCCTTGGGCTGGAGAGATGGCTCAGAGGTTAAGAGCACTGACTGCTCTTCCAAAGGTCCTGAGTTCAAATCCCAGCAACCGCATGGTGGCTCACAATCATCCGTAATGAGATCTGATGCCCTCTTCTGAAGTGTCTGAAGACAGCTATTGTGTACTTACATATAATAATAAATAAACCTTAAAAAAAAAAAAGAACAGAGGCCTTGCTGTGCTGCTTTACCGATGGGACAATAGGCAGGTCAGCAGATCAGTAAATAGAGCTGGGAGCTGAGTTTGTCTCTTACCTCTAAACTCCTAGCTTCCTCACTGGGGAAGCCTTCAGCCTCATGTGTGGCCCCCACAGATGGCTACCCCGTCAAGTAGGCAGCCTCATCCCTGCCCCCTTGTTGCCGTGTGACCTCCCAGTGCCTCTCTGTATTAAGGGGAGCAGAAGTCCATCCTGGGGTAACAGCAGCGCAAAGGGCTGCCTAAGGAGGTGAGGCTAGCTCAGGTCCACAGAATCTTAGCCCACCATCTCTCCACTGCAGGCTCCCCTGGCTTCCTGGAGCCCACGTGGTCAGGCAGCAGCACGCGGCGGATGGCAGTGAGGCCCACAGCCTTCTCAGGTGCGTCCTGCGGCAGTCTCACGCGTGGGGACCTCTGGGCTGAAGGAGATCTAGGGTAGACCCAGGGCGGGTAGTAATTGTCCCTGGAAGCCAGCTGGGCCCAGCATTAAAGGGTCAAGGTGATGCTACTTTACCTCATCCCCTGGACAGACAGGCTGGAGGCAGAGGGTACCTAGAGGGAATCTGAACTGGACCAGTTACCCCAAGACAGCTGGATTTTGGTAGTTACAGGTCCAACTTCCCAGTGTCCTCTCTGTGCTAACTCTGCTTTTCCGGGGTACCTAAGGCCCAAGCTGGATGCTTTCAAACCTCTCAGATGCCCATAACTCCCAGAAGACCTTGTTGAGCCTATTCAAGGGCAGGAAACCAAGAGTCCAGTGGGGCTGGTCCCTGCCCAGGATGCCATAGCTGGCACTGGGCAGCACCAGGCCTGGGTCATCTGGGCTGAGTGGGTTAACATGTTGGGCCCTCACTGTATCTTGTCACAAACTCAGTTGCCTCCCGTGTGGCATTTGTGTAACACACACAGCTGCAGTGAAGACCAGAGCAGCCAGTTTGTACAGATTCTGTAAATGTCAGAGAAGCAAGAGCGAGCGTGGCTCTGTGACACAGCCAGTGCGACCTGTGAGGCCTGTAACATCCAAACTGCAGTCTGTTGGTCCCCAGAGATGGTAGGCTCAGGCTGGACCCTTACCCAGTAGGAAACAACAGGATTTTCTGCCTGTAGCCTCTGGGATTGGGATCATTTGGATGCTGAGACGGTCATGACCAGGGACCCAGAGCCTGCGCTGGGAGAAGGGAACCCCACGTGTATTGTTCATCTGGGGCTGCAGACTATCCACCTGTACCTCTGCCCCCACTGCTCCCCATAGGTTAGGGTAATCAGGTGCCTGCCCCTCCCCAGGGTGAGGACTCACAGAGGACCTAGGACCCCTGGCCTTAGCCCAGGCTTCCCCCTGCCCACAGGTTGTCTCAACTGCAGCAAAGTGTCTGAGCTGACAGAGAGGCTGAAGGCGCTGGAGGCCAAGGTGGGTGAGCAGCCCCCCCCTGTCCTGAGCCCCCCTTTCTGTAACCCCCTGTGCCCACTCTTTGAACTTCCACCCTCAGGGTCTCTCATGGGATGGGCAGACTGCCTTCCAGCAGCATGGCCCCGCCCCACCCCGCCTTGCTGTGCATCTGGGCCCCGCCCTCTGCGCCTCGGTGTCCTCCCCATGAAGCTGATGCCTGCAGCCTGGTGCCATCCCTCCAGGAGGCCATAAAGCCCCCTCCCATGAGACCCAGTCTCAGTGGGATAAGCCATGACACATGTGACAGACCC